>NW_025335941.1:22172960-22462675 GCF_004798865.1 Varanus komodoensis
CGAAGAGGCAGAGGAACTAGAGATCAAATTGCCAACATACTCTGGATCATGGAGAAAGCTAGGGAGTTCCAGAAAAACAACTACTTCTGCTTCATTGACTATGCTAAAGCCTTTGATTGTGTGGATCACAACAAATTGTGGCAAGTTCTTAAAGAGATGGGAGTACCAGACCATCTTATTTGTCTCTTGAGAAACCTATAGGCAGGACAAGAAGCAACAGTGAGAACTGGACATGGAACCACTGATTAGTTCAAAATTGAGAAAGGAGTTTGACAAGGTTGTATACTGTCGCCCTGCCTATTTAACTGATATGCAGAGCACATCATGAGAAAGGTGGGGCTAGATGAATCACCAGTTGGAATTAAAATTATTGGGAGAAATACCAACAACCTCAGATTTTATTTATTTATTTAGGATATTTATATAACGTCCTTTGCAAAAGCCTCAGGACGGCTTACAAAGATAAAATACAAATATCACCAAACTTAAATAAATTATCGATCCACTCTGGCTGCAGTTAAAATATAATGGTAAAAATACATATTAAAACTGTCGGTGCATGCAGGGCCGGTCAGTCATATGCAGAAGATACCACTCTAATGGCAGAAAGTGAAGAGGAACTAAAGAGCCTCTTGATGCAGCTGAAGGAGGAGAGCGCAAAAGTTGGCTTGAAACTCAACATTAAGAAAACTAAGATCATGGCATCCAGTCCTCTCACTTCCTGGCAAATAGATGGAGGAAGTGACAGATTTTATTTTCCTGGGCTCTAAGATCACCGCAGATGGGGACTGCAGCCAAGAAATTAAAAGATGCTTGCTCCTGAGGAGGAAAGCTATGGCAAATCTAGACAGTATACTAAAAAGCAGAGACATCACCCTGCCAACAGAAGTGGCTATGGTTTTCCCAGTTGCAATGTATGACTGTGAAAGTTGGACCATAAAGAAGGCTGAGTGCCGAAGAATTGAGGCCTTTGAATTGTGGTGCTGGAGGAGACTCCTGCAAGTCCCTTGGACTGCAAGGTGATCAAACTGGTCAGTCCTAGAGGAGATCAACCCTGACTGCTCTTGAGAAGGTCAGATACTGAAGATGAAACTCAAATACTTTGGCCAGCTAATGAGAAGGAAGGACTCACTGGAGAAGAGTCTAATGCTAGGAACAATTTACTGGAAAAGAAGGGGATGGCAGCGAATGAGGTGGCTAGATTGAGTCACTGAAGCAGTTGGTGTGAGCTTAAGTGGACACCGGGGCATGGTGGAGAACAGGAAGGCCTGGAGGAATGTTGTCCATGGGGTCGCAATGGGTCGGACACGACTTCGTGACTAACAACAACTACTACTAGTACTACTACTACTTTTGTAAACTTTTAGGAAGCATTAACTTGTTATCATCATATGTGGAGCCATATCTCACTTCTGTGCCACCTAGACATCAACATATAAAAAAGCATTAGCTCCCTATCCCTAAATTATATGCTGAAATCGTTAAATTTCTATTAAAACTTTATAAGCTTGGGACTGCAGGTGGCACAGTGGTTTAAACGGCTGGTTGTTCGAAAGGTCGCCCGTTCGAAACTGCACAACGGAGTGAGTTCCCATTGCTCTGTCCCAGCTCCTGCCAACCTTCCAGTTCGAAGGCATGCAAATGCAAGTAGATAAAAAGGTACCACTTTGGTGGGCAGGGATCAGCGTGCCGTGCACTTTGGTGTTTAGTCATGCTGGCCACATGACCACAGAGACTGTCTGCAGACAAACGCTGGCTCCCTCTGCTAGGAAACGGAGATGAGCACCGCCCCCTAGAGTCAGGCATGACTGGATGTAACGTCAAGGGGAAACCTTTATCTTTACCTTTTATGCAGTTAGTGGTGGGGTCCAAGCTATAGCATAGAATAAAAAAAAAAGGATATTTCTCAAAGAGTTAAAGTAAATCTATTTAAAATTTGCCTATAAATTAGGATGTTAATTTTACAGAAAGTTCAATGTCATTGACATGTTTACTGGTGATTTGCTTTTAAAGATTCCTGTGTACTAAGGAAGCTTTAACGAGCCAGTATAATGTGATCGTTACATTGTTGGACTGAGAGATCCATTCTCAAACATGAAACTCACCAACTAACTTTGGGCCACTCACTCATTTTCAACCTAACCTACATCACTAGGTTGTTGCTGTGATGATAAAAAAATGGAGGACCTTGTAAGCTGCCTTGGGTTCCTTTCAAGGACATAAAGCAGGATATAAATGCAATATAACAACAGTAATAATAATGATATCACCTTATTCTAGTTTATTTCTCTACTAAAAACCCTATTTCTAACCATTCTTAACCTTCATCCTTATTAGTTCACCCAAAATGACCCAGAGATCTGATCCTGAATTTTTTCTGATCAGGAATTTACTGGAAGGATGTGTTGCAAGTAAGTTTCCCCAATGTCTTTCATGGTTTTCCAAGTTCAACTATCTTAAAACTTTCTTTTCCTCAGGAAGTTCTTCACAAGGACACAGAAAAGGAGGCACATCATTGCCTCCTCCCAAAGTCTTACTGCTTTGTGAGGCCAACTTCCCTTTGACAAATGATCTGGAAAAGTTTTCTCTTCTAACAAATGCTCAATGCTATTGCCTTCTATTAATTCAGCTCTACTTCTCTGGCACATTTCCATTAGCAATGCTGCTGTCTTCTCTTTCATCAAGCTCATTTCTACTTGTCTGATAGTCCAATCTCTCTCTGTGTTTCATTACATTCTGGAAAGTGTTGGAACAGTTAATTTGTACTGTCCAGAATCCTTTTAAAACATTATTGCCCACCAATCCATTGGCCAATGTTGATGAGCCACTAAGAGAAAACAGAATGTTTGCTAACTGGTCTATTTTTATTCTCCTGTTGAATATATAGCACCAAAACTAACTGTAAATCTGCTAAGGCCAAAAAGAGCTAAATCCAAAGGTCTCCGACAGCAGGCCTCATCGACAAACTAACTATTAGGAGTCAGTTAGACGTAACCTTTCTACCTCTCACAGTTAACCACTTAAAGCCTCTACAGTGCTATATCACATTACACAATTATTTAGAATTTCTCACTAGATTTTAAATAATTTACTCTTTGAGATTTATGTGTTCTATCATGGGAATTTAAGTTTCTTTCTCTTTTCTTATTCAGAACTACTTTAAATTATGAGCAGATGAAAGCAATAATGAACCCTCCATTAACATACTGTGGAAGTGGCTCACTGGTTAGACAGTGCATAATTGTGAATCCCAGGCATACTTTCTGAAAGTCAGGCAAGATACATACTATATGAGTATTCCACTAGATATTACATAGAAAGAAAAGATCATGGTATTCATGGATCACATACATTTATGTCATACCAAATTTGACATGCAAGTTAGATTAATATTGAGGAAAATCAGTTAATATAAAGCAGTTTTTAAAATGGTAAATTGACAAAATCAGTTAATTGGTGTTGATTCTTTATTTCCAGGAATCTATGCATTATTAAAAAACTGGGGATATAGTAAATTATCATGATCTTTAAAGCATCATGTTTTAAATTACTTCTGTTTGCTTGTACTCACCTAACCAAATGAACGCTATTGGTTTTGAAATCTTGGTAATAAAGATGGAGTTGGTTTTAAAGATGAAGTTGGTTCTAAACTGTTTATAGTCCTGGGGCCCATTAGGATTGTGGTCAATTTGTCATTTAGCTCCTGACTTTTTCAATCCCTTGTAGTCTCCATTTCATAGCCTACCTCAAGTGCTCTGTGATTTTTCAGGTTCTAGACATTGTTTTGGTTCTTTTGTATTCAGCTGCAATCATCCTGTTGCTTTATCAATAATTTCAGATTTTGTTTTGAAACATTTATCTGATCACTGTATCTCTTAAAAGTTAAGAAAATGAAAAATAAAGATAGTCATTTGACCATAAAAAATACTCTTTTAACATTACGCTACGTAGATTTTGCAAATTCAGAAAACTGAGAAACAAATACCACTGTGACAAGAGATAGCAGAGCCATATTGTTAAATGAAATTACTAAGAAGAACATATGGATCCCCATGTATTTCTGAAAGTTTGAATTCATTTAAGTCTCACTTTGGAGGTGGGGTACACTAGAACTCCTTCTGTTTATCACAGAGTGCTGTCATGGTATTTATGCAAAATACATTTACTACCCTTGGGGCAAATGCTAATGAATACAACACAGTTCTCTCTTTGTTGAACACGTGCTCTTCTATCACACACAAATAAAATTGCAGGAGAAGTGGGAGGAGGTGAAAAGATGCAGGACCCTAAGTGCAATTTTTGTTTGTTTTGTTTTAGGTTTATTATGCAGAAGCTGACTGATGTAAAGGAATAAAGGAGTGGGGTTGGATGGGGGTTATCATACAGTTTACACTTATCTTACAGCTTCTTTCCAAAATACCCCCTTGAAGGAGTAAGAACCACTGTAGGTGGTGAAGCAATATGAGTGTTTTGTGTTATTCACAGATTCATACCTGTGCGCAAGCATATTAGCAAATTTTGTTGCCTTGCTTGTTTCTTGGGTTTAAAACCTGATAGGACACTTTCTCATTGCAACACTGCCCCTCCCACAGCCCACCATGCCTCTGAAACGACTTCTCTTCCCCAAAGAGCAATACTGTAGCTTAAGCACACAGTAAAATGTATGCTATAGACAAAACACAGCATATGGAAAGGTTATGATATACCTGGTCTGAGGAAATCAAGGAAATAATGGCACAAATAGCATGAGGGTGTTAGTTGGTGGGGAGGCTGAATCAGACATTACAATGCATGTAAAATTCCCTAGAGCACCCGCTTGGTCTTCAGTATTGCACGAATAATATTCTGCCAAGAATCCTGTTCTTTTAGCATTTCTTCCCTTTCAGATTTTAATTTCCACCTAAATCTATACATTCTTGTTTTTAGTGAAAAGCATAGTATTATAAAATGCACATGTATAGCAGTAATGCAAGTTCAAATCTAGGAAGAAATCGTTTCACTTTATGTTCATAAAGCTATTTTAACTAAACCAAATACCAGCTTTTCAGGGTTTTTCTTCTTCTCCCCTCCCTCTTAGTAACACAAATAACACAAATTTATTTACTTTAAATACACATGCCAATTTCTCTGTGTGTGCCAGTTGGGGTGTTGATTAATTATTGATTTTTTCACATACTGTTCTCTTGACTCATGGCACTAATAAAGTTTCCAAAAAATCCAAAATATATTATTTAGGATGCTTTAAAACCAAGTATATTGCTTCTGTGTGTGTCTTTCTGCATTGTCTTTATTAAAATAATACCCCTAGACTGGTAAAACTTGGGCAGTATTTTAGAAAGATAAATAATTCATTGGAGAAATTGAAGGACTTACATTACTGTTACCACCACCATCATCCTCATTATCTTCAGAGTAATCCTAATACCTCTGGACAGCAGCCCAAGGGCATTAGGATGCAGGAGGTTCTTTTGGCCAGGAGCAGAGCAAAGCTTATTGCAATTTTATTTCCCAGTTGAGAAGGCATTACCCAAGCCTTGCTTGAAACAACCCTCAACAATCCTCTCCCACAGGAAAGGTCCTGGTTCTTGGTTTTCTACTCGCCTTCTTGAATTGAACAGCACAGTAACTTTATGAGTAAAACATACAATGTTTATTTAAAAAGGTATTAACATGAAAGTAAAGAATCAATAGTTTACTGACAAAATTTAGAACAGGAAGAAAGAGCAACAAACTAGTATCAGATGGCCATGCTATGGGTGGCCAAAGAAGAATATAGGAAGGTAAAGGCCTAAACGTTTGCTGAGTTGTTAGTTTGGAAATGCACACAAAGAGACAACAAGATAATGTAGTGACCTCGAGTTTGAAAACGACATCCTGGGACAGTGATGTTTATTAGAATCTTGAAATATATACAAATGGGTAGGAGGCAAGGCTAGAACACAAGTACAGAAACTTGAAATTTCAGGGTATAGCTTTGATATATAGTTTTGACAGAAGTATAGTTTTGATACAAATAATTTAAGGTATCTAAAGAAATGCATGACATTAAAGAGGGCAACTCCAGACAGGGAGCTGCCTCTATTAGCAGAAATCAATAATAATTTGTTCTGAACTTGTATGGCTTATTTTCTCTTTCTTTTTAAAAAAATTGTCCAAGGCACAATGGTATCTATTGTTTATTTTTGTGTCAATTCTTGCCTAAATGAACATTGTCAGTTTTACTTATAATTAACTTTGCTATTAAATTCAGGAATATGGCCAAGAAGCCCAAGAACCAGGATTTGCCCTGTGGTTGCAAGGCCTTATCTAAACCAAAGCCTGAATAAAGTTTCATTGACTATGAAATAAAATTACAGCTAAAATAAGTAACCTGTGTTAACCTCTGAAATTGTGTACTCATTCAGTTTCTAATGTCAGGGAGACAATGTCAACTCTGGAGGTCTGTTATACCTATAGAAATTTACTGTTCCACCTGTAGCAATCCCCGAAATGGAGGGCTCTGGAAATGGAGGTTAGGCTTTCTGTGAGACTGGCCTGAAATGACAGCAGCCTGACACTAAAATAGCTAATTATCTCACTGGTTCCAATAGAAGGGAAATTTGTGGTGGGGTGGGAAGGATTTACTAGACTAAAAGCCTGTTTAATGTCAACCTGGAAACATGTTGGATGTGTTGGAAGATCCCAGCCACCCAAGGATTTTATTGACATTATTAATAAGCTATCAGGAAGTAAGAGTTTCTTTGATAAAATTCCAATTATGCATTTAACTATATTCATATGCGATCCTCTGTTCTCTGGTTTGGTTTGGCTTATATAGCCCTGTTGAATTGAGACAATCACCTCAATCAATACCATGTAAAAGATACATACAATGAACCATTCACTTTAAAGCATATTTCCTCTTTTTTATCCTTTTTGCCCATACATAATGATATTGGGCAGAATACTGTTTCTCCACCAACAGAAGACTTTTATTAATAAAATGTGTTAGAGACAATTTTTGCTTACCACTTAATCCCACCATGAGCCCCAAATATTTTCTGGACTTCCATGAGGGTTGAGTTTATTCCATATATTCATTAGAAGGTAGCTTCAAAAATGACCTGGATTGGCCATTGAGAAGGAGCTAATAAACAAGAATTTAAAATATTGCCCCACCCTGAATATTGTGAAGAATGGAAATGCTGTATATACTTTACAAGGTTACCCTAGCTATATGTGATGCTGAGATTAGCAATCAGAATGTTTTAAATTAAACTGTTCATTGAATATCAATATAGTTCCATGGTGGGGGAGAGAAGTTTCACCCTTCTTTCCTGGCTATGATCTGAGCAAAAATTGTGCACCACATTCCAGTTAGAATAAGGGGAGAACCCTCTGATTGGTGACACTGGTATATTTTCAGCTGTTGGGAGGTAAAGGATATAAATACATATTATCTGAATTGCTCTTTGAGTGGCAACAAACTCATGGTGGGTAGGGAAGCTTCAAGCTCTCCCTCCCCACACACCATGATACTGTTGCCTATTTAATAATAAGCTTTTTAAAAAAGCAACAGTGAGATTGCAAATCATGATGGTAAGAGTCAAGTTCAGTCAAGCCCTGATATCTTGTGAACAGGACTGCAGGCTGTTGAACGATATTCTAAATATGGTGTTGCTCTGAATTAATTTATGGCCATCATAACACAGACTACGCTTACCTTTGTGACTCCCTTTACCAGTTAGAGAGGGATTGCCTGTATTTCTCCAAACTGGGAGAGACTAGTGGCATCCTCTCCAGAGCGGGAGGGGCATGGTAGCAAAGGTTGCTTTGTGCTCCTTGTCCCTGCAAAGTGGCTGGCTGAATTAGGTCATTTCACTGATGCTCTTTGGAGGGAGAAGGAAGGAGGATGAGCTGTCAACAGGTGATATCCTATCTTAAAGTTGTTACTCTTACACCCTCAAAGCAGCAGCCAGTATAGTTTTTTCCATTCCAGCTTCAAGAGGCTGTGGGATCCAAGAGCAGATCCTGACATCTGAGCTCAGACATCCTTTCTGACTTTGCAGCTGGCCATCTGAATGGCCCTCCACCCTTAGAAGCCTTCTAGAGACCTTAAAATCATTCTCTAAATCTTGGATTGCATCCTTCCTGGTTTAGATTTGACAAGCATTTCTTTGCTGCAGGCACTGGAGACTGTTTATCTCTCTGCAGTATCCCACTGTTTTACACAAGCCTAAATGCCTCTTTTAGATCAGCACAGCATAATAAAATGATGGTGCTTCTATTTTAAGAGCCACAAGCTGTGAGTTTGTCAAGAGTGGAAATATATATATATGAGGTTCATTTAGGTATTTCTATACCAAAGCTTACTTTAAACATTCAAATGTAGTTAGGGTACTTTAGTTTATTTCTGCCTTGGTTGTAAGGAGTTCTGCCATTCCTTGGTTCTTATTTCGGAAGGGACTACTCTGTCATTTATCGGATTATAGCCCATCAGCTTCAACAGCCTTTGCATATGGATACATTTCTTCAGCTCAAAAGATTCCCACTTCAGGGACTTGCTTGTGCTTATGTATTCATTTCTACACATCTATATTGCACCTCATTTGCAAGGCCCATTTCTGCTCTTAAGCTGGAACTACATGTGAATGCATGCAACAAAAGGATGTTTCTGTTATTCCTATATGAAAATACTTGAACATGATTGGTTTTAGTAGAAAAATGGGAAAAATGGATAGTGCTAGAGCTACTAATTTGAGACCCTGGACTTAGGGCTCAATCCTATTTACACAGACATTTTTCCATCTAAACATGCACAGACCTGTGACCTTAATGATCTCATGGGAGTCGAGCCTTTAGATAGCAGTTGCAAAGCACTTGCATAACATTTCTCTTCTCCCTTCCCCATCCTTCCATACTTTACAATTGGTTCTATATTCCTGATGTGTTACTGAAAAACAACAAAAAGCCCTAACTGCCATTTCTGATTTTAACAAAACAATCAACAGGGGGAAAAAACAGCTCTGAGTAGGTGAAGTTTTGCATGTTTAACTCAGTCAAATCATGACACTATCATGCTGCAGGAATATGATCAAATTTGATTCTGCCATCCTGTTGTGAATCTTGTGAATAAGCAACATTTTGTTGTAGAAAAGGACAATACAAACAATGCAGTTAGCACCTGCAACCATGTGAATGTTCAGCCAGCCACCCTTAACTCTGAAAGTTTTAAAAATAAGAAGGAAGGCTACTGTGGCAACCAGTGCCAGCCTTGGTGGGCCCTGGCATGTCTATGCCAGCCAGCTGGTTACTGATTCAGGCTCCATTTGTTACTGCTGCTTTCCAGGGGCTTATTTGGAAGCCGTCTGGACTGTGTGTGTGTGTGTGGGGGGGGTGGAATTTGTCCCCAGGGCCCAGCTCTGGCTACACCATGGGACAAGGGGTCTTGATCCTCTCCTCTCTCTGCTTCACCTGCCTCCAAATCATCCCCCAGACTGCACTTGCAAGGATAGACAGGTATCAGTAGGAGGATGATTTGGAGGAGTGATGCAGAAAAGCAAGCCAAAAGAAGAAGGGGGTAACGCAAAGCAGCAAAAGAGGGAGGAGGGTGAAGCAAGTGAATCCCTGACACCCTTAATGATCAAAATCCCTGCATTTACTTCAGGGAAAGTAAACCATGTTTCACAATGATAACTAAATCAGAAACTGGAAATTGGAATAAGGCTGCAGTTCAGAACAGGCTTCCTTGAAACTAAGCTCCATCAAAGCAATATTCTCCACTGCAAAAATGAAAACAAATGAACAAAAGTGCATAGGATGTGAAAAACTGCTATGCCTCTTCCAGAAAATGACTTTGTCCCTTCTGTGCTCCCTTGACCCATTAAAAAAGGTCCCCCCTATTGAAGTCTTCATACTACTCGCTCACTCAAAATCACCCATTTTCCAAACCAGCATTTTAACCAAAGTAATCAGATTATATTGCTTCTGATGTAGGCCTGCAGCATATAGTTCACATGTATCCCCATGTTCCAAATGAAACCTAAGATTGCAATTCAGTCTGTGTCATCTCTCTTGCTTTTTGCTCTTGTGATTAACAAGCCCAATTTTTCAGCCAAGTTTCCTGCTTGAACAATATGTATACGAATGTCAGAGTGTGATATCTTACAGCTTTCCAGGATCAGTTTCCCACAAATTTGAGATGATGCTGTCCTGAGGAAAGATGGCCAAGCTTTGCTTTGCTTTGCTTTGCTTTGCTTTGCTTTGCCTTGCTTTGCTTTGCTTTTTTTATTGGCCGGCCCTATCGGCTTTCTTTTCCATCTGGCTTGCAGCTGCTGGAAGCCAGGGTGCTGAAGATAGTAACCATGTGTTGACTCTATTTTTCTGTAAATAGAATTAGGCAACAGGCAAATAGCTCATGAGCTCACTGCTTTTAAACACTTTTTATGTAGTTAGCTTGAGGTGTAATCCTGAACATGTTTCCGCAAAGCAAGTTCCACTTAGTACCGTTAGAGATGGACAAATCATTCCATTTTCAGTCTGTGTCAGTTTCACATGTAATTAATTGAAATTTATTCCATCTATTTTCCACTTCAGTTTGCAAAGTATTTTTCTAAATAACTGCATGTATATTGACAGGTAGTTTTGTAAGGATTTTCCCCTAATATATACATTTTGTATGCAACTTTCTGCACAGTATTGTACACAACTTATCCCAGTATATGCATTCATTTACACAATATTGGATACAAGAACTGCATCAAAAATTTTGAGATGTGTGTAGTCTGAATGCATAACTGTGTTTAACTTAGTCTAGGAAGTGCAACGTATTTTGGTTCAAAGTCCGTATCAAATGATACTGTTTCCCATTCTTAAATAGGAGTTAGATGCTGACACATTGTCAATAATGTTATTTAGACATACCCAGCTCTTGTATCATTTTTGTTTTAGGTATCAAAATATTATATTAAAATGGAACAGACTTCTACATCATTTTCAACTTTCTTACAGCTTTATAGCACCTACTTTAGTCATGCTGAAACCAAAAGAAAAAGACACAGGGAGAAGTAATAGAAAAAGGTATTTAACATTCAGGAGAATTTCCACATCAATTTTTTTTCCTTTTTTGCTATGTAGTTACATATGTCTTCTATAGCAAACTTAAGTCCAGTTTCAATATTATGCCTTTGGAGCTTCAGAGGTAATTATCACCTTTTAGTGGGTGGGTCATTCTTGGATCCATGATTACATGAGCATTAGGAAGATAATGTTTTAATTGTATATGATTAAAATTGGCATTTAATCTAAAATAATATTTTTCTACTGAGCCTGGATATATCATTTTCTTTTCTCTAATTAAACACAATACTCTTTTCCCTTTCACATTTTACTCTCTTCTTTCCAGTTTTTTAGAAATTGGCTCTATTGCCTGGGGGGAAATGACCTAACTGTAGAGAATATTTAAAAAAAAGATATGGATTATTAGAACATTACTCATTTCCATTGAATATTGAAAATTGGAATGTGAATATTCCTGTTGGATATTTATTTAAACCTTACCTCATAGTCTTAACGATGAAATTCACTGCATGTTTAGACAGAAAAAATGCAGAGCACTGTAGGACTTTGTCTAAGTATGCAAGGAATTGCTTTCTAAGAAAGCTTCCCTCAGTTGCTTGTCTCATTGGGTTGGTTGCCTCACATGGACCACCAAATCATATTGTAGTGTTACTTGAAGAAGCCCTATTTTCTATTAATCTCTCCATTCCTGCTGCATGTGTTGCTTTAAAAAGATATTTCCACTTGTGTGGAAACCATCATTGGCAATCAGTTCTGAACCAGCAAACTATGACAGGAAATCTGGTCTACAGGAATTGCAAACAACCCCTGAAAACATGCTGGTAGCCAAAGAAGTTTTTCAGCAGCAAAAAGATCCAGTGCAGAACATTCAATAGAATAGCCAACGTACTGTGGAGCATTGTAGTTTGTGAACTTGTGAACTTGCTTTTCAGAGGCATATTTACAAAACAGTAATCTAAGTTGGACATTACTACTGCATAAATCACTGGCAAAATTATGTTTGTCCCAGAATGCATAGCTAGTGTACCATTCTAAGTTGATAAAATGCACTTTGAGGCACATATGTAACCTATGAGAAAAGATGAACCTAACAGTTCCCCCAAACCTTCTCCATAAGTCTGACTAGATTTCTGCTAGTTTATATACACAAAATTCATGGAATGGCCCAGTCATTGTATCTACAAGGGAGTATGACATTTGACCTCAGACATCACTCCAGCATTCCATTGGAGGCCCATCCACAGCCATCCTTTCTTTGGAGACCAATTACATTAATGAGATTTTGAGAGCGCTGAATATAAGACTACACAAATCATGCTTTGTCATGTAGTTTCACTGTACTTTACCATGCAGCTTCACCAAAGGTAACACACTGCATGGTGGACTTGTGAAAACAAAAATCAAGGCTTTACATCTGATACGGTATGTGGTCAAAGCAATAGCCTCACATTTATTTATATAAAATTTTTCTATACTATTGCACATTCAAACAGATTCTAAAGCAGTGAAAAGTGTGACTTAAAATAAATAAAAACCTAAAAACAATACATTAAAGGTATTTTAAGTATTACACTAACAGCATGATTGGCCAGCAAGGAAAGGCTTCCCAACATTGCAGTTCAGAAGGTTGTTTCTCCAGCACCAAGTCTGAAATGAACTGAGAACAGACCAATGTTATGCATTTAAAAATAAGCTAACAGATGCATTCCCAAAGTGCTTTTGCTGCTCTCCTCAATTTTCAAAGACTTTAGATATTGAACACCTGTGCAACAGGTTGAATATTCTTTGGATGTGAAATTTCAGAATTTTAAACTGTGATTAAATAAAAGAGATGGCATTTTCATGGTGAAGCTACATAGATGGTATTCTTACAACCCTAATGACACCAGTATTTTATACAAAAGCAGAAATAACTGTCTTCTATAGAACATATGATAAGTTGTGGAATGTGTCTTCAGAAGGACAGGATCAGAAAATAATGTACAAGTAATGACCAAGCAATCTTCTGTAAAACATTAAATAGATACAATTAATAACCCTGATTTGTTAAATATACACCATTAATCTGTTACCTACTTTCATAATGCTCTTCAAAGAGTGATGAGAATACTAATAAATTTCTTTGTTTCAAATGAAAAATATTTCTCCTAACTGTATGGTGATTCAAATGCTGCTATACAATCAGTGGCCAGAAATTTCACTGCATGTGGCCACTTGATGGTTTAATTTATAAAAGTTCAAACTGTTCAACATCCTTATTAGCTAATAATGTTGTGCTTTATTTTATTAGTTAATTGCAAAATAATACAATTGTATAAAATCCCTTGGGTTCTCCTACTAATTTTTTATTTAAAAAAAAAAAAAAAAAAAAAAAAAACCCAACCCCATGGATAATATATTCTAGAGGAGCTTGTTCCTAAGAAATGGTTTAGGATTTCAGGAAGTGGAATTTAGTATTTATATGGTGTCTGTGGCTTGCAGGCCAATGTTATGAAAGTTTACTTAGATGCAAGTTCCACAGAATTCTGTGTCACTTAATCCCAGGTAAGGTGCATAGGATTGCAGCTTTTGAATCTCAAAAGGAACAAACATCTTTCATTTTAAATGTTGTTATAAAACAATAGACTATAAAATGTTTTATAGATGGTACTTATCACCAAATAGATTAGCAAAGATGTTTCCAAATATGTCAAATGGATGTTGGAAATGCAAACATAAACCAGGTACTTTCTATCATATGTGGTGGACTTGTGATAAGGCAAAAAAATATTGGGCTAAAATACATAAATGGCTTGAGGAAATGTTACAAAAATCTTTAATATTTAAACCTGAAGTCTCCTTACTAGGTATTGTGCCTCATGATGTTGATAAACAAGCAATGTATTTGATTCTACATGTAATTACTGCAGCAAGGATTGTATTTGCCCAACATTGGAGGACTGAAGAACCACCCACGGATGAACTGATTTTAAAAAATATTCTGGACTGTGCTGAAATGGACAGGCTGACTTTGTCTCTGAAGGAGAAAGAGGATACAAACTTCTATCAAACTTAGAACTCTGTTTATTATTGGCTAGAGAAATGGGACTATGCGTAGATTTGAATATGTCTACGGATTGCTTTAAAAAAAAAATAGGGGGCTGACCCAGTAGGTCTGATGTCTCTGATGATTGATGTTTTTTAGTTTCTTTCTTTCTTTTTTTTTTTTAGTTTGTTGAAAATAATAATAAAATTTACTTTAAAAAAAGACTGGTTAAATAAAATGATCCAAAAAAGTTCTTAATACCACAATAGCTTTAACAATGAATAAGTGTACAAAAAACAAACCCAACATTATATTTGTCAAGTGCATTTATGAAAATAACTAGAAACAGTTTTGGCAGGAAGTGTTCCCTGCAGCCAGATACCACAAAGCAGGTGGAAAATGTTGACAATTCTGCTGCCTACCATAGTTCAAAGATATAGGCCTCATTGACATTGGACACAAATGGAAGCAAATGCTCATGAAAGACATGGCATGAGATCAAAAGCCAAACAGAAGCATGTGCAACTAATTACCATATATTCGCTACAGCTTGCAATTAAACCTTAAACAGACAAAAATGAAGTACATTGCAAAACTGCACCCCAGAACAGTTACATACATCTATCTGTTTTTGTGTTGGAAAAACTGTTTGCACACCTACTTGTTAAAAGGCTGCTGTTCATTTATAACCCTTCGTTTTTAGCACATCACTTCATAACCAGAAAAAAATGGCAGTGCCTCAAAAGCGATAGCTTTAAAGTGGTTTGTGCTGCTGTAAACAATCTTTTGCCAGAGACCACCTTTTTCCTGTTCTCAGTCAACACAAATCCTAGTCTTTTCTAAGCCAGAAGAAAGGAATGCACCATTCTGTTTTGGTAGTCACAGCCATACATTAGATGAGACACAAGCAATTTCTTTGTTCATTTATTTAAACACCTTGCCTCCTGAAGAGACTATTTACCTACTAATGTACTATTGAGTTTCTTTTGTTTCTTTCACATTCGGTTTTGGTGTCTTTCATTTTAAAAAGAAGTAGAGCTTTGTATGGGAGTAAGAATGTATTAAAAGTTAGTGTGATCAGTACTTAGCATGTCTGAGAGAGACTGGGAAAACTTGGGAGTTCCTAATCAGCCATGAAGTGTGCTGGATGACTTTGCAACAGTCACTTGAATCTCAGCCTCACCTACCCAAAAGGGACACTGTGATAATAAAATGATGAGAGGAAGAATCATGTATACTACCTTGGCTCCATTGGAGGAAAAAGTGAGATATAAATTAAACCAGTAAATAAGAATGATATATTATAGCATCTAACCATTGTAACTGGTGATACAGTCCAGACGAATCATGCAAGGTTGTCATATTGACAAATTACCACAAGAATATTACCTTCATGCAAGATATATATTGATTTCTCAAAACACATTCTTCTGCAAATGAATGGGTTCTTATTGTTAGCTGTAGAAAAGTAGTTTAAACATGTCAATATGTTCTCTTTTCCAAAACTGCCTATAGGAATCATGCACTTACGATATTCTGTATTATTACAAATACATTAGATTTATAACAGGATGGAAATATTGATATAAATATAATTAGAGCTAGCAAATTCTGAATGGATCCAGAAGTCTCCCCCTCCTTTTTATGAAGCTTCATTGATTATTTTCACTTGATATGACTTGGCACACAGAGGCCCTATAAAAGCTTAAAGCAACTTGAAATGGTTTCACTGTAAACTCAGTTAGGAGTTTCCTCCCTAACACAAAAGTACAACAGCTATAACCCAGCTTACATTTACCCCATTGCTTCTTCTAATCTAATGTAAGCAGGAAAAAGGTATTTTCTGCTAAACAATTTCTTTTGCAGCTGCCTTTTGTTTTTTACAACCTGCCAGCATCTGGAAACAAATTCTTTAAATTGCCCAGCAGGTTTAAGTTTAAAGTAAAATGGGATTCAATAAAACAGAAAACACATTTCACAGGGGGCTAACAGGTAAAGGGACTTGCACCAGACTAAGGCAAATGCTTTGTTCATGATAGAAAATGCCACTGTAAGAAACATAAAATAATGAAATAATAAAGCAATCTTGGTCAGAAAGTACAGTTTCCTTGCCTCAGCAAATCCTGAAGTAATTTGTGCTATAATTATTTGAGTCTTACTTTTGTTTCTTCCATTCTAGTGAGTTACCTCCTGTTTATTAACTTCCAGATTAGAGGAGAAACTGTTTTAAGTTTAATAATTAATTAATATCCAAAGAAGAATGGCTTTTGTATTTGTTAAGTTTTAAACTACACAACTTGCATAAACTGTACCTCTGTTATTTTGGACAAAACGTCTGCCAAGCATGTAGAAATTCAAAAAGGACCATCTTGGTGGCTGCTCCAAGGTTTTGCCAGTCTTTTGAAAGGAACATCTCTCTTGGTTCATCTTCTGTGATCTTGCACCAGCCATATCTTTTTTGTTTAGGCCATTCAGCTCTCATAAGCTGATTTCTTAATATGTTATAAATTGTCATTTTATACAATGGTTTATCATATTTGATTTTGACTGTTTCACTGCCTTGACTTCATGCTTATTATTATCACGTTGCATTGGTATCCCACCTTTCTTCCTCTTGCAAGGAACCCAAGGTGACTTACAAGATTCTCTATTTTATCTTCACAACAATAACCCCACGAGATGGTTAGGCTGAGAGACAGTAACTGCCCAGTAACCCAGTTCTTGGCAGGGACTGGAATACAGATTTCTTGAGACCCAGTCTAGCACTTTCAACCAATACACCACACTAGTTTTCCTGTGTTTCATATATCTGTATTCATTTTTTAGTTTTATTGCATCATATTTTATTGCATTCAAATTGTTTAGCCACCTTGAACAGTATTTGGTAAACAGTTGAAATACAAATTTGATGAATCAGTAATGAAAACTGAATATCAACACCCCAATCCATCTGTCAGATGAGCAAGTACTTTGGAGAGGAAGGCAATTATGTGGAGGTCAGTTGGCAAGCAAAACCAAGTCTGCTGCCTTCCAGGCAGTAAATCAGCAAAAGCCAAGAGATCTGTGCCAAGTTGATAGCCTGGCAACAGCAGTGGTCATCTACTAGGAAATACTCCAGGCAGCTACTGTGCATGGTGGAGGTGGGGTGGGTGAATGCTTGCCTTCACCTTTAGTAGAGTTTAAGGCTTCCATAGCATAGTAGGTAGAACATGTAGAATGCTTTAGTAATCTCCAGCTAAATAGTTCAGGAAATGGGGGTTCTTTTACCTGCATGGCTACTGCCTATCCAAGTAGACACCATTAGGCTAGATAGACAAATAGTATATCATGGAATAAGGTAATTTCCTTTGTTCCAGGTGTGACAGCCAGGAGTACAGTTGCTAAATGAACATTAGTCTCATGGAATACAGGCTGCTGACTTCAGCAAGGTCAATATCTGCTTCTGCAGTAGCATCCCACTGCTGCTCAAGTGCTACCATCTCCCCTGAAAAGTAAGGACAAAAATTGCCCATCTACTTCTACCCCCATGGCTACAGATAGTTTAACCTGGTGAACCACTCTACTTAACATTCTCTACATACAACTTCTACATTCTGGCAGTACAGAAAGAGAGCCTGAAGCCCTTCCACAATACTGCTTCTGTAAGAAAAGGAATCCAAAATGGATATATGAGCTTTCTATCAGAAAGCATAGAATTAGCATAGAATTGGTCCTCCAGAGTGATATTCATCTGGGGCAGGAAGATTCTTGTACATGAACTTAATCCGTTCCAGGACTCTGGTCATGACCCAAATTGGTCATGAGCCAAATTAAATTTTCCCATAAGGTTCAATGTAAATAAGATTGATCTGTTCTGTGACTATTTTTTTAATCAGAAAAATGTGAAGCAAAGTGACAAAGAGCAACAAAGATCACTGCCAAAGATGGCCCACCCTGAGCACGAGCATGAGTGGGCCATCTCCCCGCCCCCCCAGCAAGACCATGATCACCCCCGTCATCCCTGCACGTGCCCGTCATCCCGGTGCTGTGGGTGGGAGGAGACAGGCACAATCGTTCTGTGGGGAGGCGATGGCTGAGATCGCGGTTGCACTCCTGCATGAAAGGCAGGTGCAATCACAGGGGCACTCCTGCAGGAAAGACGGGCGCGATCTCAGTCATCTCCCTGCCCCCCCCCCCCCGCACAATCGCATTTGACACCCAATGCGGAGTTCGCGACCTGAGTAAAAATTTTAATGAAATTTTTGTTTGCGACCTGATTTGGTCATGAACAGAGGTGCTCGTGAGTCAAGGGACCACTGTATCTTACAAGAGCAAAACTGTTAATAAAACAAGAAATAAATACAAATTACATGGATGTGAGAGGAGGCTGTTGACCTGATATTTCAATGGATACAATAAAGATGTTAGGAGGATCTCCTTAGAAATGCCATTTACAGATGGGGGCAGTCCAGATAAGGCTCTGAAGTTGTCTCTTTCATTGCCCACAAAAGGTTCTCTAATGACAACCTTATCCATTGGACAGAAAAAGGCACTCCTCCATGATACTCTGCTCCAATCAAACCCAAGCATTAACAGTGTTATGCACACTTGTACTGATGGAAAAGGTTAATACAAGTTTGTGCAGGCTGTGCTATGCGTGCTGCACAAGCATGCTTGTATAAATATAGCTTTAGTTGTAATCTTCTGTTGCACATAATTGGAACCTAGTTTTTGCTAAAGTAGTGCCTTTTGCACTTGTGGAATGACTGCTGGGCCGTGTCCTCCGCTCATAAAACACAAGATACCTCCAGTTTCCACCCAGTTCACTAAACATAAATTTTGTATTACTTCAGCTTTTGTTGCATCAGAATACTTTAATGTCTTGCTTTACCAATTGGAATTTGGAAGCTGACAACAAGAGCATTCCTTTAAAAAGAGATAAGTTGAGTAAGTTAGATGCAGTTAAGGCCCATTGATTTCAGTATTTCATATTAAAATAGATTGCTTTAGACATTCGCCAATTTGTCAATATTAAGCCCAGTATTATTTCATAATTAAAGTCAGAACACTTTGTCCCAGGCTACAAAGTGTTTTGTATAGAGGATTATTCTATGTTGTTCAAAGAACTGATGGAAATAACAGCATAGCAGTTGCAGTCTTGAAAGAGATATTCTTTCCAGATGGTTCTGCTATGAAGTGATGTTTAGGTAGCTTGTGCATGTTTCTTCACATAAACTTGTAACATTACATTGCTAGTATTGTGTGGAAATGGCGAGTTAGTCCTGAGACTGTCTTGGTTTACATCCATAAAACAAATGTTTTCATAAAGTGAACGATAAAATCATTCTTTTCTCACAGGATTCTATAATTCCAAGATCATTATCCCATATGTGTATTTTTTTCTCCTTTCCAGCTTATGTTAATAGTGTTATTTTGCAACTTAATGTTTTTCATTTTCAGTCTAGCAGCAGGTGAAAGCATTCATAAATCTGCCATGAACAGTTGCCAATGAATATTCATATTCGATATGTCTGATTGCAGTGCTTTGACATTTTTATTTGATTTGCACAGGAGAACAAACTTCTTATTTCATAATGTATTCCAATTGGTACATCAGCTGCCTATTGCTTGGCTATGTTAGACTAATTGGTGACACAACACACAACTAATTTGAAACAGAAGAATATGAGCAATATAAGGAAAAGGTAAGTGACAGAAGCAGGAAGCGAAGAAAATGAGATTCAGAAAAGGTAAATAGGCCAGTTTGGCTTATGACCCACTTGAAAAAAAGAGCTAAGTCCAGGTTTTGAGGTGTTTTTGGGCAAGACACTGTCAATGAACCCATTTCCACAAGGAATTTACCATCTCACTGCTATTTTTACCAACTGCTCTCTCTCCACATCCTATTTCTTATCATCGCTACTTTTGCTTCTGTGATAGACAGAGCACTGTACACAATAGGCAGGAGTATCTACTGTGTTTCCTTCTTACCACCACTTCTGTCTTGGTCAGGACTAGTGGTGGTGAGAAGGAGACACAGTAGATACTCCTGCCTAATTGTGAGAGGGAGGAAATTGGGAGCAACTCCAGGGCTTTGATCTCCTTGACTGTGGGCCCTTACATTGTGGTTGACCACATCTAGCCTTATTGCTTGCCATACTCAAATATGCAGCAATTGTTATGGAGAAGAAACAACAGGAAGCAAAACTGGGATCTGCTTGATTTTATGTACATACATTTCAGTTGATCAGTGTGGGTTCTTTTTTCTTCACAATTATTTAACAATCAAAATTTAAGCTACAATGTAATACATTTCTATCATAGTTTTCCTTATCTTTCTCAATAATAAAACAGTCACATTACCTGGTAGTCTTCATCCAGGGCTTTGTGCAACTGTGCTAGCCAGTTCAAGTTTTAAGTAGAATCTGTGATCTGTAGCAAATCAAATATAGATTATGTTTGTATACTTGAGTCATGAAAATGTATGAGGTTATGGAGAACGCTACACAGCCCATTCCACTCCCATTCCTAACAAGTTTGGCTCTAATGGGTTCTCAGATTTTAATCTCTCTCTCACACACACACACACACACACACACAGAGAGAGAGAGAGAGAGAGAGAGAGAGAGAGAGAGAGAGGTGGTGGGGGAGGGGTTAGAAAGTGACCCAAGAAGCCCTAGGTCTTTCCAGCCCAACTTTAGTGAACAAATTTGTAATATGTTTTATATACATAGGGAGACTCTGTGAAATTAGTACCATTTCAGGTCTCTACACTTTGTCCAACCATTTGCAATTTTCATCTATATGATTAGCACTTTGAAGAGGAACTCCATTCTTCTACTAGGGAATATAAACCACATTTCCTTCTGCTACAGTATGTAGTCCTAAGTATCAATGGACTATATGAGTATCTGGACAGAGAATGTTGATTATTTTCATTTTCAAATAGCTGTTTCCTCTTTGATTTGATAGTACATATTTTTGCATTGGTAAAGGATGTTAAATGCTTGACTAGATGTTAAAGGTAATGTAAAATCACTACCAAAAATAGCTCTCCTGTGTCTCCAAAATAAATGCAGGTTATTATCTCACACCATGTTTGTCCAGCCTTTAAGCTGGAGAGAAAAATAAAAGAGAATGCTGATGGCACTAGTTATAATAAAGAAAAAAGAGGAGAAGGACAAATATAGGAACTCATTTTGGTGGAAATAGTACAGCAGCTGCCAATCCAGTTCCTAACTAGTTGAATTTAGAGAATAGATGTAAGTAAAATACTACAGACAAATGAAATAGCAATCAAATCTGTTCAATTCTCAGGATCAATAGAAAGGACTTGTTTTTCTGTGTTTCCTGGAAGTGGGCACATAGCAGAGAAGCTAACTTTTAATGCTAATAATATTTCCTTTTTCCTTCCATGGGAAAATGAAATATGCTTTCTCAATGTATCCTATCTTTAGACTTCACTAGGCAACTTATGTTATAAATAGAGCTTTCCTGTATCTAAAAATGCCAAGAGGATACATGCTTTGATTCATTTCATCAGATCAAAGATGAGAAGTTTAAGAGTTTCTTTCAAAGTGTCTCTTCATTCCACTTACTGAGAAATTTTCTTTTGTTTTATCTAGTTAAACCCAACAGGACAGGTTTAGTTGGAACATTATCACTCAGAGACCTAGAATGTCACATATCAGCTGCATGGAGGCCTACATAATAGGCCAATAGGTTGGTATTAAACAGAGATCATTCTGCTGTGAGCAGAGCAATGTTGAACTCATTTGTGCCATTATCTAGTTTCAGAGGAGATGTTGTTTTGGTCAGTATGGGTACATTATTGTTTGAAGGCATAGATATTTTAAAATTTGCCACACATTCTTCAGTGATGGTCCACATGGAGATCTTGATTGGAAATTCACCAGTCAGGTTCATCATCAAACAGACCTTCCTGCATCTCATTATTTAATACCAGAGAGAGACCCTTTTCAGAAAAACAAAAACAAACCAAAACAAATGGCCTTCTGTGGTATGTTTAGCACTTCCTCTGAGGAAGTCTTTAGCTCCTGCAGTTAACAGCTTCTCCCTTACTAAATGTGTCAATATCTATATTAAGGGTTATAAAAGCATTATAACAAAATAGATATTAACAATATCCACATTATTATTTAATAGGATCTTTACTCTTTTCTTCAGCAAAAAAAGGCTCCCAGAACAGCTTACAAAGATCATTCCCTGCATTTAGGCTTATAGTTTAAAAGATCTGACACAAAGGAAAAGGTTTGGGATGGAGGGCATTCCCAAAGATAACTCAGGCACTGTGTCCTTAACACTAAGTTTGTATAACAACCAATTTGAAAATTACTGGTCTGTGAGAAGCTATCAAAGTAAACATTAGTGCTTCTTTAATTCTGTTGCATCCTAATGGCTGTTTCCAGGTGACAGTTTATAGAAGAAAGAGCCTTTGATGGTGGCTTCTCAGTGGACCTAACATATCCCAGAGATAGCTTTTGCACTTTGAAAAGCACTTGCTTAATTTTTCAGGTAGACATTTCTGCCTCTTCTTTGAGAACTTCTCCCAAGTTTGCCTTTTCTTATATTAGTATATGCATTATTTTGGTAAAATACGATCTGCCAGGTTGCTTCAGTTGCACCCATCTGCATTAATGTAATGCAATCCTTATTTAGAACTGCCTTGAAGAGTATGCAGAAGCTACACTGTCTCCGAAATGCTACAGCACAGCCAGGCCATTAGCATGAGCAAGGGAATATGTGAGTTCTTTATCATAACAGGTGCACTTGTCTCCAATTAAAATTCATGCATCATTCAAAATGCTGACAGTGATCTTAAAAGCCTGATGCCTTTAAAACTTAATTCAAAAAACAGTATCTGTAGCACCACTTTATCCATTATGAACCTGCCTACCTATGAGGATCATACTCATCAAATAGGTCTTCAGCCAGGGAAAGGGTCTTTTCTCCCAAGAAAGGCCTGCCCCCCATGCCCTTCTGAGGAATGGCTAAGTTTTCTTTCGAAAACAACTTTGGGACCTTTAATACATGGCTGCTTCATTAAGTGATGTTAAGCTTCTTTCCTGTGTTAGTGTTTTGAGTGCTCTACCGCACAGTCCTACAGGACTGATGCTCATTAAACAGAGCACTTAAAACCCAAGTGAGCATTCTTCACCCTGCCTCAAGACTACAGCTCTTCCTTATCGTGCATGTAGTGGGTGGAATACATTTTATCTAACTCCAGGTTTGTGCGTTTTCCTTTTAAACTTGAAGGGCATCAAAGTGCAGCTTAGACTTTGAACTTGTTACATTGTTTTGCAAAGGTAAGACAGGAAAAGGGCTGAATGGGGACCACTGCATGTCTTTCAGTCCTGGCCAGTTAAGCTAAACTGCTAAATGGCTGAACAAAATTGGCTACAACTATGATCATACAAAATCCTATCTCAGTTCCTCAGCAGCTGTCATACATCATTCTTCAATTCAGCACAGTGGTAGAACAGATGCCTTTCATACAGAAGGCCTGTATACAGGTTTGGAAGAAACTGCCATAGTTTGACTGAGTTTTGGGCCACCTCCTATGTCCATCCCTAGCGACTTCCAGCACACAGCAACAGTATAACAACTGCTAAACATTATAACAGCCTATATCAAACTATTTCTGTAAATGCTGAAATATAAGCATATTGTTTACGAGAATAACTATGGGCTACTTTGCATTCTGTTTTTAAAGGATTTTCGAAATATGTCTTAATTTTCTTCATTTTCCTCATTTCCCTTGATAAGGAGACATTTTAAAATGTGTTGTGAATAATATATTAATGTATCTGGGGGGGTTTTGTTCTTGTTTTTGTTGTTTACTATGCAAAACCAGAACACAAAGTGAGCAGTGGGGTTTTCTGCAATGCTTTCATATGGAATATTTCCCAGGATTTTGTTGAAAGGGAAAGAGATCTGAATATATTGCAATATGGAAAAAATAGTCATTAAAAGACAATGAAAATAACAAGAGTTGTTTGGAACCTACATGATTAAGTTGCACATATTCCTGAAGGCTTTATTATATATAATTCATGATTGTGTATTTCTGAAATATTAAATATTTCATTTGCCAAGTCTTTTTTAAAGTCACTGAGGTTGCATAGAAAGGCAGATCATTTAATGTCTATTTCAGTTTAATATATTCATTTTGCTGAGAAATATATTTGCCGATTTTTATATTGCAAACATTCTTTACCCTCCAAATATTCTGCTTGTATAGAAACCTTTGAAGAGAGAATGAATAGAACACAGCCTTAATTGCATATTAACTAGGAAGTGATAACTAAATAATATTTTCCTTGGGATCTTTTTGTTAAAAATCTATTTTTAAATAGTACAGAATGCATTCATATCATCATATCAAGGAACAAAGCTTCTTCCAGCTTTCTTACTGCCCCTGCACAGTCCATCAGTACAGAATGCCTGCACCTAGCCTTGCAATCCAGGAGCAGCCTCAGCATAAAAGTAGGCTTGCTGCGGGTTGGCAAGTGGCCACCAGTGAGCCACTTTGGGAGGGCATCCCCATAGGTGGTGAAACCAAAGAGGGCATGCCCCCTTGGTTTTCCCCTTCAGAATGCCAAGAGGGTGAAGGCGTGTCTCCATTTCTCCTTTATCTTCCTGTTGCTGATGTGGGTCTCTGCCTGGAACTGGGAGGGAGGGTATGGGGCCAAGTGGGGAGTTGGTGGGGGCACCAAACAGCACAGTAATGGGTAGAAGGTGATATGGTGCCAGTGGGAGGATAGGCCAGGTAAGGGGAACACAACATAGACAATTAATGGCTGTACTGTGCCCCACTCCTCCCTCCACCCACAGGTTTCATGGTTGCCATGTCAGCCTGCCCTCAGGTCTCCAGATGCTGCTTTTAAATGCCAGATCAGTGCAGAATAATATTTCCCTAATCTGCCATTTAATTATGGGTAGAATGGCCAATATGGCATATACAACCAAGACTTGGGTGGCTGAAGATGGAGGAGTTAGTCAGTCCCAGTTGTGCCCAATGGGCTACCCAGTTCAGCATCAGGGTAGACTTGAGGTTCACGGAGGGTAGGGCTTATTGTGGCCTATACGAGTTCAATCTGTCTCCAGGTCATCTGATGTCTGGTGTGTTTATTCCTTGTGTTGGCCCAGGGGAACTGATTAGGGAAGCTGCTGGTGTATCTCCCACCTTGCATCCTATCTGTCTCCCTACCTAAACTGATAGGTGGTCTCAGATGTGATGCTGGAGTTCCCTAAGCTGTTGGTTCTGGAGTATTTCAACATTCTATCCAGGGTTGTTCAAGATTTCATGTCGGCCACGACAACCATGGAGAAGGGTATACTCTAGACTTTGTTTTCTGGGCCAGATATGAGGATGGTGCTCTGAGTATGGGGGACTTGGACTTGGTGTCTTTGTCATGGTCAGTTCACTGTCTGCTGAGTTTTAGACTGATGGCTACTTTTCTCTCAGCAAGGGCAGGGGACTAATTAAGATGGCCAACAGTGGATCCTGTGTTTCCAGAGGGCTTTATGGGATTTTCTGACAGAATGGCTGGTGCTCCTGTTGAAGCCCTGGTTGCCCTCTGGAATGCAAAAATGACCCTGGTAGCAGTTGACATGATCACTCCTAGGTGCCCTCTCTGTTGCAGAGCAAATATGGCTTTGTGGTGCATCCTGGAAGTGAGAGTGATGAAAAAACTTAGAACAGGGCTTGAGTGCAGATGGAAAAAAACTCCCAGTGAATGCATCAGAAACTTGACATCTGCTTTCATATATTTTGAGGCAGTGAGGACAAAAAAGAAACAATACTTCAGTGCCTCTATCCAATCTTTTCTCTGCTGCCGAGAAAAGCTTTTCAAGGTTGTCTGGAGTTATAATTTCTGGCCCCAGGGACACTTTGGAACCATCTCATTTCTACTGTAATTTACTAGGCACTTCCAGAAAAAATCTCTTGTATCTGCTGGGACTCCAAAGTTAAAGTATCTGTGGATATCTCCAGAGCACAGTCTGATCCGCTTTTATTGGATGAGTTTCAGCTGGTAGTTTGAGGATGTGGACACACAATACTGCTACTACTACTAATAATAGTAATACATTAAGTACCTTGCAGTCCCAATCACTTGCTTCAGCCATATAGCATAGCCTTACCCTTAACTGTCTACTAATGGATGTTTGATTTGGAATAAGACCATATTCTTTCTGGTTCCTTCTCCAACAAGTGATGGAAAGTTGTTCCAGGGCATCTATTTTGGGCAATGTACTTCATATCTAGGTAGTATTCTGTTTAGATACACATTTAGAGGAGGTTTCATGGTTATGAAACAAACATAAAATCATATTTAGAACTGCAAAAAAACTAATTCGGAAATGCCTTTGATAGGCTAATTCAAAGTTAAATATTTTCATCTGAGAAACTCTACCAGCCAATTACAAACCCAAGCCAGCCTACATCTCTCTATGTAGACTCTTCTGCTAAGTACTGTCAAGTCTTCCTCATGTATTTTGAAGGGTGTAGTCTCTGCTCTCCCCACCATTGCCATTCTCATTATCCTCTATTCATGGAAGGCAACTCTGCAAAGAGGCTCCTATATCCATGTTCTGTGTGATTTATTCTCTGATTTTCCAGGGTAGTAAATCATGCAGGGAGCTTCCACTTGGTAGTGCTTAAGCCAAAAGAAGCTTGCATAATGGGGTAGCATACTTCTCAATATGGATTTTCCCCCCAGACACCAGACCATTTAAATGTATTAAAAGCAACTTCCTTTTCCACTGGCAAATATACCTATATTAATTGTCCTTAGGTGTTTTTAATTATTATCCTGCAGGTGCATTTAATCAGTGTATTCTCACAGGGTTTAGGTCAAGGACCATTAACTCTGATGGTTAATTACCAAGATATTTTGTTGTTGTTGTTTGCTGTTTGAACTTTTGAATCTAGAATAGAGTTTGCCAGCAATTGTTCACTTCAGTTAACAACACAGTTATGTATCAGCCCACACTCTCCATTATTTTGCATATACTAGTTTGGAAGAGCAATAGGATTGATGTTAGAAATGTTATTTCTGGAATTATCATAGTTATTTGTTTATGCAGTTCATCACTACTTTTTGCCATTTGAATTCCCAAAAATATCATTTTGTAAAGCATGCAATGTCCATACTACAGATATTTTGTTGACCTGGAGATATATGAATAGTGCAAAAAGCAATGGATTCTGTATTCCTCTGGGTAAGGCTTTCATAATGTACTCAGTAGTACAATTGTATCTAATTATGTTGGTACTAGATTGAATTTTTGAATTGATTAATTATAATTCACATGCAGATTAACAGCTTTTAAAGGTCAGCACCTTTATAATTGCACTGAGTACTTGTTTGTGTCTCTGTGTGCTTTGTAAACCTGATATTGAATTGATGTCTTAGTGGAATTCCATAATTACAGTTCTGGAGCATGAAAAATCAATTAGTACCCGAATTTGGTTATAAACAAGCACAATATGGTAGTGTTGCTCTTATGCCCTCTTTCCTAATGGTTGGAATTAGATCTCTATATTACACTACTGTCTGACAACCACAGCAGGACCACAATTCCTGCTATGGTATTATATAGGCTGTGTTTTAAATTATAGACCTTTTCACTTCAATCCCAGCAATATATGCCTTGTTCTGCTCCATTCTATATAGCATCAGTAACTGGTTTCCTTAAGATGGTTGAAGCAGTGTGGCCATTAAACAATTAAAAAGTTCTAGAATTTGCTGCTGGACATTCTTTTTTTTTTTTTCTTTTAAAACCAGAGGGAATTCCTTGCATGTCTTTTTCATGTATGTTTATTTATGAAAGTTGCTGTGTTTATGCCAGACTCAGTGCAGAGAATACTGGCATTTCTGTTAAGGATGAACATGTCTTGTGTTATGAAAATATACATGCCCAAGAAAGGAAATAACTGATAAGTTAAAATATTTGTTGTGTCAATCCTGTATAATTTTAAATGAGAATGTGTGTGTGCATGTGTGTGTGTATTTCAATATGTATTATTGTTTGGAAATGTCAGTGCTCTATAATAGGTGATATATAATACTAAAGCACATTTCAAACAAAATTATATGAACTATTATTCATTCTATTTATAAAAAACAAAACTAAAAGTAATAAAGCAGAAATACGAGCTGACTTAGGATAAATATTTGTAAAAACATAGGAAGTAAGAATAAAAATTAAGTATCCACACATACTTCATCCTGACATTCCTTTAATATCACATTGTATGGGCCATAGTTCAGAACTGGAGGTATATTGGCCTGTGTCAAGTCATCTCCTTGGTAGTCACAACTGGGACTGTTGAAGGAAAGATCAAATTTAATTGCAACCTAACTCTCCATTAACACAAGCCCTCTACTGTATAGGATTTAGTCCAAGTTTTTCAACTTTTCATACCTTTCAAGTGCTGACATTTTAGGATTATTTATTTGCTTTTGCTATGTCTCAGTTTGGAGCTTCAGTTTCCTCAATCAGAAATATTGTACATGTTAAATAATGTATTCTGAATATCAGTGTATGTGTGCATTTCTAGTGGTTCAAATAGCTTTCTCCAACTGGTTTCCAAATAGTATCTTGATTTTACACGGAATTGTTATTGTTCAGTTTCAAAGTCATGCCCGACTCTCCATGACCCCATGGAACACAGCACGCCAGGCTCTCCTGTCCTCCACTATTCCCCGGAGTCCACCCAACCTCACACCCACCACATCAGTGACTCCATCCAGCCACCTCTCCTTTTGCCATCAATCGTTCAGAGCATCAGGGTCTTTTCCAATGAGTCCTTCCTTCTCATTAGGTGGCCTCACTATTTGAGCTTCAGCTTCGCAGTCAGGGTTCATTTCCTTTAGGATTGACTGATCTGATCTCTTTGTAGTCCAAGGGACTCTCAGGAATCTTTTCCAACAGCACAATTCAAAAGTGTCACTTCTTCAGTGCTCAGCCTTCCTTATGGTCCAACTCTCACAGCCATACATTACAACTAGGAGAACCATAGCTTTGACTAAATGAACTTTTGTTGGCAAGGTGATGCCTCTGCCTTTTAGTATGCTATCAAGATTTGTCATAGCTTTCCTCCCAAGGAGCAAGTGTCTTAATTTCTTGCCTGTTATCACTGTCTGGGGTGATTTTGGAGCCTAAAAAAATAAAACCAGTCACTTCTACCATTTTTTCCCCTTCTATTTGCCAGGAAGTGATAGGACTGGATGCCATGATCTTAGCTTTCTTAACGTTGAATTTCAAGCCAACTTTTACACTCTCCTCTTTCACCCTCATAAAAAGGCTTTTTAGTTCTTCTTCACTTTCTGCCATGAGAGTGGTATCATCTGTATATCTGAGGTTGTTGATATTTCTCCCTGCAAGCTTAATTCCGGCTTGTGATTCATCTTGCTCAGCCTTCTGCATGATGCACTCCGCAAGTTAAATAAACAGGGTGACAATATACAGCCTTGCCGTTCTCCTTTCCCAATTTTGAACCAATCAGTTGTTCCATGTCCAGTTCTAACTGTTTCTTCTTGACCCACTTACATGTTTCTCAGGTGACAAATAAGATGGTCTGGTATTCCCATCTCTTTAAGAACTTGCCACAATTTGTTGTGATCCACACAATCAAAGGCTTTAGCAAGTCACTGAAACAGAAGTAGCTGTTTTTCTGGAACTCTCTAGCTTTACAGTGTATAAATTATATCAATTAACTGATTCACCAGTAACATTGCCAATTTTTCACAGAAAGAAAGACTACATTTGCTATTTAGGCTATAACTTGTATTTGTAATTTTTAGGTTGAAATATACACCATTTTTGTTTATTGCACTGTATCTGTTAATGGATTTTGCATAATTCAGCGCTACCCTCATCACACAGGCAGAGCACTATATGAGGATTTGATACCAATAACAAGGTTTCCATATCCCTTATTGTGTCCAGAACAAAAGAAAGCTGTTGGAGGAATGACCAGGAGCTTTGGGCTAGTAAGATATGAATGATGGAGACATGACTAGCTAACATGAAGTGGTAGTTTATTTCATGTTTCAGAAAATAAGGAATATGAGAAGAACAAGGGAATGGTTGTTTAAAGTCCTAGAACTGGAAAAATGGACAGATGGTTTTATTGATGGAGAGCCCACTGATTAAGTATTGGAATGGGATTTCTGTAATAAGCAGAAGATAAGCAGAAGATGCATGCTCTTTAAAACCTTGTGAAAATGAAATACTTTCTCCAAATCTGAACATTTTACTACAATCTTAAAGGCAAGAAAGACATTTACAATAGAAATAATGAGCTATGTCTAATGCTAACTGTAGTGATGTATGCCTTTAATTAACTTTTCAATTGACTATGATGTTTACATATTAATTTAAACAATTCACATTACTATTTAATGGAAAAATATGCATTAGCTATATTTTGGACTATTTCCATAACCATTGTTAAAGCAGAGCAGCCTTATATGCCACAGCATTATAGATGCCTATGCATCGTATTGCATTGATTCCATGACTGTGTGAAGGAATATTTCAGGACTATGAGACAGAAGATGCCTTTTTGGAAACTTAAGTTGCATACCCAGGATCTTTAGTAGATTGTCAGCTATCTTTATTTACATTAAAGTCTCACTTGAAGAAATTCAATTAATTTCAACACATGTAAGTTATATTCAAATTTAGTTATGTATCAACTGTTTATAAATGTGAAAAAAAACTTTATAAAAATAGAATATGCTGACCAGCATCTCTCAAATCACCTGTGCCCATTTATTTGGACCATTGGCTATTTTTTTCTTTAACACATTTGATAGATCAGTTTTTTATCCATGCCTTTGCTTCTTTCAAAGATTTACACAAATATAGCTGTATGTAGTTCAGGCATATCAGGTACGTCCAGATGGTAACATGATTAATACAATCTGCCTTGTCTGAGGAGGTAAGATATGCAGTGGGAACCTATAAACTTATCCATCTGGATTTTCTAATAGTTGTCTTAAATGCTCTGGTGCAGAGCTGTTCAGGGAAAATACCTGAAAGCAGCTCCAACTTGGCAACAGTCCATTTTTATGCAGGAATCTCCAGAAAAGTGTTCCCAAAGCAATGTCAGTATTACTCCTCCAGCCCCTGCTGTCATTTCTATCCCTATGAAAATGTTTGTTCAGATTAATGTTAGGCAAGGGCAATCCCCCCACCCCAACAAGCATAACTGTTTTCTAATGTGGAATGATATTAATCAGATAAATAAAGTTTCAATCTTCCCATGGCATTTCTGCAAAAGTATTGCCTATACAGATCCTCTAAAATAACGTTCAGCCAGTCTTAGGTAAACTACAGCTGTGGACCTGGAAGCTAAAATAGCCATTTTTGGTAAATATGGGGCACACCACTAAGAGCAGGTTCCCAGAATGATGGCGGCAGCAGCAATTGCCAGCAAATACAGAGGCAGCAGGTGGTAAAACAGATTGCTGCAAATTAAACAACAGCAGGTGGACTGAATACAGGCGTCCTTTATCATGAGGTGACTTACCACTATGTGCATATAACCATCCTGCCAACTGGTAAGAGTTTATTGCACATCTGTACCTGATGAGAAGTATGGTGAAGTGCAAAATCGGTGCCCACTTGGCAAGACATTACCTATGACCATATTATCAAGTAGTTATATGCACACCATCAGAAATAGCCACCACTGGTAATTAAAGATTCACTTGGACACGGCACTATTAGAAATGTGTGAGACTATCACGCACAGGTTAAAAGCACATTCACTGACCCTCTGGAAAAGCTCCCAGATTCCCAGCAGCTTATTTGATCACTGCCTGCTTTGTTTAACATTAGTGCTTCTATTATTGACAATTAGTTGCCTGCTCTGGCCGCAGTTTGCAGACACAGCAAGCAATCTTGTTCCTGATGAATGATGTGGCTGAGTGTAAAGAGCAAGTTCCTAGGCTGCAGCTGTGTGAGGCTTCTACAGCGTCAGCATAGCTGCAGAAATGATTTGAATGATGGCATAGATTGGAAGGTGAAATGGTGGAAAAAGCTGGGAAAAGGAAATCAACATTCCTCCCTGGTCCTGGTTCAGTCACATTTCTGTTCCATACCGACTTCTCTTTTCTCCTGCACTCTTACACTGGAATTTGGCAGGCCTAGATAACTTCATCATCTCTTCTGTTTAGCTAAATAAATAAATGCAAAGAAACATGGGAATTATGTTTCCAGTGTAGTAAAAATGTGTGCCAAAGAGATTCAGATAGTTTCTTCTTATATCATCTCTGTCACATGCTAATATGGATGTTTGAAAATGCATGTCATTTGGGCTCAGTGGATAGGCTTCTGATTATAGCCACATGCCAGTTTATTCTGATCATACAGGACAGGACTGTGATTTTAAAATGAGATCATATTCTCTACAGTTTATAAATCACCATCTGGACTTCTCTCTGTGACTTCGGAAAATGTGTTTGCAGGGAGGGAGGGGGAACTTGGCCTTAGCTTTAATTAGCACCAGAATATCTGGGGACAGCAATTTATTACCTAATTGTTGAATGTGGATGTTTATGCATGTGTCCTTTTAACCCTTTGTTAGCTCTGGTACAGTTTTTTTATTCAATCTTTATAGCACAATCCTATACATGTCTACTAGAAATAAGTCTCACTGAGTATAGGACTTGCTCCCAGTAACTGTGCATAGGATTGCATCCCTTCAATTAATAACTCCCTGTGATCTATTTTTAACACTTCTCATTTCTATAACAGTTTAACAGTCTTCACACTTTTAGCATTTAGGGAGGAAAGCATGGGCACCACCCTGACAGAGGTGGTGTCAGGGTCAGCAGGAGTCAAATTAGAGACACCAGGACCAGGTAACAGGACCCATGGCAGGGGAGGATCTAATCTCTTCCTGGAATCTAGTACTGGGTCAGAAGCTGAGGCATGGACAAGAAACATGCCTAAAATAGGAACTGGAAATGCACATCCGAATAAGCAAAGGATTTCATCATGAATATGCTAAAGGTTAAGAATCAGGAAGACAAACAGAGCAGAGAGCAGGTGTCCTCAGACGGGGCATACCAGGTGGGATGCAGGAACAGTGGAAGGTGTGGCAAGCAAGGTGTGGCAACAGGACAGCAAGTCATGATAGAGCATGGCAGGAGCTGGACATGGAAAGGGTCAGGCAACCACTCACAACTGGCAGAAAACCCTATACTACTGCAGGGAAGACGTTGCTCTTACACTGCTCAACTGAGACTTATAAGGAGGTTGAGAGCTCATGCAGGACCTTGGTTGAATCCTGTAATTACTAGAGTAATTGTTATAGTTCTGGCCACCAAATGGCACCTTCAAACTGAACCCAGCACATATTTACATCTGCAAATTCTGCTTATATCTGATCCTATGCATATTTACTCAAAAGTTAATCATAAAATATCGATTTGGATTAAAGATTAATAATTACAATTTGGAAGTTGTCATTGGCATTTCAGTGGGTGCTTCCTTTGTTATCAATGGCATTTTTGTTAGCAGCCTAGCAGGGAAAGAAACTGTTCACCTTCTCTGTCCCACCCACATCCCATATCCAGCAATGGCTCCAGTTTCCCAGCATGTGTTATTTAAACAAACAGAAACATATACGAAGTTAAATTGGACCCCCTAGATTAACTTAACATTTAAGTTGAATTTCACTCTGCAATCTTAGTCCAGAATCCAATCAAAATTTCAGATTGCTAGACTAACAGATTTCTCTGAGGACATAATTCCTCTTATGCAAATGGGTTCATAGATTCACAACCTGTTATAATCCAATCACAAGAACAGAGACCTGCCTTAACTTGTGACAAAAGTTAATATATACGCTATATATCTGATATACGCTAATTTCTTAACAAAGGCATGAGGAATGGACTTGGCATAGCCTGTTAGGGTTCCCTGTACAGCTTGCCTGCTTGTTTTCCAGGTCATGTCCTTTCCACCAATAACAACCCCATTTACTCAAGCAAAGGCCTTATCTCTGATCAATTGTCATTTTAGGAAGTAATGAATTTGTGTATTCATTCATATATAGCATAGCATAAAACATGACATGACTTGCTGAGCTTAACCAAGCCTGTTTCACACCCAAATTGGTGAAAGGTGGCAAACGGTTATTCCTCTTAATACCCTTTGCAATTCTATGGATTCTGAATTCACACAGAATGAGGATCATTTTTCTGAGCACAGTAAGAAAACAGTGAATCCTAAACCAGCTTCTCTTCTGTTCTAGAAGCAACACAACATCCAAAAGGAATTCCCAATTATTTTGAACTGATAGGTACGTTCCTCATTTATGCTCTTCAGCCTCACCAAAATGTGGGCAAGTAACTTGAACACTCAATTCTAGTGCTAGGCACGAGAAGGGAAAAAGCAATTTAGTGGTGAATGCAACAGTGAAAATTAATGAATGCAAAAGTGAAAAGATAAACTTCGAGCTAGCAATACATTCCATGATATACAAACTGTCACACTAGACTAACAAATGGAATATCCGGGTAACACTGCAAAAGCATCAGCTTCTCTATAAAATATGGAACTATGTATTCAAATTTATGAGCACAATTCACAGATTGCAATAATTCTAACAGAATGGATTGAACCAGGTTTGGAGTCTCCCCTCTGTCACATACCAGTTAGGGAAGAGCACCCACGGTCCACAAATACATGAGTGTACTCTCGGTTCACTTCCATCAGGGAAATGCACAGTAGAACTGGGAAATGAAGCCTTCATTCACGTGAAATGAGGAGAAATGCATGGAATCTTTACTGTCTAGTAATGTATTGTAAGCCAGGGTAATGTTTTAAACATTTGTATGTACCCACAAATGTTGAATTACCTAAGACTGACTTCATGCCAGGAGCTGGGCAAATGTTTTTCTTGTGCTACTGCTCTTGTCCAGAATAGCACGAGTAATGGTAGCTCTTAAAGGGCAACAGAAATAATTAGATGCCTGCTGTTACATGCATTTATCAAGGTATTTTTGCCAGATGTTGGACATATGTTCAAGCAGTCCTGCTTTCCCTGAAAGTAAAATGTCTTGAGCTTATTTATCCTTATAGAAATGTTAGAATAGTACTAGGACTCCAGCCAAGAAAGTGGTGGGGGTTTATTGATTTATTTATTTTGAACTCTAGAATTCAGGAACTGTGAAAACAATGCAGTTATTAAATTGTTTTTTTCTCTAAATGTGGTAAACTGTGATTTATTCAAACCAGTCTAGTTACCAATCAAGAACATCAAGGCAGAATTTCTTATGTCTTGAATAAATCACTGCTTGCCAAATTCCAGTACAAGAACAAACCATGATTTCTTCTAAACAAATGGAAGTTTAATGGAAGGGGAAGAAGAAAGCACTTGCCTGAGGTGCTTTTGCACAAGGTTTCATGGTTCGTTGTTGTATAAACTGGACCATTAACTGTAATTGTTTGCATAAATCTAGGCTCAGGATTACCCACTATAAGGAATGGACCTGCTTTCTTATCTAAATTATTACAATAGTATATTTAAACTATTTCTAGTCCTTTATTACATTGGTTAACAAAAATGGATTGACTATTCTATTTCTTCCCTCTTTTCTTATGTTTCATGATATATTATTCACACACACACACACATACACACACACACGTTGTACATTTTAGCAAAGGCCATCATTGGTTACTCTATTAACAATATCCCTTATTTAACTTGAGCAAAAGTTGATACATGAAGTGTATTGTGACACATTCATGTGTGCTTTAACTGGTGTGAGCTGCCACAGTTAAGACCTAAGTTGAAACCATCAAGCTCATTTTAATTAGGGCTCCTGATTGGATTTCTGCCAAGATTACAAAGCGCATATATTTTCTGTTTTCAGTCACTAAAATTTATAATTGCCTTTGCAATTTAATCCCTTTACTATTGTATTGTTCATTTTTCTGTTTCTGGCTGTGCGTTTTTTGCTTTTTGTAAGAACCTAGACAAATTTATATACATACTAAAATGTTAACCACATCCCATTATTTCAGGCCTGACATATGGCGTTCCATTTTTACTCTCAGGCAGAAAAGCAATTCTGCTTCAGTCTCACAGTTTCACTCAGTGTATTTTACTCTTAATGAGTTTCAGAGAAGCTGTATCTTAAGGCACATTATTCCCATCATGTCTAAAGTAATATGAACTAAGAAGAAATGTATATTTATCCAGTTCATTGTTCTTTGTTCTTGGGAAGTTTTCAAATGGAATACTTCCTGGTAAAAGGATTTTCCAAACTGTAGAGGATGATCAGAATAAATACTGTAATTATTTTTTTGTGCAGAAAAAAGCCCTTGAAAGTAAATGAGCTCTGCAAGTTCCAGACCATGTTTAAAATATATAAACACAGCTAAAACTGTAACTGTTTCCCGTATTGTTTTCTGTATTGAGCATATGTAATCACATACCTATGTAGCCAATTTTCTTTGGAATAAACTTCACACTAAAATGAAATCTATGACATTTAACTTTAAGAAGACAAAGTGATGGCCACCAGCATGGGCTGCTTTAAAAAGGGCATTAAACCAATTCATCAGGTTGATGCTATTAATGGCTATAGGTTGTATTTGCTTTATGTTACCTCCAGCATCAAAAACTCTGTCTATACACACAGATACACACACAGCAGTTGCTAGGGGAAATGAGTGGGAAAGTGATACTGCACTCAGGTCATGCCAACATGAAACATATTGCTTGACTAGATGGCTTCTTTCAGAAGAACTCAGAATTCAAAGGGTTATACCGGATAGTTTTGCATTAGAGGAATGCACTCGTGCTAATACAGAAACCATTGTGGTATATTGTTGAACCAGTTCTAGTCCAACTGATTATCAAGGTGATTTGATGACTTACACCTAGTCTCTGTGTTATGCCCAGGTTCTTGGAGAACAATACATCTCAAAAGGAGGTGTATGCCCTCCAGGAAGCTCAAGAGGTGTAGGATCTTTTACTAGGTCTAACATGTACTCTCAGAGGGAACACCCCCTCGCCTTACATTCACACAGACATGCAACACACTTAGAAAGGAAAGTTCATTCAGAAGGAAATATAGAGCAGGTACAAATTCTTAATGTGATGTTGTCTAGGCAGCAAATATTCCTATTGCATCACAGTCTCACTTTATACTTTCAAAAAGGTAAACAGTCTTCTGCCTAATATCCATATACATAGAAAGAAGTTAACAGAAAAAAAACAGAGGGTCCAAGGCTACTGTCTATTCTGTATAGTACATACTTAACAACAATTCCATGTATAGGGAGGAAGAATACAAATATTCCACTTTGCAAGCTGGTTGCCAGATCTGTGCTCACAGCTTGCCCACTTCCATTTTCTAAGCCCCTGGTTCTTATACTCTTTTCTCCACATTTGCTTCCTCAAGGTCCCTATCATTCTCAGACTTATGATAATTGCTTGATGAGTGCTTGATTTTTTCAGATGACTTTAGCTATTTATCACTGTCTGCCACATGACCATCTCTTTTTTCTATGGTTAAAAGACTGTTCTTTCTTTCTGTTCATGTGCTGTAACTGATGGGATGATTTCTCATGATTTCCCATGATCATAGGATGATCATTGCAGGATCATTTTTGTCTAATCTTTTTAAGGGACAACTCTGAAGGTTATTCATGATCTTTCCTCAATAAGCATTCCAGCATTCATTATTCATTGTTTATCTCATTCACACTGGCTAGCCCAAGTCATTCAGTCACTTCTCCTGAACTGAAGCTTACCCAACTCCTCATGGCTTATAAGTGTGTTCTCCAATACTGATATTAAACATGTACACATGCCACAACTGGCTCTCAGCCTAACCTACCTCACAGGGAGAGACGGGATGGGGCGGGGGCACGTAAGCTGCTTTGGATGCCTTGCAAGAAGAAAATAGGGATGATATAAATGTAAATAAAAAAGTAGGCCACTTCATTTTCAGTCTTCCACCTTTAGCTTTTGCAATCTTCTGTGCCACATTAAACAGTTTTCTAAAAAGCCTCCAAACCCTCAGGAATAACTTTTCTAGGAGGAGTCTCCAATGGTAGGGAAGACTGGCACAAATCGAATACTTAGGCTCATGAAAGTAGAAGTGTTTTCTGCCGAAGAAAAGCAAGGGATCTCAACTTTGCCCAATTATATTTGAGACTTTAATGGGAGGGGGGTGCTAAACAATGTGTGTTGCTCTATTGCATGTATGACTATCATGTGAGTTATAAGTTAGGGTATTGCACTTGATGGAATAAACTCTGGGCTTTCAAGGAGAGTATTAGCTCCCTTGAGGTCAATTTAGCTGGTCTGAAGAAGCTGGGTGGTTTGTGAATAAGGCCTTTGGGGATATAAACATAGTGCCCCATTTTCATACTGACAGTTCATCTGCTGTCTTGGAGAATGATGGTCTTGGGAAAGGAAGGTCATTTTGAGACAGAAATAATCCTTTAGAAAGGACCCACTATACGGGAAACAAATTGATATTATCTTGTACTGAGGATATATCTCTGGCAGAGGTCAGGGCAATTTGATCATTGGACCTACTGCTAGCACAATAAAAAGCTAGCTGTCCCTGAAACAATCTGAAATGGGCAGAGATACTTGCTTCTGGAAAGTGGCAGGTAATAGAACCATAGAGCTGGAAGGGGCCAGAAGGCCATTGGGTCCTACCCCATGCCCAGTGTAGAACACCAAGTTAAAGCATCCCTGTCAGATGGCTGTCCAGTTGCATCTTGAAGTCCTCCAGTGTGGGAATGCATACAACTGCTCTAGGTAATTGGTTCCGTTGTCATACTGCTCTAACAGTCAGGAAAATTTTCCTGATATTTAGATGGAACTGGGCTTGCTGTAACTGGATCCTGTTATTCCATGTCCTGCACTCCGAGATAATTGAGAAGGGATCCTGTTCTTTGTGATAGTCTTTCAAGTATATGTAGACAGATGTATAAACATGCCCAGTTCTTTCAATGTCTTCTCAAAGGGCCTTGTTTTAGTCATTGGATACTCTTTGTTGCCCTCCTCTGCATCTTTGTTGCATCTTTCTTCAACTGTGGTGCCCAGAACTGGACGCAATGCTCCAGATGAGGCTTAACTAGTTCTGAATAAAGGGGAACTAGTAAGGTGCAACCCTTCCCTTGCAGGTGGAACAAGAAGGACATACAGAGTTGTCATGGGCATGTAGATCAAATGGTAACTTGCCTTATTTGTGCCAAGATAATAGATGCCATGCTTCATCTAGCAGGGTACCAGTGATATGGGTAAATGTAGTTTTCTGGTCCTGGTGGAAGTAAAATCCTTGATATGGGCATGTCCTGTAAGTGGCTTCTTTTCAGTTGGAGGTCATTGGTTGTATAAATTTGTTCTTGTGACAAATACCAGTGACAAATCTATGATACTTGGAGGTAGAGAACTCCCACCCCAGGAAGTAGAGAGATTGAGAGTTAGGAGAAGGGCCTTCTCTGCCGCAGCACTCCACCTCTGGAACATGCTTCTGAAGGAGATGTGCCTGGCACTGTCGTTTTCTTTGTGCCAGGTGAAACCCTTTTTATTTATTTATTATTTATTTTATTTATTTAGTGAACTTCTATGCCGCCCCATTCGCCGAAGCCTTGGGGCGGCTCACAGACATCAGAGGTTTTCCAGGACAGATTGTTTATAATGTTGCTTTTATATGAACTGCTATGTTGCGTATTAATTTTATTCCATCAACATGAGTTGACAAGTTTTGTATATTTAGTTTTTGACTGGTTTTAATGCTTTATAATTGCTTACTTTACTGTTGTTACATGTCTCGAGGCCCCTGGGGGCTATGGGGGCAGTAAAAAATGTAATAAATAAAATAAACCATTACATCTTTCTTTTTCTCTCTTTTCTTATGTGAAGTATAATGCAAATAATATTGTACATGGATTTGTTTTGTAAGTTCTTTCTTTATTTTCTTCTTTATTATCCCTTTTGTACTTACCCTCCATGTATGTTTGGCTTGTTAATGTTGCATTTAAACATTTTAAAAGGCAGGGGATGATCAGTAGCAATGATGAGGGAAAATATCTGGCTATAGTGGAAGAAAATTCAGATTGCTAGTCAGGATGTTGAAATCAAGTTCTCAGAAGTAAATTTCTTAAGTCAAAACTGGTATTATTTCACATGTGTGTCTAGCATCTTCATCCTTTTATTTTTCTTTTACTTACTTTTTCATTTTCATTTTAGAGTAGGCAGAGGGGCTCTCAGGAGGACCAAAAGCTATCCAGGATAGGGGGACTTTTAATGATTTTCAGGTTGGGAGATGAAGCTTTTATACAAACTTTAGCATGGGTTGTTTGCTTTAAAATGAGGTACTAAATTGAATACTGAACTTAATAAATACTTTCCTTCATTAAATCTCAGTTTGTTCAACTGAAACCAGTTTTGTTTGTGGAGTTTTTTTCATTTATGATTTTGCATTATTGGCATAGGTACTATATCATTCACCATGCTTGAACATTTCACCTCTTTCACTGGAAAACAATGCAATCATTTTATTTTTCCATTCTCAACATGTATTCCAACATTTGTCTTTTAAGGTGCAGAATTGAACTAAGAGGCCAGCCTTGACATGAAATCCTCTTATCTAAAGGTCAAGAGCATGCACTGCTTGAGAACACCAATGCTTAATTCCACATGCCACTTTCCAAAGTTCTTTGTTTCTAATTTCTTATTCAATAGTGTCAGTGATCTAAATGTCTCAACTGCCATATAAAAGCTAAGCAAACCTTAATGCCACAAAAAACATCTGTTGGTATTTGAACATTTCTGTTGAGATGGCCTCAATATACAACTGGGTAAGATACCGGGGATAGGAGAATCTGCATGCTGTCAGCGCCTTTAGTACTGATATCCAACATGATCTCTGAAAGACATCACTATCAGCTGGCCAACTTTCCCCCAGTGGAACAGTAGACTGAAATACTGTGGATATTTCTACATGGAGCTGTCTTTAAAAACAATTCAAAAACATTAATTGGTGCACATTGAGTATGGGCAGAGGCCAGGACTGTGTGACTACCTTTATTATTATTATTATTATTATTATTATTATTATTATTATTATTATTATTATTATAACATTTCTATGCGTTAGTTGCCAGTGTAGTTCCAGGTCCAATTTAAATTGACTGTGTTTACTTTGAAATGGCTTGGAGCATAGTTACTTTTCCTATTTCATCCTGCCTGTATTTTGACAAAAGCTTCTGAAGTCCTTCTTACATACCTACCTATGAAAATGTAACTGAGACATTTTTGGTAGGGATGTTCAAGAATTTTTATTTGCAAATCATGAATGCAAACACGTGCCATTGAGAAAATGAAAAAATACACACAAAAATGTACAAGTTTCCATATAATTGAAATGAGCCAAAAATCAGGTTTGAAAACTGTGCCAGTAGACGTTTATAGGGCCGAATCACTGCAAGCCTTTAAAGGAGCCGTAATGACTCATTTGTTTATGCTGCTTTCCCCTGCAAAGAGTTTATTGTGTTTATGAACATATAATGTAATTTGAATTGTAATTATTCATTAGATTTTAATGTTTTAACTGGACTAGTTTTTTATCTTGGTATTATTGCTGCTTTTTATACATTATTCATTTTAGTGCTATGAGGTCATGATTTTTTAAAAAATATATTCTTGCATTGTAAGAGTATTTGTTGGAAGTTGCCTTTGGTTAGGAGTTGCCCTAAGAGACAGCCTACAGACAATAGAAATAACATGATTAATGGAATATACTTTCATCCTTTTTGTTTGCTTCTGGTAGAAATGGTGTTTTGGTGTGAATAAAGCAAGGTGGCACCCAGTGCCTCCACAATGAACTAGTCATTAAGATGGAGCTCGTGGCATTCATGGCACTCATTCGTGATAGTCTGAATGTTCAGTTTTCATCTTGCTTATTTGGTTTATCATTGATTTAGATGGCCATAGCCACCCTCAGATTTGGACAATCAAGAAGAAGAGATAGTAGAGCCTACCTTGGTACATTGGTTAAAATGGAATGGACATGGAGAAAGAAAAGAGAAACTTGAAAGAATTGTAAAAGTGTAAAATATTTTAAGATTATTATCCCAGCAACATGCTTACATAGTCAACATCTCCTCTTTAGAATTCAATGGAAAAATGAATGTGTACAGAGTGCTCAGCAAAAGCTGATAGCTACATACTGCTTTAGGCTTTGAAACACATGCCTCTGAATGCCAGTTGCTGGAAATATGAGTGGGAACTGATAAAGAGGCTTCTGTCTGAGCCATCCAAAGGGATCAGGACTGTTTTGTCCTTCTGTCACATTTTAATTGCTTTAAATGGATAAGTCTAGAGGGTAGAAAGGACTGTTGGAGTTTCATATGTTTTTGGTGTTTAAAATTTTAAGGAATACAAATTTGGGGGACGGGGAGGGAACATTTCTAACATTAAAGTACTGTTCAAATTTCTCTAGGGGTTGTGCGTGTGTGTGTGCATGCACACAGATATTGTTTGTTTTTTGCTACTACAGACTATTTTCCTGCAAAATATATTAGGTAGTTTTAGAGGAAAAGTCAAATCACATTAGGCATTCGTAGACAAAAATACCCAGTTCCTACAGCAAAACATTTGCACTGTCCACCAAGCTGTTGGAAAGCATTTTTTTTTTAGAATAGATAGTATAAAATTGTTGTTCCCTAGAGAATCCAGTCTTTTTAAAAAGTGTTCTGTTCTTTCCAGTTTATAGGATCAGATAATCCATTACAGCTAGTTTTGTGATAAGGTAAAGGTATTTATAAGCATGAAATGTTAGTCAATAAAACTTGCTGTGTGAGGAAGCTGATTTCAAGGTACTTGTCCGAGGTCAAACCAAAAAATAAGGAACTAAAGTTCTCAGTCTGTTTCTTTTGTCAGCATTTTGTAAACTGATCAGTTTGTTCTAAATAAATTCTGGACTTGAACAGCATTCCAATGCATTTTTAACTTTAATAATAATAAGAATTCAACATTATAATCACCAATATCACCATTAGTTATTCTAAAGGCTGGGTATTACTGTAATCACCATTCTTATTATTTATCATTGCCATTTTATTTTATTAAGAGAAATACAGGGTGTCCCAAAAAAATTGACATCATTTCGTAGTCAAATAACATAGCCAATTCTTGCTCAAATGATCTCAAATTTTAACAAAATGTGTAAAAACTAACTAATGTTAGTTTGGCAGGAGGTGGACTACTGACTTGATGTGTGTCGTGTCACAGGCGATGCACATATTGAACATTTGTGAAGCTTTGTGAAATTGGTTATAAAATCTACATCCCTTTGAATCTCTTGATCGGATTTTGATAAATAAATATTTTATTGTTCAACATGAAGCCTATTTAATTCTGTTTGCCTAGGACATGTAGTTACTCAGATATTCACATTTCAAATAATGTCAATTATTTTGGGACATTCTGTATTTTAAATTGAACTGCGAGTGGGCTTAATGGTGTGTAATGGTGTTATGCAGTCAAGTAAAGAAAATAAAAGGGAGAAAGAGGGATTAAAACAGCAGGTAAGTTGCACCTTTATGCCTCTTTCCCCTTGTAGATCTACTCATTTCCTTGAAAGTAAACATAAAAAGCAAATATAGACTTCAGTTCCAAGGCAAAAACTTTGGGAACACAAGAGGTTCTGATCATCCTTGGCATTATGACAAAGAAGCACAAACATCAAAACAATGATCTGGAAACCTCTAGCTTAGAAGGCATGTGACAAATTAGAAATGAAAATGAATTGTATATAGATTAATCTACAAAACATGCAACATTATGTTTCTCAATCAAGGACCAATATATTCGTAATAGGATAAAGACTAGTATAGTTAAATTTCAGGGCGAAACAGTTATTACTGTTGCAAAAGTGCAACCAGATCATAGACCTCTGCCTATTGTTAAATAACAATGAAAGATGTGAAGCTGCTAGGCACCCACTTAAACTAATATGTGTTTTGGCCCTTAGATGTGGGTTAAACATTAAGAAGGGTGTGTATATACGTTTGTATGTCTGTTTGTGGGAGGAAGTGAGGAAATCCATCTTATCAAAGGTGGTGACCAATACAATAGAATTCTTTGGTGTTCTCCAGAGTACTCAGCTGTAACCTACATTATTTACACATAGTCCACATCAGCTAAAGCAGGCACTTTTATTTTGTCTGACATATGAAAAAATGTCAATGCCTACAATTTTAATTAGCTATTACCTTTATAAGAGGACAGGTCTTTAATTGTTCTTTTTTAATTGTATTTATACTTTCATTGTACAATTGATTTGGTTATGTTTCTGTTTTATTCTTGACATTATTCTTGTTGTCACTTTGAGCACCATTTATTTGATGGAACAACTGGGTATAAATAAAACAAACAAACAAACAAACAAACAGGGTATATAGCTATTTATTGTAGTTCAGTAGGAGAGAACCTGCTTTGCTTCCAGAAGGTCCCAGGTTCAGGCCTGGTATCTCCTGTCAGGGCTGAAAAAAATTCTGTGCCTCAAACCCTGTGGAGCTGCAGCCAGTCAATTTTTATAAGACTGAACTAATGGACCAAAGGCCTGACTCACTGAAAGGCAGCTTCCAATTTTCCCTAAGATGTAGCTCACTGGTTATCAGAATTTCAATGCATCAACATCATAGATGTAGACTCATAGAATCATATAATGCCCAAAATGCAGCAGTAGAAATAAAAATGTATTAACTGCAAATAAAATATTAACAATTAAAATGTATACTTTTGAGATATATAAAACAAACCCAGCCATTTAATGTGAGTGTGTGAAAACCGTGGGAGAGCCAAGGCAAATATTCAAAGGGGTTTTAAACAAAATGAAATAGTTTAGAAATCTTTTAATTCAATGGTATTTTTTTCCTTAGCTGAAATGGGAAAATATTATGATACACAACAGACTACAGCCTGCTAGGATTACTTTCTTTATATCATGGAAGAAAGGAATGTTGAAGGTGGGGGGATAATGTTTTGTTGAGAGTCTAAAGGGCACATTGAAGTGGCCGCTGAGTAAGTCAAACATAAACAGGAAAGAAATCTGATAGGAAGTCTTGGCACTGCTCCATTTCAAGACTAATTATTGCCATTCAGGAAAAGGTTTAAATTAAGTAGTGGAGAGAAACTGGAATGAAGAAGAGTTGTGGCTTACTCCTTCAACTTTGACCCTTTGATAACAATTTCCACATACTACTTTCTTCTCCATATATAACAAATGAATACATTCACTGGAAAGTTTGGAAACATACATTGTGGTGGCCAATGTGAACTTAGTTCCTGAAATTCTAGGTTCACACCTTATCCCTGGCATAAGTAAGAAAAGAGAAACACACACACACAATACTGATTTCCTTAACAAGCAATTGTCATGCTTGAAAGTTTGATTCAAGATATTCTGATTCTTTTTTAAAAGTGGTTTTAAGTCCCAAACCTATACAGACTTACTCAGAACTAAGTATGTGAATTCAGTGGGCTTACTGTTGAATAGACAGATACAGGACTGCACTGTTAGCATGATGGAACATTTTTTAACATTTGTTCAGTGTCTAACAAGGATAAGTGAAAACTTCTCTTTGTCTGAATTTTTATATCTATTTGCCAATTTGTACCCCATGCACCAGTAAGTGTACTAGAGAACAATTATGCACTAATGTTAACATTTTTCTGAACTTTTCAGTACAGTTTTTCACTTAAATAAATGCACAAATGCTCATGTTAGGAGAATGTGTACAAAAAACAAACAAACCTTGCACTTGAGCAAAGCATGTGCAAAAATGCATACAATATTGAAATTTGCACACAGAAATTCATTACGTTAGAGAAAATACTAACTTGCAAAAATGCATGTATTAGCAAAGTGTACACAAAAATGTATATATCAAGGATAAATATGCACAAAATATGCATATTAGATGTGTAGGTGACAATACATAGGATTTTTAAGCAGAATATTAATTAAAATGTGCACAGTTATAAAATCTGGTGAAACAAATTTATGGAAAAATGAAAAATAAAAAGCAGAACCAAACTATTCAGATTCATCCAACCCTAGCCTCTATCTAGGCAGCAGCCAGGAAAGATTCTGATAGGCTCGCTCTCTCCTGTTCGTATCTGTGTTACTTTAATAACACCTTTCTTTGCTGTTATTATTTTGCAGCACCTTCCTGCATTCATGAACTTAAACTGACCTACAGGCCTTTTGTGATGGAAATTTCTTTTGTGCTACAAAAGACTAAACCAAATAAATCACTGTATTTCATACTCTTATTTCATAACAATGGAATTGAAGCAATAACCCCCTCTTCTACATCAGACATTGGGGTCAGACAATGCAATAACCCACATTTTTAGTGGTTCAGAATGAGGTGTTCTTGAACAGTGGGCTGCTGTTAAAACTTGGGCTGCTTTGTTGTCTGAACCTAGCCAAGATTACAAATCATGGTGAAGAATCCAACAACAAATCACATGATCTCTTCATGGGTTGTTCAGGTTCAGACAACATAATAACCCACATTTCAACAATAAACAAATTTTCAATAAGAATCCACAGTCAACTGATACTGAACCCCTGAGTGTAGATTATGGTGCTGTCTAAACCTAGCCATTGCTATGAAAGAGAACCTGATTTAAACACTCCACATATTGATAAATCTATATAAATGAAACATAACAACAATGTATGTTCTTAAGGAAAATCTGGCCACTATTTTAATTTTAAGGTTTGATATTATGAAGAGATCTTTGGCCAGTAAGGATGCCCTCTCCAATCAAAGAGTAGACAACTTTGGCATAGCCCCAGTGAAGACCAAGAAAATAATTTAGGTCATATGTTTTCCCACCTACTCTGCCTGTGAACTGGACAATATCCTATTTTGAACCAGGTACAAATTAACAAGTTATCTCTCAATAATTCATCAAAAGACAATACACCCTCTCGTTATTGTTACATTCCTGTGACGATCATTCACACTAAAGGGAAGAGGGGATAATTCAGTCCTTGCCACAGTCTGGTGTGTTCTGTGGCCCTGCTATCAATTGGGCCCTTTTGAATGCGTGTTTGTATTTAACAACGTCTTCCTTTTCAATGTTACTTATTTTAGCTTGCATTGATCACATTTATTTTAAACAATGCAAATAGAATTCTTTGCATTGATAGCTAGTACTCATAATAAAGAAAATGAAATTACGGCTATTTTCCCCTTATGAATGAAGGACAAATACATTTAAGATAGTTAACTGCCAGGATTCAAAAGTGTGAGGTAGAATTGATGGTAATAAAATTATGTTGGTGCTTCACAAAAAATGGAATATTTTCCATTTCTAATGCCTGGTATTTCTGTGACTTTTTACTGACCTTGGTCAAAAGTAGGAGAAAGTCCTTGTTACTTCAGTAGTTCTTTGATACTGTATTGATTGCTTGTCAAAGTGTTGTGTGTATAAACTAGAAACATCAAAGCCTCCAAATCAATCACCATTATACTATACACTTGTTTCACTAGCTTCACAATCTGGACATTGTACATTATGGGAATAGTGATATGAAACTCCTCTAAACTTATTTTATAGGCAAAGTCATAGACAGCCTTTGATGTCATAAAAATAAAACAAGTGTCAATACATTTCTAAGAAGCTTTGAAATGCCAAGCATTTCTAAACATGACATTTCAAAGCTTAAAAAGGCATGACATCATCTGATCAATATGTGTCCACTTTAGACTGACAAAATAAATTTCTTTAACTATAGAACAGTTATGATGTTTAAAGAACTGGCAGAAACAAATAAACACAAAATAAAATAAAATAAAATAAAATAAAATAAAATAAAATATGGCATCTCCTTAGTTAATGGTAAACACACACAAATTTCCCTAACACAGATCAACATATGCAAACATAGAGCAGTGAGTTGCTTTGAACATACTTTGCCAGCTCCATTGAGAGAGTTCCCATTTTCTCAATAAATTGTAAAAGACTGCATTCTCCAAGATGAAATAAATAGCCATAGCATTTTTGAAATCTTTCTAACAACGGGCGCATCTGATGCTAGAGAAACATGAGTGCAACTCCTGAATTACTGTTTGTTGCTGTTAGTCGCGAAGTTGTGTCTGACCCATCGCGACCCCATGAACAACATTCCTCCAGGCCTTCCTGTCCTCCACCATTCCCCAGAGTCCATTTAAGCTCACACCTACTGCTTCAGTGACTCCATCTAGCCACCTCATTCTCTGCCGTCCCCTTCTTCTTTTGCCATCTATTGTTCCCAGCATTAGGCTCTTCTCCAGGGAGTCCTTCCTTCTCATTAGGTGGCCAAAGTATTTGAGTTTCATCTTCAGTATCTGGCCTTCTAAAGAGCAGTCAGGGTGGATCTCCTCTAGGACTGACCAGTTTGATCTCCTTGCTGTCCAAGGGACTCGCAAGAGTCACTTCCAGCACCACAATTCAAAGGCCTCAATTCTTCGGTGCTCAGCCTTCCTTATGGTCCAGCTTTCACAGTCATACATTGCAATTAAAATTACTGTTTAGTTTGAATTAAAATCCAGTTCGGACAAGAATTCCCTGTTTTTCCCCTACTCATCACCAATTCCTCATCACACTGTCCTTGCCAGCCTCCCAATTCCCCAAGCACCCTCCCTTCCTTTCCCTTCATACATCTATCTGCAGCAGTAGTAAAATGAGCAGCAGCGGTGCATGATAAGAGAGAAGGTTTGTTCTATTTCGCCATTACCCTGAGAGAAGAAAGCGTGCTGGCTCCTGGAATTTTCCCAAAGGCTAATGCCTGAATAACACTGTTTTAGGGAATGGGTAGGGAGATCATTTTCCATGAATCAGATTGATAAGAAAAATTAGAATTCTTTCTGACATTTTCTAGCTTTTTCAGAAAGAACTTAGGTAATTTCCATTCCAATTAAAATAATTAGGGAGTGTTTTCCTATCTATATACGATAGGAAATGAAATGTAGGGCTATCTATATGAAATGTAGGGCTATCTATTTTCATTTACTGTCTGTTAATATCCAAATTATTTTCCCTTTCTTCATGAATTTTTGCAATTTACATTGCTGAATTGTTGTTGTTGTTGTTGTTGCTATTATTCAATGGAGAGACAAAATTTAAAAGCATTGTTAGTTTTTCACTTGCTTTCCCCAGCTTAGTAAGGAGCCTCTTTGTTATATTTCTATATATTTCAAACAAATAGTTCTTGGTTCCAATGGGAAGAGATGGGGAGAGATTTCTCATTTTTCACATACATCATGAAAAGATTCAGCTTAATATGAAAAAGTCACAATCTGGAAACCCATGTAAGCAAACCTGTAACTGTAAAAAACAGTGTGGGACCAAGAAGAAACCTACAGTTACACTAAAGGCTCATTAAAACTGTGATTTCTGGCAAACTTACCCCTTACAGTGTTAAATTCAAACAGAAGTATGTTTAGCTGGGAAACAGAATCCCTTTTGTTAGACTGGGAGTAGGGGGAATTACTGTTTCCAAGAAACACATTACAAATTCTTACTGAACCCTTTCAAGTAGTTTGCCAAAATGTAAGACAGTTTTAGTAGAAATCTAGGCCAAAGATTAACTCCTAATAAATTGATGGATACGGTAACCAACTATGCAATCTGTGCTTTACCCTACTTTTGAGGAACTGCATCTCTGATAGCTTCATATATAAACTACAGCTTAATTACTTAACAAATACCACTTAAAGTGACGTCTGCATCAAAGACCTAGTTGCTGTTGAACATGAAACCCTGTAGACAAATTTTTATCTACTCAAAACTGATTTTTATCTACTCAAAACTGATGCCAAACTTTGGGACCAGGTTTGTGCTACCACATAAGACTGATACATCAAATGAAGCTTTGTAATTAGCACAGACAAAAACCAGCACTGCAACATCACCTCCATACCTATGCAAAAATTTTGTGATAGCTCGTGCAGTTTTGTACCACAAATTTCAAACTTTGGGACAGTATAAAAAGTGGGAAAATGATAGGCTCTTTGGTGGAGTCTGGAAAATGCTTTAACACACACACACACACACACACACACACACACACACACTTTCTGCTATCATCTCTGTTTTAATTCTGAATTACTAGCTACCACAGGAAATGTTCCCTGAACTCACATCAGAGTACCAAGTAGAATTAATGTTCAGAGCCCTAATGACTGCAGAAATGCATTCCCCAGCTTTTTCTGTGCAAGACAGACCATCACATATTTAGCCCAGCACAGGAATAGCCCTCTGTTGTCAATATCTCTGACAATTCCATCCTCTATTTCAGTGCTTGTCTTTCTAAAGAGGGTTTCACTGTACATTGAAGTAAGAGCAACAGATCTCAAAAGACCTTTTCTCCAACCACTTTTGGCTTTTCCTGCTTGTCATCTCCCTCTTTTGCTAGCACTCATTACAGAACATTTTCACTTTAATTTGAAGTAACATTCTTGCCAGATGCCTTCCTTCCTACAGCTTTTGGCTCCTATTCCTTCCCACTCATCAGCTCCCTACATTGCTGTCACATATTGAAAGTCCCAGATTTTAGGGACATTAAGGAGCGATAGGAAGGAAACTTGTAGAATAAGTAAAACTGTCATGAGTGGCAGAATTTTTTCCCACTCTGGCCAAATGACTCTCTCTATATAGCCCATATAAAATGGCCGTTCTGCATTCAAATGGCACAGCAAGCCACCATAGATATCAACAACCCTAAATCAAGCCAGGGAGGGGAGGTCTCTGAGTGGCTTGTTCATGAAGAAGAAGCCACCCTGCAGAAACCATTCTGGATTCATTTGACTAGCACCATAGCTAATTGTACAAAGAGGATTGTCAATCAGGAAATCAGAGTTGCTCTATGGTCAGTTTTCCACAACTTTATCCCTATAGCCTTTAAAATAGTTTAGATTCAAACATAGCTTTATTTAGGTGATGAATAAGAAGCAGTTTTGACTTTGTGCCTGGATCCTGGATGATTAACATAATAGACCAGCTCTTTATAGAGCAGCTCTTTATAGAAGGAACAACCTAGGAGAAAATCCAAAAGATATAACAGAAATGTGAGTCCCTATAGGAATAAGTGGAATATATTTGCAAAAATATCATTGGAACTGCATTGGCAGTGAACCAGGGTGTTTAGAAATGGTTAGTCTGAAGAATTTGGTTTATTTTATTCCAATCAACTTGTGGTCTTTTGAAATGTAAAAAAGACTCTGTATTTCATTTTTGTGGCAGAATCCAAGAAATAAAAATTGATTGTAAGCTATCCCAGAACCAATCCTTTTAAAGGACAAGCCTGTATAATTATGTACCTGAGAGTAAGTGCCATGTATTATCAAATGCAGGACTAAACCCTTAGTTCCTATCAGCCATTTCAAGTCAGCATTGAATCTCATGAATAATTGTTAAAACTATTTTATCATATGTATATAATGACATTTATTCTTAGAAACTAACATTAACTAACATTAAAAAATTGTCGATCCATTCCAAATATCAGTCTGAGTATGTTTATCCAAAGCAAATGTTACAGAGCAAACTGGAAAGGTGCTGCAGTTTAAACTTAAAATTACACTTTACACTTTTAACTATACAGATATCATAAAACAAGTGAAATAAATGACTTTAACAAATTTATTATTGCCTACAAAGAAAATTTTAAAGAAACCAAACTTTTCTTTAAAAGCAGGACTCAATAAAATTTATAGCTTACCAAAGATTGATAACATGCACACACAAAGTCATATGTGAATGTGGTCATGCTTCACGAGAGATCCTTTAACACTGCTAGGAAGACATTGACTTTAATACACAACTGCCTTAATAAATCAGCCTGCTTAAGAATACAGAGATGAATACAAATAAATTAGAGAAATAACTTTAGAATAAAACTTTTGACTAAAAACATAAAATATAGAATCAAGATATCACACACACACATACACACACACTTGTGTTTACTTATACAGTAGAACATGTGTATTTTATACATGAAGGCAACAAAATCTTGCTTTGAAATATTAATTTCAGCTACTGTTTTTGCTTCCACTTTAGATTGGATCCAGGTTCAGACATGTGAAATTAGGCACATATTTAAGCTGGCAGAAGCACATTTCCCACTCCTTCTTCCAGCCACTGAAAACAGTACACAGAAGGTCAGAGGACCCTGCTAAGTGATGTGAGGTGAGCAGTAGTGAGGGCATCTTTGAAATCAAGTGGATCGATCTAGAATGCAAGCCTGGGTGTGGGGGGGAATCAGGATCCAATTTTCTTGAAATTTTCTTTGAAAATTTACTTAAATTTTCTTTGAAAAGCAGTTTTGCAGTCTTAATAGTGGAATCCTAAATATTCAGAACTAAGTCTCACTGGATTCGTTAATTTTTTACTCCCAGGAAAGTTAGCCTAGGACTGCAGCATCAGTTTATGTTTTCATTTAATTCCGGTACTAGTATTTCCCTTCATTCCTAAAGAGCTCCAATACAATGATGATTTTTTATTTTAATGGAAAAGGGTGGTATTTTTGAACTTCACCTGGCTGTGCAGGAGCTAAACACTGGCATCCCGAAAGCACTATCAATGCCCACTGGAAACAGCTGTTACACATAGTCACTTTCTCAGACATTCTCTGGTCACAAAATTATAACTGCACAGTTGGGACAATGTTGCCATGTTCACAACTCTGGCATGGCTGCCATGTCCTTGTTGCTTCCCCAGCCCTCCCACCACACTTGCCACACATTAGAGGGGAGTGATCTAAAAAGAGGAGCCTTTTGTACACATATAGCGGGGGTCTCAAACTCGCGGCCCGCGGGCCAATTGCCGGGACGGGCAGGGCATGGGGAAGGGGCCCTGTGGCCTTCAAAGCGCTGGTGGCGCCCGGGCCGGCCGCGGGATGAGCGGCCCACCACCACCACGTGGTGGAATACTTGATGCGGCCCAGCCTCACCCAGACTCTACTTCCAGCGGCCCCCAGGAAAGTTGAGTTTGAGACCCCTGACATATAGGATTATTGACTGATTCAGAATCCTGATCATGCAGGGCGGGTGAGAGAAGGGGCAGTCACAATTTCAAGCACACAGGGAATGATGGTTTCAAAGGTATTAGCATGCAAGTAGAAAACAAATGTAAAGATACTGAGGCTTAAAGAGCAGAAAAACCTGTGCTGAATTGCAGAGGCAAAATGAATCTTGAGTAATATTGCTCAAGTTGTTAAAACTACATAGTTCAAGAGTACTTAAGTTAGGCAGTCTGACCCTGTGCTTGCATACTTAGAGCTAAGAATCAACCAAGACATAATACCAAAGACTAATGCACTTAAACTCCCACTGAGATAAACTATTGAAAGGTGAGAAGTCTGCTCTAAAGGTGAGGGTAGGGAGCTATCAGAGAATGGGAGGGAAAACTGTCTTCCCTTTTCTTTATGCTTGCCAGCTTGCACATGTTTTTGGAGGGTGAAATCAGACTGGTAGACATTTTCAATTTTCAACTTCAATGAAGTTATTATGACAGCTGCCATTTATTTCCCAAATGTCCTCCTCAAATCAGGACACCAGCCTGATAGATTGTTGATGAATGATAGACAAGCCCTGCTTACCTTGCATTTTCTTATAGAATTTGCATTGGGCCTGTAGATAATTGCAGAATTGGGACAAGTCCAATCATGCAGAGCAGCTGTTGCCAAGTATCTGATCTTTGACTGAATAATCCTCTTTTTTTCCTTACCTCCGTCATACTGGCCTTGGTGTTCCAGTCAAATACAGCTACTGTTTATGTCCTAGAGTTGATCAGTGCATTTTATGCTACCCTAGTTCACATCTCTATCTGTCCTAATTGTGTAGACAAGAGAAAGTAGGCAGATATGACAGAGTGGAGCCCCCAATCACTGATAATGCACAGACAGCCCATTTAACAAAACACTTCTTTCTTAGACAAACTTAGCATATAGGAAAAGCAAAAAAGAGGGACAGACTGCAAGGAGCAGTTTGGCCAGTTCCTTATTGGCAAGAAAGAGCGATTACATCACGGCACAATAGGGGATTCTATCTATAACTGCAAGTTTAGAAATATTTAAATAGAGAAGGCTGATCAGGTGTATCTTTCCATGTGTTAAGTGTTGAAGGGCCACTTCAAGGTCCCCCCTTTTCATCATTATGATTTATTGTTATATGTATTTATTATATTTGTATCACCTTTATTCTTTCAAGCAACTTAAAGCAGCTTACATAATTCTCCTCTTCCTCTCCCATTTTGTCTTCACAACAACAAGCCTGTGAGGCAGGTTGGGCTGAGAGTCTCTGACTGCCCCAAAGTCACCCAGTTGGCTCCATGGCTGAGTGGGGACTAGAACCCAGAGCTCCTGTGTCCAGTCCCACACTTTTAACCACTACACCACACTGGCTGTGATTGTAAAATGGGACATCTTTCTACCATTGGTGGTATGCTATACTTGGAAAGTATCTCATCCTAATATGCCCCTTTTGCTGTTAATATCAAGTTTTTCCTTCCTATTTCTGCTGGCCTACAGTAAATTACATTCATTTTATATACATATATCTGTTGCCATCACTGCTAGTTTTGCTCCGTCCCACTATGGGGCTTATCTTGAAGTAACAGTGTATTGGGCCAAATAAGCCTTATTGAACATGCCAGACTTATTCCAAATGAAAGATGTGAGGATTTGAAATGCATTTGCTTCATCGAGAGTAGATTGTAGTGAAATCAATGTCAGTAAATATGTTTGGAATTGGAGAGTTTGCTTAAATTCAAAGTCAACCACTTAACAGACCCATGGGCCAGATACCTTACTTATGTAAAATTTCAATAGGAAAGGAATAAATTATGTGTAGTGCTTATTCTGATAAAACTTGTTCCTGCCATTAGCAGGGCAGTTGCATACATGTTTACTCAGAAATAATTTCTACTGAGTTAAATGGGACTACTGCCAGGAAAATTAGTATGGGATTACAGACTCGGTTATTACTGGAAAGAAATGGAGCAGATCATTGCTGTTTAACCAGCTCCAGTTTGCCCTTTAAGCCCCTTTCCTTTTCCCAGTTAGGTCTTGGATGAACAATGATACTTTGTGACACACTCAGCTACTGCTTACAAGGGCAGACCTGTCAGCATTTTCAAAGATCTCATTTTCTAAATCCAGATTGCAAACTACTTGGAGCAATACCTTGCTTTTGTGGGAAGCAGCATTAAAGATGCTAAAGAATCAACACTGTTTTTCTGTAACTATCCATTTAAACCATGTAAGTCCCATTGAAATATCTCAAAGTGATACAGGTGGCTAGCTGATAAAAAAAGGCTTGGGATCTGTGCAAAAGTATAACCAAAGTATACACACATATACACTGTTGATTCCAATAATAGTCCTCTCTGTTTTTCTAATCTCGGCAGCACTGTCTGAATATTCTAATTTCAAAATGGCTATAAATATGAAAAAAATGCAGCTGCAAACAGGAAATGACAGTTCTTGCATTATAAATGGAAATGCATCAGTTATTTGTATAATTAAATCTACAAGCATTAGGCTGGAATCCCTGCCCACAAGTTATTGCCAGTTATAAATTTTGTCACAAAGGATGGTTGGTGGGGGGAATATTAAGTAATTTGGATATTTTAATTCAAGGCACACTTTAATAGGAGCCGACAATAATATTCAATTTCAAAGTCTGACTTTTTCCAGTGACACTAATAGAAAATTATTAATGGTTTCTTTTCCTTATTTGTCTAGTATAATCACAATAACTAAACTAATGTTTGAACATTAGGCTGTCAGATGGTAATACGGGAAGATCTTTAGACATAGACAAGAAGCATATAGATGTGTATAACTGTGTATGTCTATTTGCAATATGTACCTAAATCATCATAGAGAATCATCTTGGCATGCTGGTAATAATGTGTTCTCATGCATGGGTAAAAGTTAGCACAAAGTAGAATACATGGCTGCCAGATATGGTAGCATCCAACTGTGTCCCACCACTAGCTCTAATAACATTGCAGTAACATGAACCAATACTTGTGCAACAAGTGTACCACTACTTGCTCGGAAGAGCAGGGAAAAGCAACAATTCGCCCATAAATGTTGGCAGCAAATCACTACCTTTTCCATCCCCCATTAATGTTTTTCTTTTTCTCACTAATGGAAGTGGAAAAATGTCCCCTAAACTGGTTAACATTTTTTTTAAGACAACTGATTGCCTTTTTAAAAAGAGCATTTGGAGGCTTACCCATCTCTAACAATGGAGCTACTTTAGAGGCAATGTATATATTTTGCTATTTGTTACTTATGCTTTAAAACCCCAAACTGTCCCTAAATGCTACAGGGATAACTAGTCTAACATGTGATAAAATATTTGAAGTAGCTATTTTAAAAACTAATGCTGCAATCTTATACCTGGTTGCTGGGAATCAGCTCCAATGAAATTTCTGCACTTAGTTCTGAACAGTCATGTATAGAATTTCAATGTAAAAAAAATGAAGATACTCCAGTCCTCAGATATAACCAAATATGAAGGTGATTTTTAAAAAAAATCTTAAATTGTCAGAATTCAGTTATGAAATAAAGTATTCTAATTTAAAAACATGTGGCAGAGTTAAATAAAAAAGGATTTCTGGTGATTGGAAATGTGACTTGGATTTCAATGCAAATTATTTTCAAAAATCAACTGCAATAGTACCTGGTCTTCAGTGCAAGCAAACGAATTTAAGTTTTCCATTTGACTCATAAATAATGTATACTCCTTAATAGCCTGCACAGCCAAAGGATGACACTTTAAATGGATGAGGATGATATATTCCCATGCAGGACAAATTAGTTTAAGAGCAAATGAAGAATAGATGTATAGTCTGACTAGCATGAACTGTTACAATTATAGTAATTATTATAACCACCATCTAATCTCAAAACATCAGATATGGTTGTCAGAGTTATGAACATATATTTGCTGGCTATATAGTATCCTATCAAGATTTATGCATATAAATTGAACTCTGAAACACATGATGTACTAAAGATTACATTATGTCAAATATAGAATTATTGTCTGAACAGCTGTCTTCAGAATCTTTCCTGATCTCTTACTTGTTTGTGTAGTGCAGAAGCTAAGAGGCAGAGCAGCAAACTGCAACTTGTACTTAATGTGTAGTATATGGCTATGTTGCTCTTCTTTCTTTAACTGTAGTTGTTGGGGAGTGGGGTAAGTCTTACAGCAATTGTAGTGCGTAGGCTTATATCTTTCCCCAGCACTACTGGAATGAAAATTCCCACTACCAAACATGTCTAGAATGCCTAGAAATAAGTTGCTGTCACTGATCTCTGCCAGGGTAGATTATTTTTGTTCTAATCACACTGGAAAGAAAAAAAGATAAACTTCCATTCCTTATTCCCTGTATCATATTCCTAATCATACATTTGGAAGAGGCCTGGAAGGCCACCCAGTCCAACCCCCTGTTGAAGGTAGGACTCACGTTTCCCTTCCAGGTTCTAACCAGGCCTGACCTAGCATGGCTTCCAAGAGTAGGCAGGATCAAGCACTTCAGGCTATATGGAAGCAATAAATATTGACGTCCTGCACCTGTAATGGTTTAAAAAAAAAAAGATTTGTTCCTTCATGCTACACATTAAAATCAACATCTGCTTTGGCCCTGAGCAGCAAATCAGGAAGACTTACTAAAAATCCGGCATTTGAACCATTCCATTTCCTCAGGTCCCCATGTGTACTATTGCAATGATAATACAGATCTACCTTACAAATAAGGTTGTTTGTGTTTGTATGTATGTATTTATTCCCTTCATTTCATGAAAGCTTTCTCTGGGACCCAGAACAGCACAGTTCTGGTCTTGATCCTCACCCTAGTTGCTATTTAAAAAAAATGAAAAAGGAACTTCACATCATTTCCCCTCCCCACAAGGGTTGCATTGTACATTCCCTAAGGCATGGGTCCTCAAACTATGGACCGGGGAGTGGATCCGGCCCGCCATGCCCATTTATCTGGCCCACTATGCCCATTTGGGCCTGCCTCACACGCGCCCACATGCACCCGCTGCCGCCCACTTCACCCTGCACACGGGAGGCACGAGTTGGCTCGCTCTGAGAAAACTATCTCCAAGTGAGAAAGGCGCTGCATCGTGTGCCCACCTTGCGGTGCGTGCCCGCCCCCGCCTCCCCTCCCCTCACTGCACGCCCCACCCCTGCCTCAGTGTGCACGCCTGTACACACCGGCCCCGCCCCTGTGCCGGCCCATGCGCATGCCCAGGCACCACCTTTCCAGCCCACACCCAGCACCGGCAGCTTTCAACTGGTCCCCTGGCTAAAAAGTTTGAGGACCTCTGCCTTAAAGGCTCCATTCTCTTGGGTCTAATGGCAAGAACAGCTAAAACAAAAATAAAACATACTGTGAATCACACAGATCACACACCATGCTAAGTGATGAGAAACCAACTCCCTTCTTATCTGTGTAGCACAGAAATAATATGGTTTCTCCAAGGAGAAAGATGGCAATCTCTGCTGCTTTGAGAAGATTTCCCATCCCAATGAAGGAGGCTCCATTCTTGCTGTGCAGCACAAAAATATGATCTGTCCTTGAGAAGGCATTCCCCACAGAGCAGACTTCCTTCTCCCGCTAATCTTTCTCAAAGGGCAGGATGGCTGAGTATCTGTGGGCCAATTCACAACTGAATTGTGGCAGGACACATGTGGCCTAGGAGACGAAGGTTCCCTGCAACTGTTTTACATGGTTTAACCAAAAAGGAAAGTAAAGCTGATTTAACTGACTGAATTGTCCTTTTCAGAAATGACATGTACTTTGGTGTTTTATTAAGCAATGAAAGAAAAAAGGGCACATACATTCATAAATTTTCAAGCTTTTAAAACTTTTCCTATCACACTTGTGATAATTTATCGATTCCATTTTTGGCTGTTGCTCACTTTCCTTTAAAGCCACCAGGATATTACAATGCTGCATTGTTCCCACAGGATTTTTGTCTGGGGGATTCTTTTTCCAGGCATTGTAACCTCCTTATCGTGAGCTAACATTTCAGACTGCTTATGCTGTCTTGTGCCAGAAAGTTTATCAGCCTTGCTACCAGAACAGCAGCAGTAATGGCATGTTTTGGCTGTTTACAGTGAAGAGTGTCAATCATTCTATTCTGCATTCACAATGCTAGTGCCTTGTCTGCCTGTAAGTCACAGCCTTCCGAGCTGCGGCTAGAAATAATGAAATTAGACTAAGATCCAGTGGAAATCAAACTGAAGGAGCAAAAGGAGAAAAAATCAAGGCAAGAGTTCCCTTTTCTTTTAGAAAAGGAAGGGATTAGTCCCCCCAGCAAGGGTTCCTTTGTCATAAGACTAGTCATATGAGTGCCTTGGCATCAGCCTTCAGGATGGTTTTCATTCAAATGTTGCCTCAGCAACATATTCAGTAAGTAGCCTAGGGCAAGCCAATAATGTAGCTGTACAGATTGTTAAGAAGACCACTTCCTGTCCCACCTAAATGTATCTCGTTTTGCGTGAGTGTCATTCAATCACCCACTTAAGGCTGTTCTTGGTGCATCTGCTGAATACCTGTCCAATAGAAAGTTTAGGAGCTGATCTAAATGAATATGTATGTTTGCCAAACCAAAACTGAAATTCTTTTCACTGCAACACGAGGATAATAGCACTGACTTACCTCACAATGAATACCAGTGTGGTTCAGGATCCTGACATTCAGAGGAAAGCTTCAGTGACTCCCAAAGTCCCCATGATTTTTATCTTTGCCACCACTGGTACTTCCACTAATGCCCAAGCAGTCACTTTGGAGTGACTGTAACTGGTTCACCATGATTTCTTATTTACAAGTGTAAAGAACCTGAACTAACCACAGTGGTAAATAGTTCACATATAGAAGGAAGGAGGGAAGCTGTGAGGCTGGAGCAAGAACTGGACAATATTATTTCTGGAAAAGCAGAATTGTGAATTGTTGGAAAAAATGGGGATAGTGAGAATTGTCAGTTCAACACATAAAAGCAACAGGAGAACATTGCCAAGAGATATATTGATCCTTCCTATTGCTCACCCACTTTTGTCACTTCCCCACAGCCACTTGTATTTTTCAGTCAATGACCTGTCCCTGGCAGCTGTGTGCAAATTAGCCTATCTGCCTTGTCAATTTCTATGTATGTCACCAACTTCAGTTTACAGTTTCCTTTAAGTGATGGAACACACAGGATGATGTATTCCAGTGATTGAGAAAACTGTTCCCAGGAAGTCCTTAAGAGTCAGTCTCCAAGTTTCATGAGGAACAGATCCTTGTGGAAAATCCTTCCCTGGTTCTGAGGAAGGTATTTCTACCCTCCTTGTCTGCTTATGATGACTCATCTCCCAGAGCCCTGAGGATCACTCCCTTCCATTCCACCAAAGCCAGAGGGCCATAGGAGCCTTTCCAGTCATCCTGGAATGCACGTTTTCCTAACAGAATGCAGACACTTCAGGCAAAGTCACCCTAGCAAATTGAGATTCAAGCATACCTCTTCCTGCAGGACTAATCAACTTCCAGCAGGACTAGAGCTGGAGGAATGCTTCTGCCTCCCTTGCTTTTCAATGAATCTGGTGTCTCACTTGATCCATACATTTAATTCCAGAGAAACCCACTGACACATTTATAGCTCTCCTACATGATGATCTTAATATGCTGTCTCAACATTCTGTTTTCTTACAATATTGGGATCTGAGCTGTACGCAAAGAGTTTTTCCTTTTCTGCTTCTCCACTGCGTAAGTTCTAGATGATGTTGTGCTATAGGGGAACAATTGCACAAGTAGGAAAACATCTTTCTCTTTCACAATAATGTTCCATTTTTCCTGCTCTAAAAAACTAACAAAAAAGCCAGAAAAGGATTGGAGGAGGAGGACAAACAGTAGAAGGAAAAAGAAGTGAAGTATTATTTAAAGAATATGTAAAAAATGTGACTAAAGAGCAATGAATGCACAAGAAATGGCTCATGAAAGAAAAGCTTCTGGCCTGAATACTACTACTGTGATCTCCATATTGAAAGCGCAGAATTAAGACGGTGTTGTGATGTGCTTCAAACATTTGAAATATTTTATACTAGTTCCACCTGATTAGCATTCTGAGCATAAGCGACACTTTTGTCCCTGTAAACCTTTCAAATAGTTATACTAATGACATTTGAAATCATAGTTTATGAATGATTGATTTAATTTTTATAGACAGATATGCATTGACACAGTTTCAAGAAGTGTATATATAGAACCTAAGTACATGTGATCTTAAAAATGTAGTAGCAGCTATGCATTTGTCTAAAACAAATGCAATGGATTTAATTCAGATTAGGACACTGGCATGCAGGGTAAAATACTTTTGGAACAATATAATTAGCACTGTCAAAGCAAAGGGTCCTTTGTCCCACTTACTGGGCACCAACCCAGTTCAGGAGTGAAAAAGATGTAACTGCTTACTCTGTCTTTCAATAATATATGTTTGGCTTTCATATTTGAGATTATATCTGATGTTTGCTGGCTATGTTTTTTGTTTGTTTTGGTGATTTTGCAATGCATTATTAATAAATAGTAAAATTCTGACCAATGAAAACATGAACTGTTGACGCGAAAAGTGATGTTCCAAATGGGCTGAAGTCCCAGAGGTTGCTCCAGCCATTTTCCTTCCCAAGTAGCAGATCTGTTCCTTGACATTCCACTCACACAGGGCTTCTTTGTATGCAAGCACAGACTTTGCAGCTCTCCAAGCTTTCTGAACATGTGAAGATGAGAATTCCACTGGGTTGTCACTTGCTATTTTAATCCATGCAGAGGCAGATTGTTTTCCTCCTACCATTCGCTACACATTTTACAGGTCATTACTAGTTGACTAAAGCTGGCAAAACTTGCCTCAGCCAGATGATGTTTAATATTAACTGTCATCCCTGCAAAGATTACAGATCAGCAAGTTCTGACAGTATGCAACACATAGTCCATGTGCAAACTTGCTATCTAACACCCTTCTGATAATTTATTTAATTGATACAGATAAAACCAAGGAGAGTAAGGATGTTAACGCAGGCTTATTCACACATTTAGTGAGACTTTCAACTTTGATACAATTCTGGCTGCCGTTTTGGTGATCATTTTATCTCACGTGTTAAATGCATCTTATTCCAAGATGACAGGCGGGAAGTGTATTTTTAGCTCACTGGGGCTAGTTCTGATACACAGGACTATAGGACACTTAGATAGTTTAGAGACTTGTGTCTCTCAGAAACACACCAATCAATCCAAAGGATAAACTAGACAATGACGTGCTGATATTGCATGACAAGCCATCATGGGCAAGAGACCACAGTGGCTGTTGTGTCATCCAAACCCAGTACTTTTCAGCATCAATTAACGCCAATAGCCCATGGCTTGTGCTCCATTCACAGTGAGTGGCAAAACCTCATAGCATTCTTTATATTTGCTACACAAGTAACAGTCCTTCCACTGATGCCCAAGCAACACTTTGGAGTGACTGCCACTTGTTCACTACATTTAAAAAAAAACAAACTGTCAGGGATCCACAGTACCCACAGCAGTAAGTGTTTCAAAAAGTATAACAATGGTAGAGGCAATTATCTTCTATTCTGGAATAGCTTGAAGTGTTGGATATTATTATTATTAATTTCATTTATATACTGCCAATAGCTGAAGTTCTTTGGGAAGTTTACAACAATGCATAAAACAAAACAATAAAATGCAATACAAACATCATAAAAACAAAACATTAAAATGAACTATATTAGCGTGTGTGCGTTATATATGATCTACATTACAATATAAGTAGAAAGCACCAAGAACTGCTAGTTCAGCACTTAAAAGCAAGATCATATTGCCAAGGAAAGATATTGCTCCTCCATTTTAGTGCACCAGATTTTGCCATTTCCTCCTCCCCACTTAACTTTGTTCTCCAGACGACAGCTTTACACTTGGGCACTGACAGTTGTGCTCAAGTTAGCCTCTATAACTTGTCAATTTCCATGTATGTCACTTACTTCACTTTGCTGCTCCCTTTAATACCTGATGTATACAAAAGAATTAACCAAGCCAGAGGACATCTTTAGAACACCCATAGACCACACGTGAGAAAGAGAGATAAATAATATTTTTTAAAAATACAAATACTTTTGTAATTCAAAAAATTACAAGCATATTTAGAGAAAACATGCACCTGTACAGCTGCTTTTGTTCACAGTGGCACAGGTGTGGGCCACCATGAGACTGTGCAAGGGGGGGTCCTGATGGGAAATTCAACAGGTAGACATCTTGGCATTGCACCATAGGGGCTATTGGGAAGTTTATTGTCCCCTTTGATGGTTCAGACATCTGTCTTAGCTCATGAAAAAGAGTGGAAGTTCATTCACCCATTTTACATCATGATCCTTAGTTTTATGGGTGGAGGGGTTGGGACAGACTCATGTATCTTAGGGGTGCACCTACATTTGCACTTGTTCCCAAGATTCTAGAACTTCAGAAGCATGAAAAAATGCAAGACACCCAATTTATGAATTACTTTTGACAGCCATCCCATTTATGGGCATAGTTACTTTTGGCATTTTCAAGTAGAATTTTATTTTACCGCATATAATTGCAACAATTGGAGACAATAAAATATTTGGCAATCACAGACACTTCTCCATGGTTCAACCACTTTGAAAGGACTGTCCACAGCTAGAGTAATGAAGGTCAGCTTGACAGAGGGCTCTCACAATATTAAGGGAAAATAAAAAATAAATGGTTCCAAACTCCACATCAAATATAAAATAGTCATGGTTGTGTAAGGAAAGGGGAAAAGCACTGCCACCTGCTCCAACTTTCACTTTGACTCTTTTGGTGCAGCTGGCAAAGGTGATCACCTGGGAGCTAGGCAAGAGTGGTGGGTGACATTCTTGCCACTGGGTGTTTCCCACAACATCTCCTACATTATCTAGTTGGCTTATTGCCTTCAAACAAGGCACTCTGTAGGAATCAGTTCCGGGACAGTTAAAGTTTGCATGATGTGACAGTCCATTGTGAGTAGTAATTTATGATGCATTGTCCTGTTGTGTGAAGCCAGTCAAAGCACTGCATGCAATTAATATCTTGTTTTCCCTTAAGTCATTAAAGATGCAGACAAGGAGATTCTTGTGTGTATTGCAGGGAGGAGTAGGCAGCATTCAGGGAAGGTACTTTATCTGTTCACTTCCCTACTACAATCAGAATGGAAATCCTCACAGAAATAAATAGGATAAATTTAAGAGTTTTCTATTAATGCTAATGATGGTTTTCTCCCTAAGACTCTTAGGTATGCTGGGTAGGAAGCAGGATTTCCATTCTGCTTGCAGTGGACAAGAGACATGCTTCCCATTCTGCATGATGCCTCTCCAATAATAATCATAATGGGGAACTCTTGTAATTATTCAAAGAAAGTAATGGTTGCATTATGCAAATGTCAAATCTGTATGGTTGAGGCAGACCGTAAAGTGGAAAAAAGAGAAATGGACTGTGTGCTGCCTTCTCAAGGCCCAGACTTAACTTGTAGACCAAGGAAAATAATCAGGATATCCTTGGGAGTTCTACACAGATCAGAGACCAGACAGCCAGCAAGAGGAGCAAGGAACTGCAGCAAACAGGTTGGAGAAAGAATGGTCGATAAACAATCAGCAAGTTGCTCACAAAAGTTTCCATCTAAGAGAGAGTTGAGTAAAACTTTACAGCCAAGAAAGCTCATAATCCAAGTTGGTCTAGAGGTATTCAAAAGGGATCAACAGAGATGTATGAATTTCAAAGCAAGGAGAGCTGAAGTCAAAACAGAAAGACACAGGCTGTATTCACACAATATGACAAGCACCTTACATGTTACTATGTTTCACATGTTTTACCATTATCTATCTGACAATCATGTGGTTTCTACCTCTGCAATCATGTGGAAACCATGATCCTGGCTTCAGACAACATGACAAGCCATGGTGGTGTACAGAAACCATAAAACAAACTGTTGTTTCTCCTCAAGGTTTCTGAAGCCCAAACTTACCATGACTGAGATCAGACAGCATGACAGCCCAACAATGGTAAGCAACCACCATGGTTTGTTGTGTTGTCTGAACCCAACCACTATCCCCACCTTCCAGGTCCCCACTGTTAGCTTAAGCAGAGGTTGTTAAAACACCATCCAGGATTCAGCTGCAGCCTGTTAGGAATATTTGGAAAGTCTGCTCTTGAGAAGTCCCCATATTTTAAGGAGTTCTTTGCTGTAGGCCCTTTTCCTGGCCTTGAGAAGTCTGGCCAGCACCTTCAGTCCATCTTGCTCCCAGGATTTGTGGTCTTTCCTTTTCTGACTCTGAAACAGAAACTACCTCCTCCTGTGGATGTAGGACCTGGGTGGACCTTCTGACCCAGAAAGGTGGTGAGCTTCAGCAGTTGCTGGAGGGTCTAGGTCTTCTGAAGAAGGCTTTACCAGTGACAGAATAGAGTTAAACTGATACTTGATGATGTAAAGAGATTGGATACAAGTAAGCTGCTTTTTTAATCATGTGTAGTGATGCAAAGTACATCCAATCTCTTATGCATAATTTGCAAATAATTATGGAGAATCTTCACAAAACTACTGTGTGTGCAACTGTAAAACAGATATGCCTGTTGTTAAACTGCCTAAATTGTGCCCTTTCATAATACCTTGAGATGCATAGGTAAATACATGTATAGCTAAGCTACATGTTATTCTTTCCTAATTTTTGGAATGAAAAACTGAGAGATCTTTATTTGTCCCCAGTTAGCTTTGTGAAACAGAATAACTCAATTCTATTTTTGGTAAGTAGATAATACTTTCAAAATTTCACAATATCAAAAACTAACCTGTAACATTTCCAAGTTTCTTGAAATTCCAATAGATTTCATAGGGAAACAACAAACAGGGTCACTCCTAGAAAAGGTTGTGTGTGTGTGTGTGTGTCTATTTAGTAAAGATATTAAATTTTAAACTGCAATATACCGAAACAAAAGCCTCTTGAGAAGTTATAAATACACTACAGTGCAGTATACTGCAGCATCACCTTGTGGTTGGTTAACAGAAACTATATTATTATATTAATATTTCAGCTATGTCCAGTACTGAGTTTACAATATTAAATCTATTTGTACAATTAAGGCATAAAATAGACATATAAATGTAACTAAATAAGATACAATATTAAAATGATGTAAATACTAAAATTTAAACAGCATGAACAACAGAGCTAGTCCATTGCAATCTCACAGGTTTAGACCATTTTCAAAGGCCTGCTGTGAAAGAAACACTTTTACCTGCTTCCAAAAGTGTAACAGGAAGGGCAATGTTCTAGCCTCCCAGTTCTAACCTCCCAGGAGGGAGTTACAGAGTCTTAAGGCAGCCACTGAAAAGCTTTTCTGCTACATTCCCACCACACTTGCCTGTGAAGGAGATGGAAGCAAGAGAAAGGTCTCCCCTGAAGATCTTAGGCTATGGACTGACTTATAGGGGTCAGTACATACTTTCAAATAGCCAGAACCTGAGCCATGTAGGGCTTTGTGGGGCATAACTAGCACTTTGAATTTTGCCAGGAAACAATATGGGAGTCCATGAAGCTGTTTCGGCAAAGTTGGTGTACACCCTCTTTAGGAAGTCCCAAACAGCAGTCTTTGAACAAACTGGTGTTTCTGAATACTCTTCAGAAGCAACCCTATGCAGAGTGTGCTACAGTCATCGAAATGGAATATAACTAATACATGTATCACTGTGGTCAAATCAGAGATCAGCATCTGCCCATCTAAATATTTGAATCGAAACTGAAACATCCCTTCCTTCAGACACTCCTGTCACATCAGACAGTTCTTAATTTGTACACTCACTTTGTCTGCTATCTTCCTTAAAGGGTCAAGGAACTTCTCCATCACCTCTTTCCCCAGCTCTGAAATGTCTCTCTCATTTTCTAAGGCAGCCTGATTCACACATTCTACCGTCCTACTCTTATTGTCACACAGTCTCTAGCCTCTAGACCTTCACACAGTCTCTAGCCTATGTTCAAAAGAATTCACCTGAGTTTTCCACCAGCATTCCTATAGCTGTGATCTTGTGCATTTCATCCCTATCAACTCCCTAGAAAATCAGGGTGCTGGGGTGGCTTTACTTGGAAAGAGAGAGGGTTCACAAGTGATAGTGTCTCCTGCCCTGGTTATTTATCCCTTCCAGAAATCAGCCAGAGCTTTGCAGTGTTGTCACAGCTGAGAAAACAGGGAAATCCCCAAGAGCTGCAGAAAACCATTCCAATGACTCACCCCAATGACTCCAATGACTCTGGGGAAGACCGTTTTATCCAGCCCTCCTGTGCTGCAGAGGTTCTGAGCTTCAGAGGGTATAAACCCCACCAGGTAGCATTCTGCCCAAGTCAACAGAACTGCATAGAGTTCTTTCAGTCTCAGATCACTATCACCCCATCCATCACATAAAGCAAGACCCAGAGTGTGCCCAGCGATATGCATTGGGTCAGATACTATTTAGGACAGATGCATGATTGCCATAGTGGACGTGAAGTTCTGACACATTCCCCTTGTTGTGTCTCCCCAAGATAGCTCCCCCAAAGGAGAAATCTCTTTTGTGTTGCCCCCTTTGGTGGCAATACTACCCCCATTGAGGCCACAGTTTTATGCACCAAAAGTTGTTGTACCTGGGAGTGGGAAGTGCTTTGCTATACCTGACACTATAAGGAAGACAGTTAGAGGTTCTACAAGGTGAGCACAGACCCCAGCAAGGGAGCAAAAGCACTGCATAGCAAATTTCCTTGCAACACTGTCGAGCATTTTCTCCTTGTCAGTTGGGATAGATAATATAGGAAAGCAGCAAAATCCTCCCTGGGGAGCGGGGGGGGGGGGGAATCCCCTGAGGAAGGCAAGGAACACTATGTAATAGGCACTTTTTCCCTCCTAAAAAAAACAGGAGAAACCTCAGTAAAACAGTAAGTTAAATCCTTTGTGTAGAGAGGAAATAAAATGGATATCCCACAGGCATAACAATGTAAAAAGAGTACACTATAAGAAAAGTAATACAAAAAGAAAAGGAAAAGAAAAAAAGTTAAGGCAGAAATTGACATTTAAATTCTGGTGGCAGGGTAGGAAATTTTTTACATACTGGACCAGTACACATGATCAAAATGACAGTAAGATGATGTAGGGTTATTTGAGGGCTGTTTCCCCTTCAAACAAGCCGTGCCACCCAAATCCAGTCAACAAAACAAGTTACCCAGGCAGTGACTAGGGCAATCACACCCAACATATGCTATGGTTTAAATGGCCTTGTTTGATCATATGGACCAGGTCATTGTTTAAAATATATTGTCAAGATGGATACACATATTTGAAGGACATGGGTTCTAGAGAAAGGGGAAGCAAAAAAGAAAGGAAGCAGAGATGAAACAGAAGTAATATGAAGTTTAGCCAATAGAAAGGCATCTGCAGAATGAAGACAGTAAGAGGGCAAGCAGAAAGAAAAACAAATTAGATAAGAAAAGACAATTAAACAGATGTTGAAATAAACAGATGTTTGTTTCAGAATTATTCCAAACACCTGCAGTACTTCAGAACTAAAAAACAGATCAATTAATTCACTGCTAAACCAGTTAAATAAACATTTCTGTTATATTTCTGTTCTATATAAACAGGTATAGTTTCCCAATATGCAAATACATGAACGCCCTTCACACACTATATTCATGAACATCCCCAAATGAAATTCTGATCACATGGAACATCTATATATAAAGCTGTAGCTATGCCTTTGTATATGGTCATACTGAACATGTGGACATCAAAAGAGAAGAGGTACCCAAAGATACATCAGAAGTGGATGTGGCACTGTGGCTCCATCTCTTTATGTTCATGAGAGAGATATATAGTTTCCTGTATGACCTTTTTGTTCCATTTTATACCTATCTTTTAAGGTAGTTTTCATTTAGGCATAGATTCTCTAATTACTACTGACATATCTGAATTTCAGTGCATGCACATTCTTACCTTTCATTATGCCATATACTTTAGGCTCACACTTTTTACATTCTGGCAGTGTGGCTGCCCTAGTACTTTGGAGCCTGCTGGAGTAAAAACAACATTGGAAGTCATTGACCAGCAAGATCTTCAAAGTGATAATGAGACCTCATTAGTTATGCTTTATCTGGTATCCTCACAGGGTTGACTTGTCTGGAAAGAGGAAATATGGACAGTTTTATAGTTACTTTGCACAAAATGTTCACTGAAGATGTAGAATTCTGGATTGTAGCACTTCAGACTGAAGATGCAGGGAAGCCTATGTTTGTGAATGATATCTAATATTAAAAACTCTTTTTCTCTCTGTTGTAAGCCAGCATTTCATCTCTTCCTGGATGTTCTAGTTTTACTACATTCAGGAAACTTTTTATGTGAAAAAGCACTAAAAGTTATAGAGCCTCCCACAGTAGTCTGAAATTGTATAGCCCCAAAACGAAAACTGAAACCTCACTTTTTTTTCTATTTTACTCATTTATTTATTATGTCTGCATCTTGCCTTTTTTCCCACCAAGAACCCAAGGCAGTTTATTTACTCCTCCTATTCATTGCCCTTTTATCATCACAACAACCTGTGAAACAAATAAGGTTGAGAGTCAGACTGGCCTGGTGTACTTCATGGTCAAGTGAGGACTAGAACCTGGATCTTCTGAGCCCCAGTCCAACAGTCTAACCATTATAGTATACTGGCTCTCCTTTCACACTGGTTACCATTATTCTCAGTATAGCATAACTGTGGTTATTTATGTGCATGCTTCAACGCCACATTTAATGTATTCACCAAAGTAGTTTATAGGAATTTAGGCAAAAATAATGAACAAATATTGATATAATAATAAAGTTTGAATATAATGATGTAACTTAAACTTGTAAACCTTGTAAACCAGAGCAATCCAAAGCATCTTCCTACATGCAGGCAGAGCAGAGAGCAGTTATATTTTTAAAATTATGCATTTTAACATTTGGGAGCAACACAGGAGAAAGCCCTTTCCCTTTTCCAAAAATGGCATCTGTAAGCAAGAATGCTTTAAAAGGGCCATCCATGATCTTCCATGAATGGCTTCCATACTGCAGTCTCCAAATTCCTCAGCATTTCCACTGGCCTTTTCATAGCTTTTCTGACTAATGCCTTCCTTATCCCATCACTTAATTTTGAAGGACAGTCTTTTCTAGACAGAGCTGATGTTGAGCCATATTCTCTCCATTTTGTAAGTGTAAATATAACAGGGTTCCAGGGAATTATGTTAAATAGTCCGACCATGTTCCATGCTTTTGCACAGACTCATTTTGGAGTGTATGGATAATAGTGCTCATGATGCTATTTGCTTATATATGTTCTCCAATAAACTCCAGGGGTTTCCAGAATCAGGTACATTTGATCTGAGATCATGTGTCACTGGAATTGCTTGCAGGTGGCTTCCATTTGACCAGAGTTTACAGCATGTAACTTCCAGAGGCACCAGAGCTGATTTAGGCATGTCACAAAGGGGTAAATATTCCTAGAGTTGTTTTTGTTTACTTAACTATTGTGCTATAATTTTAAAAAATCCTTTGCCATATTAAGTATTTCATGTACATCGAGTAGTAGCAATGTCAATTAAATTCAGTTTAATTCAGGTTATAACACAATAAAATGTGGCGGGGGGGATCAAAGGCTGAGTGAATACTTCCTCAATGCGCTCTACAAACCTGGTCTTTCAGGGAAAGAGTGGGTGACCAAAACAAGTTAAATCCCTTTTCATAATTGAAGCATTCTACTTACCAACAGAACTTCTATGCTTCCTGGATTTTATCTAAGGTCTTTCAGTCCTTTATTGAGGTAATGTCTGAGGCTGTTGATTAAAATATGGTCATGTTCAGGCTATTGGCTGAACAGTCTGACAGACTACTGTCAAAATGCTCTTTTATACATAGGCAACTGTATATAGCATCAAAAACCAAAGCCTAAACTCCAGGGTGTTTTGAGAGTACTATGATCATTTTGTAGTCACTCTCTCTTATGCCCAGATAGATTCAACAAGACATACAGTTTGCACAAGTTAACCTGGTAACCCTGCAATAATCTTCCTTGAGGCCAAATCAATTGCAGACTTAAATTGAACATTAAGAAGCAAATGGAAATGTTTATGCAGCCACATATGCTTCTTTTCCAATATATAACACATGATAGACCTACAACATGTTCCAGTGTTTCCATATGTCCTTGCAGGAATACTTCTGTTCAACGTTCCTGTCTGCCAGCCATGCTGTCTCCTGGGATAGCAGAAAGCTCAAATGGCTTATCTCCCCATTTTTTTTCCAAATGACACCCAACATTCTGTGGCTGTGGATCATGCTCAATTCCTGTTGGGATTTTTTTTTTGTGGGGCGGGGGAGAAGGGGGGCAGGGTTTGCCTCCTTAATTTTTTATTTCTTTTCCTTTTCTGTACATCTTCAAACCTTGGAGTTTCCCCAAACTTACTTTTGTTTCTCAGTGACTCTAATTTGGCACCATTTCTGCCAGCACACACCACCTGTGTTTGCTGTAGATCTCTCTCTCTCTCTCTCTCTCTCTCTCTCTCTCTCTCATTCGCTGTGTGTATCATGACTTTTTATATATTTATGTATTAATATATAGAATTATATATTATTTTATATGTGTGTATTTATTTTTCCTCTAACTGAACACAAAAAGGTATGATAAAGTCAGCATATAATGCATATACTAATAATGAATTATAACTTCTCTGAAGAGTGAAGCATGAATATAAATGTTCTAAGATCCTATTTTTAGTAATGTGCTTTATTTCTCTCTAAATATATTTAAAATGAAAATTGCTTGAACAAACTGTTAGCCTCAGTATTTTTAAAGAAAGAAACCCTTTGTTTCTTGATCCTCTTTTCCCTCTTCAATATTCTTTGTTTCTCCCTTTATCAAATATTTATAGTTGACAATCTGTCCCTGACAAAGTGCAAAGTGATGATGTAGGTCACTACACGCACACACACACAAAGCAGAGCCATGAAATATCTACCTAAATATAAAGAGACTAAAGTACAACAGGGGAGATTAATGAATTGTTCCAAGCTGAGTGTGAAACAAGTGCAAGTGTTTCCCCTTGGCTGAAGGCCTGTTACAGCTCCATTAGTTAGAACTATTGATCAGTCATTTCTTTGATCTGATACAATAGTTCAGTGAAGAGCACCTGCATGACATTGGCCAGGGCAAGAACTGCCAGAAAAAGCACTGTCTGATCTTACTAAATGATCCTAAATAGGCTTTTTCTCTTATGTATGGATATGAGCTTAGTATTGTCCATCTATAAAGAACTGGCAAAAAGGAGCAGCTTGTTAGCTTATAGGCAATGAAGCTGGACAGCCCTATTATCCAGACATAAGTTACTATGGCAGCTAGAGCAGTAGAAGCCATGGTTTCCAAAGCCACCCAGGTTAATAGGATATTTTGGCTGCAAACCATTGATTTAAATTGTAACAATGGGATTTCTATATATGTCTATGCACAATTGATTAGAATCAGAGGATACAGAGCTTAAATTATTCATAACTAATTTAAGACCCATTGATTTCAATGAATACACTGTAAGTATGACTAAATCTTGACATGATCTAAACTTACATTTTTATTTGACAAAAATGCAACATTAAATACACTATAAAACACACAGTTTAATTGCACTGTAAAAAGCAACATAGATGTTTCATTTATTCTGAATTAATTAATATTCTATCTTTCCTGTTTCTACCATTTACATTCTTTGTTCACCTCCTCTCCCCCCAAATCTAGGTCACAGTTTTACAATTATCACCATAGCAACATTCTTGCTCTAATAGGAAAATACATCTTCTGAATGGCTGGTGATACAACATTAACTGTTAGAACATCACATTTTTCATGTTTCATGTTGGAAACATCTGGAACTCACAATCAGCAAAGATATGTAAATGTCTATGACTCTTTAATAATCACCTACGGCAATTCATGCACGCATGCCTTTTATTATAATGCATTTAGGAATATTCCTTATTTACTAAGTTCAGAGTGTGATAAACTACCATTTATTTCAGAAAAGTTCAGCTTACAAGTTGGAGTTGTTGCTTTTAAATGATGTGATTCTTTCCTTGTGCAAAAGGACGTTATAGAAGATCTGGGCCATATTCCTTTGCTCTCTTATTACCAACCTATTACCTGGTGTACTAATATGGCTATTTACAGGCTGATTATATCCTCTGGCAAGATACGGGACTGTGTCAACTTCCCTGCTGCAAACTAATCAGTTTTCAAAATTAGTTATTGATCCCAATCCCATTGTGGAGGAAAAATTTAGTGGGTGTTTCATTGAGTACCAGCACTCAGGGGTATATTTTTGTGTCCGTGAATGGAATACAAATGAGAATAAATAATACATTCAAACTTGCATGCATATGTTTACCTAGGAAAGAGGAGATGAGACTAGTGGGACAGAGAAATAAGCAAGCAAGCAAGCATTTGGTGCAAATATAATTAATGCTAGCCCAACAAAATAACAGCGTATAAGTGAAAATGTATTTTTAAAATTTAAATTACATTTTGCCATTATTAATTTTCATTGTATTTTTCAAAATCAAGATGTAATTTGTGATCAACATTGTTTACACATCCTGGTCACCCTGTTTCCTCATCTCCAGTGTAAGTTGAAGGATTGCTGATTGTTGTAAAGCACAATCTTAAACATTTTTATTTCATCTTCTTACTAAGCACAAGACAATGTCAGTCATGTGAAAAGGGTCCTTGTGTAGAAAGGCAGGGTCAGGTGTATAATTGCTTCCATTCCTACATTGCTCATTTATTTATTACTTCTATACACTGATGTCAAGTAATCTTTCAAAGTTGTTTTCAGAAATAATAAAAATAGAATGCATCACAACACAGTCAAAGGATCCTTGGCTAATTGTAAACATCTTGGTTGGCCAGCTCTCTGCGGAAGCCTGCTTGAAGTGGCAGATCTTCAGCGAGTATCTCAGAAAGCCTGCCTAAATGTCAATGGGCAGCACATTCTAGGTTGCATGACTTCTTGGTCCTGCCCACCCCATTTTCACACACTCAGTATGGGTGTTCAAGAAGGGGAAGTTTGGGCTTCTACAGCAGATGGAATTTTTAGCAACAGTGCATGGTTAGAACTCCCAAGAACCAGCTGTTGTAATGAACCATTTACAATTTCCTGGATACAATACCACCATTTACTATTAGTAGAATAGGATGCAATATGTGATGTTAAGCCTAAACTGAAACAAACAAGCAAATGAACTGTAGCAATATTTGCTTCCCTGATTATCTCTCATACTATCTACAAGAGTTTGCAGTATAGTTGTGATGCAGAAAACATATAGCTTATATTAGGCTATAATTAAACAGGTAATTAGACATCTTTTAAAATAACATTTAGGAATTACATTGGTAGTGAAATAATATGCCATTCACTAAATTAGATTGGTTTATCTTTTTAGAGACCCTTTTTATTTAAATTCTTTACAAAACTGACATTTGTCGCAAACAACATGATGTGTCTATTGGATCATGCTGGCATTGTTTAAGAAATGAAGTGGGAGGAGTAAAAAAATGTATCACTCAAACCAATTACTTAAGAATGTCTTTTTGTTGAATTAAATATGTTATTCCATTTAACTTATACCCAAAGAACTTAATTATTTCTTTTCAATATGTTTAGAGAAGGATGTAACATCCACAAATTATGATTCATTTAAGTATATTCCACTGACTAAAATGATGGAAGGGGACAGAGGAAGGCTTGGGAGAAAATTTATGGAATCCAAGGATTTCTTAAGGCTCTGGGGTGTTTTCCAGTGGATAGAGTTAGTGATCCTATTGAGGCCATGGTCTTACTGTGTCATGGTGATATGCAGCAGGCCAGTTTATTGTCCCAGCACTGCGGAACTCATGTTTCTCCCTGATATTCGGGGTTACTTGAAGATGGCACAGGGTGGGAGATGACTACAGTGATTTTGGTGAAGAATTTATCATGCAAGTGACCAAACAGGCATAAGAGCACAATACTGCACCTTCTGCTAAGTAGCTAGTTACATCCACAAGTAGTTGCCTGCCAGAACCATTAAAATGGTTTGGGGACTGTTAGCATAGACTCCAGTCACTAGGGAGCCTGCCCACAAGTAACTGGTGTGACAGATTCAGTGTGCTTTTTCAAGGAGCAGTTGCTCAATTCTGGACCAGTTAGTTGCCAAATTTTGTACAGCCTAAATTGGAGAATCCACTGTGGCATCTCAACTGGTATTGAGGGATCAGTTTCAGTTGTTGAGGCATGCTGATGAGAACATTGTGGTTGCACCTATTCAACCAACTATTTGCCACATTAACTTCTGCCCAGTTTTGAGGATTCAAATTTGGGCAACCAGTGGGGAATGACTGTGGGGTCCATAGCATGGTAAATGGATCACAGCATAAAAGAGTGACACTCTTCTTTTTGAAGCTATTATTATTAATTCAACTTGTATTCCACTATACTAGTCTGAAGACTCTCCAAGAGGATACAATATTATATAAAATAACAATAATTAAAAAAAACTATGAAAAAGGTTGAAAAAACAGCACTATGAAACTTGACGAGAAAGGAGAGGAAAATTGCAAGTGGCAGTTGCCAGCTCACATCCAGACTAGGGTTCAGTCACCCTCTAGTGAAACCAGTTCCTCTAGCATTCATAGACCTCCTCTTGTGCTTGGCCTAGCTTTGCCAAATGAGCTAAGTTGAGTAGAATTTCACAAATACCTGCATAATGAAGGTTGTGCAACTAGCAACCTTATTCTGCATTAGATGCAGCGACACAAAAGGCTGCTGCAGCTGGTGTAGAAGAGGGATGTTGTCTGCACAGCAGTCATGTGGAGCACCATTCTTGGTGAGCCTTGCCTGCCCAATCATCTTCCATGTCAGGTTCAGCAGCCAAAATGGCTGGTGCAAGTGGTGCAAAGGAAGGACACTGCTTGTATAGCATGTGGAGCTGCACAGGTTAACTGCAAATTATGATGCAGATGACATTGCATTCCAAGGGGAGGTTTCTCGAAATGTATGCTGGCATGTCCAGATAAAGACATTGCCATCTTCTGGAATTCCCACTTGGAAGACAACCTGGAAAGAAGTATCTTGTTCAGAAGCCACCCCATAATCTTGTCAATGGCAAGCTCATCCAGTCCCTGATCCTGGGTGGCCAGATTTTTGCATTGCAGTCATTGCTGATGGTGCCCACCTGTTCCCCAGAACAACCATACAGAAGCAATTCAACTACCACACCCATGCAAGCTTCCTGTGCAAGCTTGTCTTCTGGAAGCTGAAGGCACAGTGACACTTATACTTCTTGCTGATAGAGAAGGACATTGTGCCAGGTATGATGGGGGTGTGCTGCATCCTGCCTAACAGTTGCGAGATACAGGGAGATGTGTTGTTGCAAGTCACTCATCCCAAGCTTCTCTTCCAGTATGGGTACAAGGCTGCTCCCCACAGTCACCTATCAGGGCTTCCTGTCTGTTCTGCAAAGTCATATGTGTTGGGTGCAGATGTGTTTTCCCCAAAGTAGTGCCCTGAACACATTGCTTCATGCTTGGAAAGCATTCCTGCAGGATGCTAGTCTCACCACTTTTGCTGATTTAGATTCAGAAGATGACTATTTCACTGGGATGTAGGAGCGGGAGTTTGCTTTTAGGACCTAAGATACAAGAAGGAAGAGGCAGAAGTGATTATCTCAAGGGAAGATGTGATGGTGGCAGACAGTCCTGGGAATGGCATGGAAATATAGCTAGTGCGAAGGGCTGCTGAGACTGAGGAATTCCCAGACAGGGATCAAACCCTTCCCTTGGAGCTGGACCCCATAGCCAGGCACCAACAGAGACAAGAATGTTTCAGAGAGAATTCCCCAAGGGTCAGACAGAAGCATGCTCTTAAGGAGAGTTTTGGGAACGAATTGCTAGATTGGATTCAACAAATGGCTTTGTGTATTCTCAGGGACTTGTCTGGATGATTTACATTTGGAAACAATAAAGTGTGTCTTGAAAAAGAAACAGTCTTAAGCTGGTGATTGTCACAGGGAAGAAACACAGCTTGCGACAGACTCAAGCTATGCTGTACGGATATGTGCAGAGATTTCTGTGATGCTGTGGAATGGGAAGTGTCAGCAGAACTAAGAGACCTGCATCCAGTGCTTGGATACATGCCAGCATGGAAAATGAGGCTTGGTGGGGGGTGGCAGCAAGAGCTTGGCACAGCTTTTAGGCAGTAGAGCTTGCCCACAAAAAGAATAGCTTACTAGGTGTTTACTACACTTCATATTCTATCTATATATTCCCATAGCCTGAATCCCTGTGATGCTGCAAAAATAAAGACCTGTTTTGCTACATCTGTGTCTGTCTTGTGGGGAAGGTTTGGTATGGAGTTAGGAGTAGGGATGTTCAGGGATCTGTGTTGTTGGTGGGAATTTGACAGATTCTCTGGACTCAACTCCTCATTCTCCAGTCTGTTTTGATGCTGCTGTGAGTCCAAGTTCCCAGTGAATGTGCCCAGCATTCATATGGTGCTTGCCAGGAATGGAGCCCCCCTGAATGCTGTGCAAGCAGCATCCTTCTCCCATGCCATCTGCAACAGCCTTTGTGCTGTGGCATGTGACATGGAAGATTGCCAATTGTGCAGCCTTAATTCCACAAGCATCCACAGACTTCTCAGCTCAGTTCACTTTCCAAGGCAGGGCAAAGCACATGTGAAAATCCACAAATGCTAGAGGGATGGATTCCACAGAGCTTCAATGCATCCCTACTAAGCAGAGTGTGCCTGTGAGCTTACAGAGTATCCTGGCCAGGGAGTGGCGGAGGGGAGGTCTGTCCTTGAAGCTGCCCAAAAGGGATAGAAAGAAATGTGTGCAGGAGAAGAATCAGAATCAGGAATATAGGCTGGTAGATGATGGAGAAGGGGTAAGCAGCAGTTTCTGGAAAAGATGTTCATAGTGGGGCCTAGAACATAGAAGGGGAAAAACTTTCCATATCTAGGAGACAAGGCAGGCATGAAGGAGACGAGTAACCAGGACCTTTTTGGTGATGGAAACAGAGCTGAGAGAAGCAAAGTAGGGAAGGTGCATTGCCAGTGGATCCACTGAGTTCAGAATGTAGTGGACATGGGTATTTTTAAAGCATCTTGGAGAAGGAGCTATAAACAAGATCAAGAAAGTCAGGCAGGCTGTGGGATATGCTGGAGCAAGCCATGTAACAGGGGGTGTCTGGTGGCCTGATAGCAGGGTGATCAAGCAGCAGGGGGTGCCAGGTGATCATGTAGGTTGGAGGGAGATGCTGTACAAATTCATGGTGCAGAGAAAAGGGAGGTGCTGGCTATGGATGTGGTGGAGACAGAGTGCAAAGCCTGCCTGTATACATGCTGTCCATGTGAATGAGTACATGGGTTATGAATAATTGCAGTGTTCATGGTTCCTCCACAAAATGAAGCCTTGATAGATTTCCAGCTATGGAGGGTGGGCAAAAACGTGGTGGAGCTTTAAGGACTGCAGTAGAGAAAGGTGATTTCTATGGGCAGAACCATTTGGTAAATGCTTCAGTTGAAGGACATGGGAAAAAAGAGAAGAGATAGGATGGCAGAGACCATGACCAAGGAACTGTGCAGACCATTAAGGAAAAGCAGATGATGTAGCCAGAATCAATGTAGCATGGGACTGAATTTCAGTAGCTGATGGGATATGTATCAGCAGTGGGAGGACTTGGCAGGAAGGATGGAAACCATGCTAGCATAAAAACCACTGATCATCTGTCAGGCGTATCAAGATTAAAACACACACACCATGGTAACTATTCAGGGTTTCCTTCGATGTTTGAACCCAGCCACTGTGGGCTGATGAATAGTTCTATGGATTTATTTTTGTTGGTATCTGAAGAAAAATGAGTGGATAGATTGTTATTTACTGGAATGGAGATAAATCCATTTCCATATATATGCTTTAGTTATGACTGACTTTTATCCTATTGATTTTAATAGATGTGTTCTCTATACACATACACAACTGACAACTGGGCAGGCTAGCCTGTCTTAGTTCTAGAAACTGGCTTGGCCATCTAGTCAGATTCTAGAAAGTCATCCAAAGTACAATGACCCCATTAACTGGAGTAACAATACTTTCTTTGTCAGAGTAAAAATACATTTTAGTCTAAGTACTGAAAAAGTTTGAAATCTGTCTGGAAAATAACTCCTTTGTTGAAGGAGACTATCTGAGTCCTACACAACAAAATAGCAACACCTAAACTAATTATTTTGAGGGTCCTAAGAAGACACTGAGAAAGGAAGGAAGGGGGAAGAGGATCTTGCATGCTCTTCCTCAGCTCACATTTCAGTAAATTGTTGTTGATATATATTTTCAAACTTGGCAGAAATATACTTCACCAGCTTCTCTAAATTCCCATGCTGACACTAATTACAGCTTTTACAGAAGACAAAGCACTTAATTTTACAGTAAGAGATATTAGCATAATGGGTCATCCAACATTTCTGTCTGCCTAGGATTCACCATCTTTTCTCATGTCCTTCGAAGCAAATTGCTTCTTGAAAATAAATCTGAAGTCTTTCCTTATAAAATGCTGGCCATGGTGGTGTAGTTAGGAGTGAACATTTAATGACTTTCAATAAAATGAATCTTTTGTCTGTCATCTACAGATGACACTTCCAGGCCTGTTGAGCTTAAAAACACTGGGCTGTTTGGGGTATTTTTTGGTATTCAGTAATTTCAATATAACTATGAAATAAATTAAATTTATTTCTTAAAATAAAGAAATGCAGAGGTAAAACTAAGGGACAAATATGATTTAAAAATAGTTAAATGAACATGAACCCGGGTATATTTTCATCTATTCTGTCATACTTTAGGATAGCTTTGAGCTGTCTTCTCTTAGTTTTTTCCTCGATTCACACCCAGATGCTCTTTCCATAGCTGACAAGGCTGCCAGAAATGACCAGATAAATAATAGTCTATAATATGATTATGTCCTTCCATAGAGACCTATATGTAAAATTGGATCTGATTTCTGATCTAACACTTTGCCATTACGTCCACATGAAATGCCCCACTGGGATGCCTCTTAAATATTTGAATTAATCAAATAGCTTTCTCGCTTTTGTTCTGATATCATCATCACATGCATAGTAATTAAGCCATTAAGTGGTATTCCTGACACCTTAAAAATGCAAATCTGCAAACAATCTTCTAAGGAATTGTTTAACACATTTTTCTGGAAATGCTCAAATGTAAATGAATCAAATCTTGGGTATTCTGTTGGAAAGCTTTGGGATTAATCAGTTTGTATTTTCAGTGTTGAGAGTGCAAATTGTAAGTTAAAGCAGGACAGGACAGTATTGGCTTGCTGATGATTGGAATGTAGATTAGATACCAAGCAGAATGTAGCCTGTACAAAAGTGTGATTTTCCATAAGCACAATACAATTCAGCCAAACATTTTTTTTTACCCTGTCATGTTTCTTTAATCTCAGCAGATAAAAAGGACTTAGACTTTAGAAATGTATGTGTAATTTCAAACCTATTTTGAAAATAGCTGTGTAAAAGTCTGCTTTTTTACATGGATGGTAAATGAAAAAGAATTCAGTTTTACATATTAGAAAAAAGTGATTCAGTGATACACGTCCAAAACTTTAGAAGGGGCTACAAAGGACACAGTGTGGAAAAAGTACCAATATATGTGTGCCTTTCACATGTACAGAAAGTGACTGCAATAAGATATCCTATGCTTTAAGCAAAACACAAAGGGTGGATTTGAACTGAATGGGTCTTAAAGAAGAAATAGTATAACAGAACATTACCTCATGCTCCGTTTGCATGCTGTGCTCAAATTGACACGCTGTTCAATTATTTTAGAAGGGAGACTTCAGACTAATTCACATGGCTCAAAATGAGGTTGCAAAGTTTACTGAATTCTAAGGGTTTTACTACTGGCTACACCCTTCCTGCTCACATGCATGAGGGTTTCCCTCAGGTAAGCATGAGGAGTAGAGAAATCAGCTGAGTGGCACCACTCCTTTCTGCAGTGATACATTGTTGTCTGAGCATGAATCAAGTAGCCCCTCTTCCTCCTGCTCCAGCAGTCCACTCTGGAGCAGGAGACAAGGGTATCTGATCACCTCCCTGGTCTTCTCTGCTGTGCATCAGGGCATGAGCTCTGCTTGTGCAGCAGAGACTGCTTAGGAGCCACACAGAAGTAAAAACCACCCAGGTCCAGCAGAAAAGACCAGAAAATATATATGTACTACAAAGAGCCCGTCCTCCAAAAGGTAATTCCTGAGGTTTTTTTATTGTTTTTTTTCTTGGGGGGGGGGTCCCATTCATATGAGGGCAGCAGACAAGTTTATGGGATGCAAGGTGGGCTGCTTAAAACACACAGCTCAGGTGGCTTCCAGCATGCTCACTTGCTCTTTCCTTCCCTCCCCTGCCTAAGGCATCCTCTTCACTCTGCCTAATTATACCATGAACTCTTGGGGGGGGGGGTGTAAGTAATCATTAACAGGCCATCCCAACTTGCAATTGGACCTAGCATACCAAGCCTTACATTTGAGATTGTCCAAACAAAATGATTTTATTATACATAACCACAGTACAATTTAGACAACAGATTCCTTTTAAATGTCACTGCAAGAGAATAGCAGCCATCAAAACCTCAAAGTGGCCTATATCTAAGGACATTGGGACAATTCTGAAGTGCGTGGAATGGTTGTTGAATGTACACAGCTTTGTAGGTGGATTTGGCAATGCGTTTCCTCAGAGCAAGAAAACTAAATTACCATGGAAAATAACACTTTGATTCTGCTACAAGGGTTATGCTTGCCCTGAACATAACTCTAAATTAAGTGCCAAATACTGTAGGAAAGTCAGCAGTGTATCTGCCAACTTTAGGCATGTCAGTTCCAGAGTCATTTTGCTGACATCAGTAGCTTCACTACTTCCAGCTACAGTGTGGGATTTCATACTTTCAGTTCAAGAAAACAAACTTAATTGAAAAGAACCTGGTGGAATGCTTTTAGGAATACATACAGGAAACAGCACTTCTTTATTGCTAGGCAGTAACATTGGCATTAAAAGCACAGCTTAGAAACCAGTACTAGAAATAGTCATATTGCTCAAGTGGGTATTTGCAACAAAATGTTGAAATATAGAGTGCTTCTGTGTGGTGGTTCAAGCCATGACAGATGTTTAAACTCTATTTTGGTTTCTTCCCAATCTGCTCCACTGTAGGATTTTTCAGAAATATGACGTAGACATACTTTTGCCCAACACCACTATGTTACAATCTTTTTTTCTCTTGTGATAATTATGGGCAACTCTCACTTCCTTCTCAAGCAGCATTTTAAAAGAAGCTTGTCAGTGTAAACAAGGAAATGTCTAGACGATGAGATGGTTCTGCATCCCATTTTATTCCATGAGCTGGCTCACATATATCCATAAGCAGGAGAGAGTGGGTGTGCTGCTTGTAGAGTACCACAACTCCCACTTTTCCTAAGCAACCCGCACTCCTTTGTGGTTTGCCTGGTGCACCCCTGAAAGACCTGAGTTCTTTAGTGGCTTATCCTTGACAGCGCATGGAGTGTTCAATATTTACATACAAATGTGCTCAACAGGTCTCTTTCTTCCTCCTTATCCAGGTGTTTCATTCTATTTCTCATCCCATACAGTTTTCATTGTTCCCACTTCTTGCTCCGTTTTGCATTCTATGCACATTCCTTTCCAATGGGTGATTACTGGGTGTTTTTTGGGTACCCTCCTCAGGGGTTAAAAAAAGATTTCGATTATCTGTAAACTGGTCCAAATTGGTGCCAAATTATAGGCTATTTCAGAAGCTGCCAGCTTGCCTAAAAAAGCTTTGCACAAGTTTCAAAAGCTGTTAAGGAATTCACCTTTGCATTTGAGATAACTGTTCAAAGACAGAAATTACAGTTTGTGCAGTTAATAGATATTGTTTGGCAGCAAAGCCTGTAGAATATTCCTTTGTTGGTTGATTGCCTTGCTTTTCATCCCACAAGGATGTGTAAACATCATGAGAGGGTAATGTAGGCACAGGTTTGTTCAAGTGATTAGACTCCTCATGCAGAGTGGAGGACAACTCTACTAATTGTCATTTCTCAATTTCAGTTTCCAAGTCTCAGTTTAGTAAAGCATAGTTGTTAGAAGTAGAAATGGAATAAAGGACATTATTGTTATTACTTAGTCTTCTCATGTATCATATAATCATCAATTATTTATTGTTTAGTTGGTTTGGGCAAAACAGAAGAGTCACGGCTACTGCTGCTACAGTTTTTGTTCTTTTTTGCCCACCATTGGTTCAGTAGCAGTGTGTGGCAACAGAGGCATACCAGGCATTTCTCCAGGTAGTCTTTTACACTCTTAGGCTCAACAGGAGACTCTACTCAGTGGGGTGGTGCAGCCACCAAAAGAGGCCAGCAGGGGGCAAGCATTGGGGAAGGATTAGGAGTATGCACTAGAATGTAAAAACATACAAAACTAAATTTCCTGTAATATTTCTTTTAAGATGGTGTGTCCTGCCCAGGCTTATAACCAGTGCTTTTTTTGTCATAGAACGCACCGGATCGGAGTTCTGGCACCTTTTTCCGACAGATTTTTCCAAGTTTTAAAAGTAACTTTTGAAAATTTGATGTTTGGTCCACGTGGATTTGAATTGCCCTGTCGAGCGTAGCAGGTCGGCAGCAAAATCATTAAAACGGTGCATGCAGGCTGCTTGTGTGTCGAATCCAATGCATGCGTACTTCGTCCACACTGGTTGTGATGGCACTGCTCGGCTTGTGGTGCTGCTCAGCTTGTGATTGGTCATGTGGTCACGCGCTGAGTGCATACTGTGGGTGGCGACCATTATGTTTCGTTACACAACTGACGTGTGTGGGTGTTCGTACAATGATTGACTACGTGCGAAAGGTAAATAATTTCATGAGTTCCGGCACCATTTTTCTTACAAAACAAGCACTGCTTTTAACACAAATATTTTGAGGGGCCTGTCAGCTGACTTCTCTCATTTTAGTTTATCCTGTTATTAATGTGTGTTATGTGAGTTTTGTTTTTCTGTTACTCAGTAGCTTTATTATTTCTCCTCTTAAGTTCAATTTGGATATGGAACAGCTGTGTTCCAGGTTCTGAAATCCTGCCATGCTAATAACCATAATATGCTACATAATTATATCTGAAAGGAGGATAGAAAATGCTCTTAACTGATGTGTTGCATTTAAAAAGGTATCCATATATTTTTAAGAGCCCTCTGCATTATGTTCAAAGCAGTGTGGTAGAAAAGCATTGGTTATTCTGAGAGTTTAAGAATTTAATAAAACCGATCTTGCCACTAGAGTACATTGAGTAATTATTTCACTTCTTTAAAACAAAAAGCAGTGAATTCCATACACATGTAACTCTTAGGAAAAGCTGGATTTTACTCAAAGTTTGCCCATGTTTGGATGGGTATGTATGTAATCAATGGAAGAAATATAGCCAATCTTAAAATATATTTTTCTTTATAAAGAGTTAAAACAACAGTTCAACTATATATGTCACTATGATCTCTAGCTGTAAGTCCATTAAGCAATAATACACTGCAGGAAATACATTTCTTTCAATTATAATGCTTGAATAGTTAATCAATTTGTATGACCTTATTTCTTATCATGTGATCCAAAGTATATTATAATCACAGAGAAGTGACTTACTTTTCCTTTCTTTCTCTGTTATAAGAATACTTTGCAATCTTTATAGACTAGAAAATTTGCCACCACTTTTAAGCTGTGCATGTACATAGGAAATGTTTGTGCAAATGAAAAACCCATGTATATTTATTTAGTATCAAATGCAATTGAATTAAATGTAATTTGTTCCCAGCCAAGTATGATTCTACCATTCTCCATAACACAACACAATACAAACCCTTCCTAAGCATGCAGAAGGTAGAGACTGTAAAATCTTACACACACCTCCCTGGAAATAACCCATGGAACTCATGCAGTCTCATGTGAACAAATTGAATTAAGAGCTCTATTTTCACAATATACTTACACTGATATCATTTAAAGTGAAACACAGCAATAAGAAGGTCATAGGGAACTTTCCTGGGTATGTCAGGGCTGCTTTGTTTTTAATGTGAATAGTCACAAAATGTCACAAGTGATAAGGAACAACTAGCCTTGCATATTCCAAGGTGAAATTACCTGGAGATTTCACAGGAACATACATGGTGCCAGTTCAGAGAATTTGCTCATCTAGCCTATTGCTGTCTACTCTGGCTAGAATGGACTCTCCATGATAGCAAACAGGATTTTAACAGCATGCACTACCTGACCTTTTTAAATAAAAAAGCCAGGAATTAAACCTGGGTCCTTCTCCATGCAAAACAACTGGACTACCACTCAGCTATGGTCTCCTTATCACAAAATATTGGGGATGCAATTCAGTTAGAGTAATACATATTGATAATTCCAAGTCACTAAACATGAATAGCTCTTAATTTGAAGTTGGTTTCATGCTGAACAAAGGACAGTAGCTCACTGGCAAATCACATGCTTTGCACACAAAGGTCCAAGTTTCAGTACCAGGCATCTCATTCTAAGACTGGAAAGACTACTGTCTGAAACCCTGGATATCCAACTGATAGACCATGTAGGCAACAGTCTGTGAGGGCTTGGCCATGGGTGGCAGCAAGGAGGAGCAGAACACCAGGTTCAGAGCTCAGCTGTGTCTGGAGCTCACTATGGGCCAGAAGCTTGGGGCAAGTCAGCAGGTCAAAGGCACAGGTGGAAGCAGTCCAAGTGTGTGTGTGTGTGTGTGTGTGTGTACACGAGAGAGAGAGAGAGAGAGAGAGAGAGAGAGAGAGAGAGAGAGAGAGAGCGCGCGCGCGCGCGCGCGCAAGCACAGTTCCAAAGTCAGTTAACCAGAGAGAGGTTGATGTGAGGGTTACAGCAGGCTGGAGTGAGGCAGGGTCTACTCAGAGGAAAGATGGGAAGAGCAGCAAGGGCTTTGGCTGGAGTAAGGTGGGAATAGACTTGAACAAGGCAGGAACAAACTGGTACAAGGTATAATGAAGCCAAGGACAAGAAGTCACCAAGACAACTTACGTTGCTGTGGCAAGGAGCAGCAGTGCAGGGAAGCCTTTTACACTGATCTTCAAGGTCTCCAGCTGCACTGCATAATTGCTTCACAGGTGGTCCTTGCACGGCTCCCCAAGGTGCTCCTGGTTCTGCAAGCACTTGCAGAGTTATTCAGGCCCTGATCCTGACACAATCTGAGTCAGTATAAGGAAACTCTTGTTGGTTCACATGTCACAACCATACCATGATGGGTTGCTGTTTAGTTTCAAGCAGCCACAATAAGCTCAACAGAAGGGCTACTGCTAGCTTTCTCATCCAATCCCCCTTTAAAATAATGTGTGGGGGGGCTATCCCTACATCTTATGGAAATGAATTAACTATGTGTTGTGCAAAGTAGTACTTCCTTTTATCTGTCCTGAATTTCCCACTGATCAGCTTTATGCTATGACCCCAAGCTCTAGTATTATGGAGGAGGGAGAAAACAATCTCCCTATCCCATTTTTCCACACCATGATTTCTGTATAGCTTTAAACATGTCTTCCCTTTTTCTCAACTAAATGATCTCAGCTGCTGTAACATTTCCTCACAAGGGAGTTGTTCCAACCCTTTGATCATTTTACTTGCCCTTTTACTGCACTTCTGGAAAGTCTGCAATATCCCTTTCTTTTCCTTTTAAGGTTCAGTGGCTAGAACGGTACACAATATCCTAAGAGCATCCATATCAGAAATTTGAAAAAGGACAGTATTAAAATGGCAGTTTTACGTTCAATGCCTGGGTTACATTTTCATTGAGCTGTCCAGCAGAACCCCAAGACCCTATTCTTTATCAGTTACTGCCAACTGTAAGGTCTGGGGCATGGGTGGTAGGTTATGGTGTCAGGACACCAGGACCTGGGTGCAAGTACAGGGTGGAGTTCTGCAACAGATTCAGAGGACTAGAGGCAAGAGGCATATTTGTTCAATAGTGGAGGGCCAGTGAGACAATAGATCCATGCAAACAGAGTTAGAGATTCACAGTTCAAAAACACAGGAGTACAGTCCAGAGAACAATACCTTCAAATTCTAGAGTAAGGTTGGGTCAGGAAGGATAGGTGGAGATACCTGGGAGACAAAAATGGAAGCAGGACAGGCTGGAGCTGGGCAGGAGTCGGGTGGGTAGGCAGCAGGACTTGGCAACAAAAGGCAGAGCACAGGGAACCACGAGGACATCTGTAGCAAAGAGAGGTCGTGCTGTGCAGCTTTTTATACTGGTCTCCAGGCCCTGATCCTGACACCATCTCAGATTGTATTAGCTCATACTCAAGTTTGGATGTTTACTTTCTACCTGCTTATATTGAGCTGCTTTTGCTTTGCTTTTCCCAGCTTCAGTAGGTTCCTTTGGAGCACCTCATAATAGTAATAGGTTGGTGTCTCAAAGCAAACTTAATCATGTCACTGCTCTCTCCTAATTTCAGATAATTTATGAATAGTTTGAAAAGTATTAGTCCTAATTAGGGCTGTTTGAGGAATTCTTTTTTGGGGATGAGATTCTGTCAGATTGTCTGGGCTTGGCTTCCTGGGCTTTGGCCTGCTTTCTCATGGCCATGAATCCAGCTTCCTGGTAAGCACAGCAAGCATTTTTGTGAATGCCCACCAGGAAATAACCCTGCGCAAATGCAGCTCATGCAGCATCCCTTTCCTCCCGTCATCCCAAATACATAGTAGTTTATATCCGAACTTAGTTCTACATGCAGTGTAGAAGGCATAACCAAGAAAATGTGGTTATTAAAATGGCTATTTAATTACATTTCAATTATTCAAGTGCATTAACTGAATACTTTGCACTACAAATTTGCAGATTGTCCAAACTCCTTCCAAATGTCACAGTATGACATGAGTGTCTAACTTGAAGAATATTTGAATACATTTCTGCTTAAGGGAAATATATCTTAGTACTTAACTGAGCACAGCACATAGAAGACCCTAAATAATAGGAAAGTATTTCTAAATGTTACCATAACATTGAGGCAATTAAGTGCAGTTTAAAACTAACATGATACTACTGTATGGGGGTGGGCAAGAAACTAGTCACATTTTATTGCCAATAAAAGTAAAGTACTGAAAACATGCATATTAGATTAGAGCCAATCTAATTGGGGGATATGGGTGAGTTGAAGTACAGTAATGGGAACAGGCAGTAATTTGTGTCACGATACACCATGTCACCCCCACTTGGAATTCCACTGGGCAATATTAATTCAAGCAGAGGTCTACACCACTAATAAACCGAGTAAATTGAGTCAATTACAAATTTCATGCTTTTATGACTTTTGCTTTAGTTAGATAACATCTCCAGTTGAATGCACTGCCCTCCAGAGATCTTGACCTTTTCAAAGAACATATGTTTGTAGTGTTATTTTCACTGCTCTTAAAAAATGCTCTTATACATTGTGCATCATAAAAAACATTCTATGATGTCTGCTTTCAGACAGCTTACAATAATTAACCAATATAGTAAAATACTAAACATATTAATATAATAACTACAGTGAAAGCAAGCAACAATAGGAAAAAAAGGGGAAAATAATGAGGCCTCTCAGCCACGGAGTTCTGAATGTTTTCCCAGAACAACTTGACTACTGCCTATTTTGATGTCCTTCTGGTGTCAGACAAACTTTTATTTTTCCAGAATATTGTTAACCAACGTCTAAAGGACATTGGAATAGGCAATAGTCAAGTTGTCTTGGGAAGAACATCCAGTGCCTAAGACAGACTCATTCCTTTGCATCTTCACCTTGGAAGGCATGAACATTCAGAAAATGTTCCTTTCTGAATGTTCAAAAAATTACCTCAACGAGCATCCAAGTTCATGAAGAAGCAGCTTCCAAGGCATATTGAAACCAGGTCTGTCTCACTTATAAAATCAGGCCTGAAATGCTACTAACATGGGTTGTATGTAAGCGGTCGAGATCTCTGGAGGCCAGTGCATGTAACTGGAGAGGTAAATTGCCTTATTCAAGAATATCTGTATTCATATGGTAAATACCTGTTCAAGCAGTTTGCTCAGAAAAGTGAAGTTTGCAACCAACCAAAAGTTGTTATACATTTCAGGGCCTAGACAGGATTCTTTAGGAATGATCCTGCAATTGCCTTGTTCAGGGGTGCAAAAATCCCCTCTTTTCTATGGAGGCTTTAATAATCTCCTGTACCTATCAAGCCAATTCCCTCCTAATGGACGATACAAACCCAGAAGAATAAGAGTCAGTAAGCAAATGATAGGCCACAACCAAAATATATTTTCATGTTCTCGGCATGCAATAACTGAAATCTGACCGTACAAAGAAAAACCATAATCTGTATTCATCCATGGCTTGTATTACAGAACTACTGGCATCCAGACTGAGGAAAAAAACATCAAACTAAATCAAACAGTTTTTAGACATCACTTTGCAGGCCATATTATGAAAAGCTGATAACCAGTTGGAAAAGCTGGATGACATTGTGAAGATTATGGTGGTGGTGACATACTGATTCTTCTACCACTACTGCACCAGAGGTATAGCCCATGGAAGTCTTCCCTAACCTTCCAGAAGGAACAGAAGCCATGCTTCTGAAGGAAGAAGGGATGCAACTGAGAAAACATGAGGTCTACCTCCATCTTGGATGCTCACTTTAACAAAAGGAGGTTTGAGAGAGACAGAAAAGCTGTATGCTGCCAGGAAGCTCACTAGACTGGCCTTCTAGCAAGGACATCCAAGGTAGCATGGTCAAAGTGAAGATACCAGACTCAGATGCATTCACCCTCTTCTGGAGTTATGGTCACATTAGCAGAACAGAATGGATCTTTCTAAAAATGATTGGGGCAGAGAAACTTCAGAAGGCCAGCTACCCGCCAAAAGCAGTAGCTGAATGTGACCCTGGTGGAGGACCTTTCACAGGAAGAAAAAAAAAAAGCTAATGTTTAGTACTGCACAGAAGAATGGTAAACCACTACTGAATTTTCTTTCTTTTAAAACCCTATGATGAAACAATCCAAAATGAAAGAAGGGATACTTTCAGAAGATAGGACTCCCAGGTTGGATGACACTCAAGTAGCTACTGGGGAAGAGCAAAGGACAAATATGAATAGCACTGTTACTAATGATGCAATTACATCAAAGTCAAAAGAAATCTAGTAACTTACATGCACAGAGAGGAAACAAAAGTCTGATGCTGCATAACACATACAAACGGAACTTAAGTATGAATCAAGGCAAAGTGAAATATAAGGAATAGAACAATGAAGCATCACAGTTGCGGTTTTTTAAAATATAACTTACATAAATAATACAATTAATATAGTAATAAACAAACACTACTAACATACATAAATACAATGACAGTGCTACTTCTACCAGGATCAACGCATCATGCCATTTAATGTAAGCTCACTTATTCAATGCAGGTTGCTCCACTCCCAGAACTGCATTGACTCTTGTGATAGTTCCTTTCATTAAGACATTTGATAATCAAGTAAAAATTTTGAAAATATTTGTAGCCTATCAAATCTTATTTTTCCATTTAATATTACAAGTGAAATATAGCTATGAATGCTAAGTTATCAAAACATTGTTGCATTGGTGTGGTCTGGAATGGGACATTTCATTCGGACTAACACAATGCATTATACTCTGGAAATGACAATCGCAGAGACAGTGGAACAGCTGTAACACTGAGTATAGTCAGTAAGGAGCTATAAAGCAAAGTCTGACAAATCCTTTCAATCAGAATTCTTGGAAAACCTCTCCACATAACTTTTGTTCAAGTCCACACTCCAAAAGCAGATTATGAAGGAGGAATTGTAAACTTCTAGGAAGGTGTTCAAGAGGAAATTGATAGCATACTCTAACAAGACATGTTAACAATCATAGGTCACTTGAATGCAAAAGGAGAAGATGAGAACAGAGTCCAGTGCTGTAGAAGGATTTAGCATAAAGGTCGGAAACACAGTGAAGAATGATTCAGAGTTACATGAATCCAAAAACTTGCATATCACAAATACATACTTCAAGGAACTGATCAGATGACTGTATGCAGGCACATCTCCAGATGGCCAATATGAAAATTAAGAGATTATGTAATTGGAATCAGGAGATGGAGGTTCACTCTTGTTGTGAAAACAAGACCAAGAACAGATTGTGGTACTGACCATGAAAATATATTTTAAAAAATCAGAGTAAAACTGAAAAAAATCCTGACAGAAGTATAGTGCCAAAGTACAACTTAATATGCTTGAGAAACTTAAAGTCCACAGGTTTGCATTACAAAATTTGATTGAGTGTGGTCCAGAAGAACTGTGGATTGAAACCAAAGACATTATCAGGAAAGAATGCAGAAATATAATTCCTGTAAGAAAAAGAAAGAAAAGGCATAGATGGATGACAGAAGAAATACCCACAATTACCCAAGGAAAGGTAAGGAGAGAAGCAATAGTTAACAGAAATAGGGCAGATCCTGAATGCAAGTTTTCAGGGACTATCATGTAGGTACAAAGAGAGCTATTATGATGACTAGTAAAAAGAAAAGAGAACAAGAGAATTAAAACAAGACACCTCTCTCAGAACATATGAGAAATCAAAGAGATATTCAGATCTAGATGTCAACATCTGGGGCATGGATGACCTGCAATCCAACATGCATACCAGGACCCAGACAGCTAGCCTAGAGTCCAAAAGTGCAGACAAGCAAGCTAGGGATCAAGAAACTGAGGAAGCAATCAAACAAGAGCAGATACCTAAATGCTGAAGCAGAAACACAAGCAAAAGCAGGGGCCAGGAAACAGGTATGGTTAGGACAAGGTCCAGGAATAAGAGCAATATCAAGAGCAGTGTCCAGGAATGAAAACAAGTTCTAGAGAGTCAGGTTACAACAAGCAAGGACCACTGCAGCAATTCTGGAAAGCTTCATTGCCAAGACACCCTCTGGAGAAAAGAGCCTGTTCTTATATAGCCCTTCTCCCAGGGCTCTCAGGTGGTGTTCATGAGGGCCTTTTACAGCTGCAGTAGATTGAGAGTGTAAATCTGCAGCTAACAGGGCTGCTTTTCTGGTGGTCAGCCAGCAGATGGTGTTCTGAAGCTGCCTCAGATCCTGACACTAGATTAGGAATAAAGAAAGACCAACAGAGAGACATACTAACCCACAAGGGGAAAAGAAAGATAAGGTGGAAACAATATACAGAACTATACACAAGAGACTACTCTTTGAAGAGAAATCCTATGAGGAAGAGCCTGTAAATATTAAATGGTGAAGTGAAAGCTGCCTGAAACCACTTGGAAGGAAGCAGATAAAACTATTCCAAGCTGCAGAGACAGAACTCGTTCAAATTCTAACAAGGCTATGCTAACAAATATGGAAAACAAAACAATTTGTTTATTTCATTTTATACTGCCCAATAGTGAAAGCTTTTTGAGGTATTAACAAAAGTTCAAAACACACAAACAACAAAAATTAACATAACACAATAAAACCACAGCAATTGCAACTGAATCAACATACAGTGGCCACAGACTGGAAACATTCAGTATAGATTCCAGTTTCCAAGAAAGCAGATGCAAAAGTGTGCAGCAACCATAGGACTATTGTGCTAATTTCCCATGCAGGCAAAGTGATACTCACTGTGTTGCAACACAGAATATTATCCTATATGGCATCAGAAATGCCTGTCATTCAAGCTGTATTCCAAAAATAAAGAGGCAAATCATATCGTCAATACTCATTAACAGTCACTGTTTAAAGAATCCCTAAATTCAACTGCTCATGTGGCAAATATATGTTGGAGTATACCAAAGAATTTAAGAAGATAAGTTGATGCTTTATAGACAACAGTAAAGCAACAGTATGTGGATCACAAATAGCTATAGACAGTTCTGAAAAGAATGGGTGTGCCTCCACACCTGATTATCCTGTACCATGAACAAGAAGTTTCTGTTAGACTAGAATATGGAGAAACGAAATGGTTCCTATTCTTTCACTTCATTTCCTCCTTACTGCTGAAACACTCTGGTTTCCTTATAAGCAAAGACATCACACAATGGTGTATTTTATCTCCCTATCTGCTGAATCTGTATATCATATGGAAATCTGGATTAGAGTCATAGGAAGAAATGAACATTGGCAAAAAGATACATCAATAATTTAAGATATGCAGATGATACCATATTACTGGCAGAAAGCAGCAATGAGTGGAAATGACTCCAAATGAAAGAGAATGAAGAAATTGCAAAATCAAAACTACAGCTGAATATTAACAGAGTCATCAAAATTTACTGTCAAACATGAAGAAATTGAAATTATGAAAGATCTGACATAGTATGGCTCAATTATCCATTTAAACAGGGGCTATAGCAAAGAAATTAAAATACTGGGACTTGGAAGGCAGCAGTAAGGGCACTGGAAAACATCATCATGTGTAAGGATGTTACAGTGGAACCAAGGCAAAGATCAGCCACTCCATTGTATTCCCACTCATTATGTATGAGTGTAAAAGCCAGACAATGAAGACAACCGACAGGAAAGAAAATTACTGTGATTGAAACAGGTTGCTGGAGGAGAGATTGTGAATACCTGGGACTGGCAAAAAGATAAAAAAGTGAATTATGGGTAAATCAAACCAGAATTTCCCCGGAAGCAGAAATGGCACAGAACTGAAGCAAAAATTACAATACTTTGACCACATCTTAAGTCAAGAATCACTGGAGAAGACAATCATTCTATTGAAAGTCAAAAGCAACAAAAGATATGGATACCAAATACAGGATGAACTGAATCTACAAAGGAAACCATAGACTTGAATATAGAAGAGCTGAGTTGAGTTCTCAAGAGCAGGTCATTTTACAGGACATTCATTTATAATGGGTCAGCATGAATTGGAGACAACTTGATGGCAAACAATCATCTCATTTCTCATTTCTGTTTGTTACTTTTATTTCCTTCCCCCATTTCTGCTATGGGCATATCCAAGTCAATGACTAGCTGGATCATGCCCTGTAGGCTCCAGAGATCGGTCTTCGGAAGGTTCTTGGCTTACGATTTTAGCTTGTGCCTGTATATTTATGTAACAACAGCAATTCAAGAAATGTCATTAAGTTGAAAAGGCAGATATACATGTAGCTTGTATTCTTTATTTATTTATTTGCAGTTTGCATCTGGAATAATATCTAAAGTAGAACCTCTTCTGAATTTTTGATACATGCTAATTATACTTTGGGTTGCCAATATTTTTTCTGACAGTGTCTTTAATGTTGCATGATAGACAGAAAGTCAAATATTTCCTGTTACATAATCAACCGAAACAGAAAAAGTTTATCTATTAATTCTGCCAGTATTGTGACTTTTAAAGGGAGGAACTTTGATGGTGTAGCTCACACGCGATCGTTAGAGTATATCATTAGAGTGTTACAACAGAACCCAAGCACAAAATCTCAAAGCTGCTCAGATTTGCAGAACAGTGGCAATCATTTTTTTCCCAGAGAATCTGTAACTTCTCGCTGCGAAAATGTATATACTACTTCTTGTTTCTCTTCCATTATAGTTCCATTTGCATTCTAGCTTCTTATATTTATCTGAAGTGGATTGGAGGGAAAACATCTTGAAATTCTTTGCTGACTAAACTGATACCTGCTAGATTTTGCAGCTAATTGTGTTTACATAGAAGTAAAGTCCCACTGGATTTAAGCCATAGATATTATGTCTAAATGATACAATTCAAAATATTTATAGACAATTCTTTGAAATGCCATTATGAATTTAAAAATGAAATACAAAATCCAACTGTTGTACTGTCTCTTAGCCCTTTTTACCAAATGTATGCATTGTTTTACCTTGTTATTAATATCTGCATTATATGAAAACATCTTCAGACCTTCATTTATTATTTCCTGTATGGATAGCTTATGAAACATTACAGTTAATATTTGGGCTTATTGTTCTGTAGCAACAACTAAAATATTTTCTCACAATCTATTTTGGCTTTGTATTTTTGATTATTTTAAATTGAAAGGATTTTTAATTAAAATTACAAAAAAATCAAGAAATGAAGTAATTACTCACACTCTCATTTAACACATAACCAAGTTCTTGCACATTCTCTTTTCAAGTTTGGCAGATGAAATTCATCATACGTATAGCAGAAATATTACATATTTGGATCACTTTTCTCAACATCTGACATTTTTGCTACCAATTAGAACTTTCTGAAGTTTTACCAGAGCTTATGAAAGTGAAATTTGTTGAATTCATCTTTGATGGTTGCCATTCATTATGACCTGAACTATTTCCATAAAGTTTGTAGAATTAAGTCCTCATGGCCATTTTCTGTGAACAGTAGTGTCCCAAAAAATAAATCAGACATCAGGAATGTCTAGCTTGTAACATGTGATCAACACAGAAGAAGCCAATGAAGGAAGAAAAAAATCTTAATATTTTCAAAAAGATAGATTGTTTTAAAGGGAATGAGTAGATAGACTTATGAAAGGTGTTTTAAAGGAAAGTGGAAAATGTATATAGTAAATTCATATGCCATTTTGTCTTCCTATTAATGCACAGCTGCAACTGATCTGTAGAAATCATTACATTAACTATAGATGCATAATTGTTCACAAGCACAGGACTGGTTTAAATGCAAGAGGAAGGACACTGAAACTGAACTATGAAATAAATGAGATTCCCAGTTGGAATTGTACTTTGCATGTGTGGGGCTCATTAACCTTGGTATGGAAGTTGTATGCCCCCTAATTACACAGTCAGCTTATTTTCAAAAGCTTCTAATCAGATGTTCACATAGCAGTGAGCATAGAAAACATACATATAAAAGGGGGGCATGCCTTTACATTTGCATGGGCAAATAGTACTTTCAAGCTTTCCACACAGATTTTTCTGTTGACATTGTAGATGGGAGGTTTATGTGATCAAGGTCAATGACCTTCTTGTTTCAAGAAAAATGGTTTCTTTTCCTGCAATGTTTAACAGACATTGGTGAAGATTAAACACAGGCTCTTACATAATCTTTTCATTTATATGGTAAGGAGAGACAGACAGAAAATGCATATAGAATTGAATTTGGAAGCTTCTAACTAGTAAGTTACTGGCAATAGAAATCTGGAAAGCAATTGCTTTGCTGCTATAGCAAAGTGTGTTCAGTTTAGGTTCAGTAGACTAGCTTGCTTTTTTCAAGTCCTTTCAATAAAGTTTCATGTTTATACTTATTTATGGATACAGAAAAATGCAGCAAATCACATTTTAGAATTGACTGATTTATATATCAATGAGAAATATTATATTTCATGGAAACTAGGCCAAAGTAAGGTGAGCAGGCTGTCTGCATAGCTGCAGCCATGGATACTAATCATAATCCTTTACAGAAAATGTCTTCATCTTTAAGCAGCTACAGAAAAGGATATTAGACACATCATGCTGTCTGATATTAGCATAGGACCACCATTATCTGCACAGTCAGACTGCTATACAATGAAATTGGCCAGATCAAAACACTTCAGTAAATCATTGTCCTGCCTTCTTTACTTTTAATGGAAGAGCATTTCCTGTCAATTAGCAATCTTCTAAATCATTACCTTCTGTGTTGGCAAGGGTTGTGTTGTTTTGCTTTACACAGCTTACAGCACTAAGAGCATAAGGAGAGCAGACCAGGGTTCATCTTGTGCAGCGTTCTGTTCCACAATAGTCAGTGTGAGGAGAGTAGAAATGGAGCAGGTAGGTGAGATTTAAACCTCCTCTACAAGAGTATGAGGGTTCTAACTAGAATTAGAACCGCATGCACACTAGAAAACAGAAAAAAGCTAACCCTTTGATATACTCGTACACTATGCAGTTAGCATATCATGTAGTTTGGCTCTTAGAGCAATACTTTTTTCTGTCCTCAAAAGACTCTTTTTCACCTGAGTTTCACTGATGACACCTTAATTAGCTGGATACATGGAGAGAAGGCCTTGGATATATAATCCTGTCATCAACCTAAACCTAGGCCAATCTGTGCAACAAATGCACTCCCTTTGATAAAAATATTTTCTCAAAATGTATGAAGAGCAGTACAGTGACAGAGAAAACACCATGCAATCCATGGTTTACAGCCACACCCTATGATACAAACATTGATTCATATTCATTGGACAGAGACACAAAATTGAGGGATTTAAGATGTGACCCTGTGATGGATCATGATGCCAGCATTATTCCTGTATCTATTCTGTCAATGCTATTACAAGACTAAATAGTATCCACAATATTAGCATGTTATAGAAGTGATTATCTTCCTATGTGATTCATACCATCATTTGCCAACACTATCCTCTGGACACAAACTCTTTATAAATTATTTTCTAGGTCTCTTTTTTTCTGGAAGCACCTCAAATTTTACTCTTCTAGAGGTTCTATGTCTGCAGAATCAAGTGTAAGAATCTTTTCTCTTTTGTCTATGCCAATACAGAAAGCCTGCAGCCAATTATCTGTACCAGTTCTGTAGTAGCTTTTTTGGGCAAAATTCAGATTTGACACTTAGTTCTAGGAAGACACTAAAACAATGAAGGAAGTTGCTTTCTTGGCAGCAAGAATGATTCCATGTAGAGGTGTCTGATACAGCTGTTCCACACTCTATGTCTCTCTCTGTGTGCGTGTGTGTGTGTAGAGAGAGAGAGAGAGAGAGAGAGAGAGAGAGAGAGAGAGAGAGAGAATGAGAGAGTAAAGTAAGCATTGAAATAAGCAGCTAACTTCAGTGCAACAGATTCTGAAAACTAAGATTGTTTCATGCAATACAATAAATTAGAAACATGTACCAAAAGCTTTGGTGAATGTATTTCAATTTAAATAGACAGAACTTTGATTCAAAAAACTTCATAAAGTGACAAATGATTCAGTGGCTTATCAAGTATCCCGACAAGCTACAGGAGTGTGTCATGCAAATTAGGTTATTAATAGCATGCGTTCCTGTCAGTCTGGGTACTGATGGGGAGGGGGAGACCTTGAGAAGTACTGATTTAGCTCACTCTACCCACTTTGTTTCTTTCACTGGACAGCTCTGTTCATCTGTATTTTCAAAGTATCCCTCAGCAGTTAATCAATGGGAGCTAGAGGTTAAGATCCCTGCTTTGAAAATGTACTTTGATCTCATTTACATGTTTGCCAAATTCTTTTTTAACCAATGTGCATGGATTTTGCTATAGAAAATGCTGACTTTTCTGTCATGGGAGTAGAGACCAATATAAAAACAAAGTTTGTCCTTATGGATAATAGTGCATGTAGGACAAATGTCAGTCAAACAGCCTGTCATAAGTTGTTCTAACAGCCTGTATATGGAAAAGCGCTCCATATATTCAATTATAAATCAGTCAGTAAGACATTTGCATTTCAAACCACAATAGGACGAAGATCTTAAACAAAGGAATGGCAGATATCTGACACATGTTAAACTGGTCCACAGGCTGTGGAAAGCCTTTCAGAATGTTTTGCTTGTTCCCCATTCTCCAATATAACTTAATTTCAGAGCAAAAATACAGAAGGAATACCATACCCTTTTCTATTAACATTAACTTCACATTGTTTTAATATAACTTATATTTACTGTAACAAAAACAAAATATCATTACTATACTGTGTATCTGGTGCAAGCAGTAGCCTTGTTTCTTGCATACCTTTGCATGTTCTCAACAGACAATTCTCACACCAATAGGTTTGCCAACATGAAGGAAAATTGTGGTATTAATAGTTGGTTAGTGCCTGAACCAATATAGTAGTACCATACTGCCTAAAATTGTACAATTTGGTGCTATATTATTGCAACATTAACTTTTATCCTATCTTTAATGAACCTTTTAAAAATACTTGATTTTGTGGTCCAGTATTCCTGACGGTGAATCATAGGATAAAATTATGAAGTCATTTGGAAAATGTAGAGTCCTTTCCAGATTTAAAGTAAAGCTACAGCTGTTTACATAGAGTTTGTTATCTGATAATTTCTTAGACTGAGGAAGAAAGAGCAAGTAAATGTATACAATGTATATACAGACTGGGCTAGAAGCAAGAAAAGCTCTGTTCACTTTATATCACTTTTCTGATCATCTTCTTAATTAGCACATAAACTACATTTTATAGATTATAGGGCAGACATATACTGAGTTTGGAGGGACTGAAATGGGCAAGCTCATTTTTTACAATGTTGGATCTGATATACCATCTGGATCATAAAATATATGTCTCTGAAATAAAAAAGGAATAATAGATCAAAGATTTTATAAATCCATCTGGAATGCTTCAAAGTTTTCAAGACTATTTCCTGTGCCAAATTAAATTGTGCTATGTACTACTGTTTCTGGATACTCTTATCTCTTCATAATTCCAACACAGGTACCCTAATTTCATCCATTCTACCCAATACTTTTATTAAATGACAAATGCAAAACTCTGCAGTCGTTTTGTCAACACCAAATTTGCTTAGGTTGTAATACACCCATTTTAGTATAACAGAAGTATGCATGCTGCTATGGAATAAATAGTACAGATCAGCTTGTGTACTCTGCTACAGCTTTGCTTCACTTTGATACAATCTTACTTCTTATGGTATCTAATCTACCTTGTTAAAAATAAGCATCAAAAATGCTTTTATATTTCATTACTCTTATATATAATACCTTTAAGTGTTGAAAACTGCATTGAAAGGTCAGGAAAGACATAAAATAAAAAGTATTCATAAATAAATGCATTAGAAAAAAATAGAACCATAGAATCATTGAATAGTAGAACTGGAAGGGACCAAGAAGGCCATTGAGTCTTCATAAAGTTTCATATAAACCCTAGAGTCCAAAAAAGAGGAAGAAAGGAAAAAAGTCACTGCTTAACTTCCACTATACTGAAATGGTGGATAAACGTTAATGAGAAAATTTGGCATAATCTATCATCATATCAGAGATCACAAAAATAAAAAAGGCTCTTGTGGCATCTTAAGGACTAAAACATTTGTTCTGACATAAATTTTCTTGGACTAAAGTCCACGTTATCAGATGCACTGGATATTGTGGATAGTTTCAGGTTTTTCATACAGTGTATATGGTGGTGTGGGAAGAAACAATAGTAAAAAGCACAGGCAGAAGGGAATATACTAATAAGAAACCATGTTTGTCATGCCATAAGTCTTCAATGTGAAGTCAATGACTGGGTTTGCACAAACCATGGTGTCTTCTTTTGCCAGCGTATACATGCCAGTTATACACTGCTTCTTCTGTTTAAGTACCCATGCTGTGTGCTGGTTGCCAGGTCATCTACAACCAGTCAAGATGTAAGTAAGGGAGTGTTTCAGAACATGCCGGAATCCAAGAACAAGCTATGAGTTGTGGGATGGCATGCAAACTATCCTTGATCCCCATCTGGCTGTGTTAGGACAATATGACAACCCACACTTGGTTTGGGTAATCATGCCACGGAAGCAGTGTGTGAGCAGCATGCAAGAAGCAGGAGAAAGTTGACATCATGACTTCTTTTCCTTTGTCATTCATGTTAACCCAGCCAGTGGCTTTATCCAAATATAATGGCAGGAGTAATGAGAAAATTGAAAAGGAAAGCTCATAAAACTTAATTCTCAACACACACGTATAAACTCACATGTAGATATCAATCCCTGGGAAAATTCTGGAACAGATAATACAGAAATCAGTCTGTAAGCACATTAAGGGAAGTGCATTCATTACTAGAAGCCAGCATAGATTTATCAAAAACAAATCTTGCCAGACTAATCTGATTTTTTTTTAAATTGGAACCGACAAACTATCTTGTGGACTGTGGAAATGCTGTGGACATAATCTATTTTGATTTCAATAAAGCTTCTGATAAAGTGCCTTATGGCATCCTGATCTTCAAAGCCAGTTAATATGAGGTAGATGGAACAACCATCAGATGAGTCCACAGCTGGCTACAGAATCAGACTCAAAAAGTGCTTCTCAGTGGCACCTTCTCAGATTGGGGAGAGGGTATGAGTGGGTTACTGCAAGGCTCTGTCCTGGGTCCAGTAATCTTCAACATTTTTCAATTATTATTATTACTTAGATGAAGATGTGCAGGGAACACTGATCAAATTTTCAGATGACACAAAATTGGTGAGATAGTTAATACTCTGGAAGAAAGAAACACAATTTGATCTATCTATGGCCTGCTTTTTTTCCTTTCAAAGAACCCAATAGGAAGAACATAATTGGTCTTTTCTCAATCTTATTCCACACAACAACATCCCTGTGAAATTCTGCATGAGCTTTCCTGGGGATCTCATTCCAGAACCATCAGAAAAGATCCTCTTCTAAGTAGTCAGCCACCTCACTTTAAAGAAGGAATGCTGGAGATGATCTTAGAGTGTGAACAGGTATATATTTAGGATAACGCTATTAGTGGCTGCTAATCTTCATAGCCTTATTCTATGACTGGTATTGGAGGCAATAGGCCTATGTATGTCAGTTGCTTGTGAGTACAAGCAGGAGTGTGCTATTGCACATAAATCCCATTTGTGGATTTACTGTAGGAATGTGATTGTCCATGGTATGAATAGAATACGGGCTAGACTGACTCTCTATCTGTTCCAGCAAGATTCTTCTTATGTCCTATTACTTTTGGTTTGGAAGTAGTTGTTCAGAGTGGACTGAAGCTAGATTGGTAGCATATGTGTGTGTTCATACCCATGTATGTACAGCTGTATATATTGAATGTAATGTTGCCAGCAGAATTCCTTACACTTTGTTATCTCAAATTGTGTAATTAAATAGTCAGGCTTCTTATTCCTTCCTGTCCTGCTGTCTTGCTGTCCTTTCATTTTCAGGCATTATTTGGTTGTAATAACAATGGACTAATGTTGTAATGTTGAATCCATTCTATAAGTCAAGTGGTTTACTGATGAAAGTATCTTTTAGCTGAATAGCATTAGCAGTGATGAAAGTTACAAGAGGAAAATAAAACTAATAGCATTAGTTGAATTGCTGAAGGACATGGGTGTTCTTACAGACATAAGATGTAAGAATGCACTGTCTCTCTATTCAAGTGATAATATTTCTACAATAAAATTAAGGTGAAGTAACAGGACTCTTAAGTAGTTGTAATATTTTGTTTAAAACAACCAACAATCTTATAGTACCTTAAAGACTAACAAATTGGTAAGGATAAACACTTTCAAGATTTAGAATTTGCTTCATCAGATCACAGTGCCAGATAAAGACCTTCTTATATCCCCAGGCTTTCAGTTCTGTTGTTTTAAATGTTGTTTAAATATTTGCACTGCTGCTACATTTTTATTTTTATTACAGTTTTAAATGTTTATATTATATCATTTTCTATTTAATGGTTTTAGTTGTTGTGAACTGCCAGAGAACTTCAGATACTGGGTGGTACAGAAACGTAACATATATTTGTTTAATCTTCTTATTGGTTGGAAAGAAGGAGGAGGAGAAGCAGGATATGGAAATGTCTCAATGAAAAGCATGTGTAACTGTTTGTAGGATTTCATAAATTTGTCATTACACTGTACTATGCAGTTGAGTATACTTCAGTTGCCTATACAGAACCATACTAGTAAAGAAGTTGCTTGAGAATCCCCATTCACAGACTGGCTTTACATGGTCATAAATCATCCTACAACAGCCCATGGGTTCTGGATGGAATGTTAAACACAGAAAGAAGTCACTCTTGTACAGTTCACACAGCAAGCCACAGTGGTGAAAGTAGTTGTGCAGATATAACTAGCATGCCACCACAGTTTATTTCCCCTCCCATGATCAAATAAATGGACCCACAGCCTTTTATATAAAGGACTGACACACACATAGCAGGCCCAGTGAAAATTGGTCCTGTATACTCCTGCTGCCAATTTCTAATTGGTATTTCTGTGTCATACAGGCTATATTATTTTAAATTATAATATTTTAGTTACAACAGAGCTGAATGCATTAGAAGGAATGCTACAAGTGTAAGTGCATGCTAAACCAAGTATGGGAAACCTCAGACTTAGCAAGTCAAGGTGAATACAGCGTTATTACCTACAATGCTTTCCTTCTTTTAGTATTTTGATAATTTTATCATGAAATATTAAGCAAATATCATTAACATTTACTTTGAACTTTGAGGCACCTCTGAAAGTGTGAAATCTTGTATGATTCTTCATTGTAACTATGCCTTATCATAATGGATGAAAGTGTGTGTGTGTGTGTGTGTGTGTGTGTTCCTTCTCTCTATTCATCACAGGGACACAACAATATCTGCTTGGTATAATAAAACAGCCTAAATAACAATGTTCTCTGTCTTGAAATGTTATCATGATCTTTTTTTTTAAGATGCTAAGGTGGGGGAGGGAATTTCCTAAATTCTGGGAAAAGGGAGGGAAATGATAAATCATCAGCTTTGGTAACTGGGATTTTTTAAAATTAAAGATTCAATTTTCAGAAAAAAATTAGAACATATCTGAACATTTTTCACAAACAATATAGTTAGAGCCATGGGTTACCTGAGGACCCCCTGACACTCTCTGCAATCTTATCTATGTTGTTGTCAGTAAAATCTCCTTCATTAAGTACTTTTGCAGTGACTATAACTGATTTACTCCCTCTGCACACTTTTGGCTCAGAAGATTGTACAATTTCATCCATAACTTATTTGTTTGTCTTTCACAAGCATGCAGAAACACACTATGGCTTTCCAGAATGAGAAGTCTTGCCAATCTCCATTTCTGTTTCAGCTGCCAAAAGGAGTGGGAGTAGGTAACAACATGGATACTCAGGCAAGCTGGTAAATTTGCACACACTTAGTGGGGATTGATCACCTCACAATTAGTTGACAAACACCAGTAAATAAAAAGAAGAGGTAAAACAAAATGCACCCAACATGGGGAAATTTCTGTAATTTGCCTATCACTTTTAACAGTTGAACTAGACAAGAATATTGACCAGGCAGGGTTTCTCTTATCAGGCAGCCCTAAATGAACTCCTACACCCTTGTGAAAGATGATCATCATCATCAACAACAACAACAAAAGAATTAAAATATATAATTGTGCAATTTTCTGGGACTAAACATTTTAAAGGACTACAGTGAATGAAAATGAGGAGCAACTGGAGAGGGGAGGGAGTGATAAAAAAGGCTCTTTGCAAAGGATACAGGAATTCTGGCTAGAGGAATGACAGAGGGAAGTGGAGAACAAGCCACAGTGAGAAAAACCATCTTAAACACACTGCTAAACACACTGTGGGTTCTTCTATAAGTAAGCCACATTTCATAGCTTCTTTACAGCATGACCTACTATCATGTACAAAAAAGTTTATGAGTTAGATCCTAAGCTGTAGAGTGGATTACTGATTATAAGAGACCTTTCCCACTTCTTCCTTGCAGTAACATTGTCATACCTTTGGGACAATCTCCTGAATGATGTGGGTTTGGAACAGACTATAATCTAGTGAGAGATCTAGCAAGAGATCTACAGGTAGTGATGCTAGATAGGGAAGGGAGGCTGTCAGCCACACAACATGGCTTCCTCAAAAGCAGGTCCTGTCAGACAAACCTTGTGGAATTCTACGTCAAGGTTTCGAGATGGCTAGATGGAGGGGATGCAGTGGATGTGGTTTACCTGGATTTCAGCAAGGCCTTTGACAAAGTGCCCCATGATATCCTGGTTGAGAAACTGAGGAGTGTGGGGATAGAGCAAAGCACTGTCCAATGGATTAGGGCAAGGTTGACTGACTGAAAGCAGAGGGTAACCATTAGTGGGGAATCATCGGGATGACAGCCAGTGACAAGTGGGGTCCCCCAGGGCTCTGTCCTGGGGCCAATCCTGTTTAATCTTTTCATCAATGACATGGAAGAAGGGGTGAACAGCCTGCTGATCAAATTCGCAGACGATACTAAAACTGGGGCAGTGACCACAACTGAGGAGCAGGTATTTCAGATCCAAAAGGATCTGGACAGGCTATGGAAGCGGGCAGGAGACACAAGATGGCGTTCAATGTGGATAAGTGCAAGGGCTTGCACTTGGGGCATAGGAATAGGTGCCATAAGTACAGGTTAGGGGACAAGTGGTTGGAGAGCAGCACTTGTGAAAGGGACCTTGGGGTGCTGGTTGACTGCAGGCTAAACATGAGCCAGCAGTGTGATGCGGTGTTCAAGAGGGCGAATGCCACCCTTGGTTGCATAGCCAGAAGTGTGGCTTCTAGATTGAGAGAGGTATTACTACCACTCTATATGACTCTGATGTGCCTGCAGCTGGACTATTGTGCTCAGTTTTGGGCCCCTCTTTACAGGAAGGATATAGCCAGATTAAAGTCAGAGCAGCTTAGGGCTACAAGGTTGGTGGCCAGTTTGCAGGGGATGCTGTATGAGGTGAGACTGAGGGAACTGGGTCTCTTCAGCCTAGAGAAGAGGAGACTTAGAGGGGATCTGTTGGAGACATACAGGTATGTGAGGGGATGTCACGCGGAGGTGGGTAGAGACCTGTTGTCCTCTGCAGAGGGAGGCAGGACACGCTCCAACGGAGCAAAGTTCAGGGAACCAAGGTTCCATTTAGATGCCAGGAAGCACTTCCTGACAGTCAGGACCCCGAGGGTATGGAATGGGCTTCCACGAGAGGTCGTTGAGGCCCCATTGGTGAGGGTGTTCAAAGATAGGCTGGACATGCACATGGTGGGCATGTCGTGAGCGGAGACAGCTGGAGCTGGGGGTCAGACTAGATGGCCAGAGAGGCCCCTTCTGACTCACTCTGTTTCTATGTTTCTATAATAAGACAGATGTGATAAAATCATCAGGGATTCTTCCCTCACATACTGCTGTCCATACTATTTGGAAGGAACCCCTACAAAAGGGCATGAGATGCTGTGGTGGGAAAGCCAAGAAATCAAGCAACTTTCAGCACCTACAACTTTGGACCCAGGCAGATGGTTTGTAATTAACAATTTCATATATTCAAGTGGTAAGTCTGCTTACCCGAATAAGGTAGCATGCAATCTTTAGCCTCATCTAGTTTAAACTTACCTGGTTTGTAGGTATAAATACTTCTGTGAAACATTCCAGAATACTATGGTAGATTATACATTTCCATTTGTTGTTGCGATGTGCCATCAAATTGTTTCTGATCTATGGTGACCCTATAACTGAATGTCCCCCAAAATGTCTTGTCCATGACAGTACTGCTCAGCCCTTGCAGTTCCAAAGCAGAGGTTTCTTTTATATGAGGAAATCATATTTAGGGCTTTCTTTCCTTCTTCTGCTTTTGGCTACTCCCAACATGACTGTATTATCAATTGCACATTGCCTTCACATTATATGCCTTAAAGCATGACAGCTTCAGTTTGGGCATTTTTGCTTCTAGGGAAAGTTTTAGCTTGATTTGATCTAGGACACACCTGTCCATCTTTCTGTTGGTTCTTCTTTCTGGGTATTCAAAACCTATCCACCAGCATGTCAAATGCATCAATTTTTTTCATCTCAATTTTCTTCACAGTCTAGCTTTCACATAGTGATCAGAAATACTGATGACCATGGCCTTGGTATAGAGAACCTTGGCATGAATGACTTTGGCCTTGGTTTCCAGTGAAATATCCTTATAGAATAGAATTTTCTAGTTCCTTCATTGCTGCTCTTCCAAGTCATAGTCTTCTAATTTCTGCTGCAGCCTCTACTCAAATTGATGACTAAGCCAAGGTGTGCCGAATCTTTCACAATTTCAATTTCTTCACTGTTGACAGTAAAATTCTGTAATTCTTCTTTAGTTCTGATTTTTGTTTTCTTAATGTTCAGTTCATTCCTGATTCTTCACGTTTTTCATTTGGTCATGATTAATTTCAGTGCATTATTGTTTTCTGACAAATATGGTATCGTCTGCATATCTTAAATTATTGATGCTATTTTCTACCAATATTCAGTCCCTCCTATGACTCTAATTGTTTTCCATATGATACTGCATGCAGATAGGGAGATAAAATACACCCTTGTGCGATGGCTTTGCCTATAGAGAACCATCTTGTTGCTCCATAGTTTGGCTTCTTTTCCATGGTACAGGGTATGCATCAGTATGCAATCAAGTATTAAGGCATGCCCATTTCCTTCAGGACTGTCCACAGTTTCTTGTGATCCACATATTCAAAAGTTTTGCTGTAATCTTAATGCATAGACCAATCTTCTTCTGAAATCTTTTGGTGCACTCTATAATATGTAATACAAACATTCACATTTAGAGAGTCTTTAAACAGTGACTATCAATGTAAGTATATTGTGTTAATGTTAATGTCGGTGGTCTAACCTCATACAGTAACAGTGGTGATTCATGATATTTAGAGAAATTGATTTGTCTAAACCATGAAAGCAGGGAAACTAAATATCTAGCATGTATTTAAAAAGGCACAATAAACATTATACTAGGGGTTTACATTTTCCAGCCTCAACTGTTTCTGAATGCTGTGAAGATGGTATGAGACATGGACCATAAGTTAGACTTCCAATAACATGAATGAAAAAATATCAGATTACAAATGTAATGAATTGATATACATTCCCTTAAAACATGTATTTGCTACTGAACAGTAGAATGTTTTTCTTCCTTGGTTGCTGAAGTGACAGAATTCCTACTGATTCGTTTAATGAGTATATCTGTCCAAAATGTTAAGCAGCTCTTTAAATCCTGTTTCCCTTTTTAATACAATGTGTGTGTTTGTGTGTGTGTGTGTTCATGGAAGCAAATGAAAAAGCAGATATTTCAAGTTTCAAATGTAAACTGCAAATCCTTTGTTGTGCAAAATAATCTTATAATAATAACATGTAATTTATTATAACATACTTTGGAAACCCATGTCACTACCTACTTACTAAAACAGAATTGCATTAATTTGAATTTTCCCATTTTTTCAAATTTATCACATTATATTTGGTGTTTTAGTAATACAAATGTGAGAGATAGATAAGGAAATATCCTAGTCCTGTAGTAAGAACATAAAGAGTTCAATTATATGACACCCAACATCCGTATAATCCAGATCTTCCTGGCCACAGTAGCCAACTAAAGTAGCTTTTAGGAAGCCCACAAACATTGACATTCAGACAATTTACATACCTGGAATATATGGGGTGGGAAATGTTATTGTGAGCTTCTTACAGGCAGCTGCTTGGCCAGTATGTGAACAGAAGAAGCCTTTGGTCTGATTCCGCAGGAGAAAAATCACCCATTCTTCACAGAGTACTTTTCTAGATAAGGCTGCTTAACTCACTGTATCTACTCTGCAATCACTACAGAATTAAGAATGGATCTCTGCAAATTAGTTTCATTTCCTGCTTTTCCATACTTTCTACTACATAGCTTGCAGATGGCACTGTGGTATACTGGAATAACATAATTACCCTTGGTGAGGGCTTGCACTTCATTTTGCATCAGATTTTCCCCACTCCGAAATAAATAAAACCAAACAAAGATGAAAGCACTTTTACACCCATTGGCCCAACTGGAAGTAACAACAGTATCCGAAGCACCATGAGTGAGGGATGAAAACCACACAATGAAATCTTCATCTCAAAAAGCTCTGTGCTTTCATGTTATATCCTCCCCTCCCGCAACCTTTCTGTGTATACATAAATTGTATTACATTTCCCCTTACTATGGGACAGTAAGCAGAAAGGGCTGGAAGTTGAAGTACATTCACTTCCACAGAAAAGAGGAAATGAAGAAAGTCTTACTTTGCACTTGCCAAAATGAAGGTCCTACTTTGGATGTAAAAAGCGTTGGAAATGTTTCCATAAAGAGGAACTCTATGTGGGAACCATAATGTATATGAACTGTTCAACATATGAATCACTTGCATCAACAGTTGTCATCCCAATGCCAGCTATCACTAGGAATAACAAGTCTCTCATGCAAACTCTTCACTACCAGGTGCAGTTAGCAACTTGCACAAGATTTAATCTATGTGTGGAAACATCAGGAGGAAGCTTCTAGCTTGTTGTTTCTAATTTTGACATCAGGCTGCATGAAAAAGAACTTTGAAACTATTGTAATAGGGGCAAACTAAGGTACAAGTGACTTTTGTTGCATTTAAATATATGACTTTTCAAATAAAATCAAGACACAGTAGAGCAATACAACCTCTTCTGGGTGGCCAAGTACCTTTGTTGCAAGGTCTCTTTTTTAATGAAAGGAAGACAGTAATGGAAAAATCATAGTAGTGACTAAAAAAAAGAGGAAGAAGGGAGAATCCATGTATTTTAATAATGATATGTATATATGTTCAGGCATTTACTGGTGGATCTTTTTATTGTTTCAATGCATACCACTTAACATTTTTTTCCTTCAAGACTAGGAATAAACTTGAGTATATATTATAACAATTCTTCAGGATTCTCTGATCTATGAGTATAAAATATTTATGTAGCTTTTAAATGCATATACAGTTCCCCTTTCTCTGTTGAAACTGTGATAGGTCTCATTATTTCTAGAGTTTGTTTTTTAAATTTTAACAGTAATTAACAAACCGGTATTTTTTCCATTTGTGAAATTAAGATTATATAATTCATACACTTAATTTTAAATAGCTAAAAGTCATATCTCCCTTCAGTCAGTGCAGCTTTCTTGATTCATCCTAATGTCAACTTAATTTACTGGATTGCTCCACCTGGCTGATTACAGTTTCTTTAAAGAAAAGAAAAATCAAGTCAGGTGCTCTGGATGCTTCGCACTACAGAATTTCTCCAAGCTGCGTGTTGCTGAGTTGTCATGGAAGACCATTAGTAAGCACATATTCAATAATTCGTCATCATATGTTACCAGAATTTAAATTGTCGTGGAAGTTCTGAATTAGTCCTTAACAGGAAAGCAACTCTTACTTTATATTTTCTGCAGGGATCCTTATACATATAAATATAAATCTATCTATTTTATTTATTTATTTAGAAAATTTGTAGGCCATCCATCACTGTTGGCTCTGGACGGCTTACAACATTATTTCAATCCTCAATAAAATTAAAAGTTAACTGTTCCACACTGAGCATAAAACTAATTTATTTAAAATAAATTAAATAATTCTAACACAATTAAAATTACTAAATGTTAAAATATTTGTCAAATAAAGAGGTCTTGACTTGGGGCCAAAAAGCATATATTGACGGCACTAGGTGGACCTCTCTAGGCAGCGCATTCCATAGTTGGGGCGCCACTGCAGAGAAGGCCCTCCTCGGAGTACTCTGTCTCCTGACCTCTTTCAAAGAGGGTTCCTGGAGGAGGGCCTCTGCTGCCTATTTTAGGGACCATGGTAGGGAAAAAGGCATTACTTTGGGTATCATGGTCCCAAGCCATTTAGGGCTTTATAGGTAATAACCAGCACCTTGAATGAGCCCGGACTTCAATCGGAAGCCAATGGAGCTGATAGAGAACTGGAGTTATGTGAGAATAACAACCAGTCCCTGACAGCATCCTAGCAGCTCTATTTTGCACCATCTGAAGTATCCGGGCAACCCCACGTAGAGTGCATTACAGTAATCCAAGCGGGAAGTAACCAGCGCATGTGTCACTGTTGCTAGGCAGTTCTTCTCCAGGTAAGGACGCAGCTGATGGATCAGCCGAAGCTGAGGGAAAGCACTCCTTGCCACCGCCATCACCTGGGCTTCCAGGGACAGCTCTGGGTTGAGGAGCACTCCTAATCTGTGAACCCTGTCCTTTAGAGGGCGTGCAACCCCGTCCAGAGCAGGGCTCAAGTCACTTACATGGAAACTCAAATCACCTACCAACAGGACCCCCATCTTATCTGGATTGAGGCTCAGTTTATTGGCCCTCATCCAGCCCATTACCTCAGCCAGGCACCGGTTCAGGATATCCGCTGCCTGACTTGGATTAATTGAAAAAGAGAGGCAGAGCTGGGTGTCATCAGCATACTGATGACTCCACAGCCCAAACCTCCTGATGACCTCTCCCAGCGGTTTCATGAAGATGTTGAATAGCAAGGGGGACAAAATAGAGCCCTGCGGTACTACATGGCAGAGTTGCCATGGCACAGAGCAATAGTTCCCCAGCACTACCTTCTGGAATCAGCCAGCTAGGTAGGAGTGGAACCACTGCCATGCAGATCCTCCTACTCCCAATCCCAGCCAGCCTATCCAGAAGGATACCATGGTTGATGGTATCAAAAGCCACTGAGAGGTCCAGGAGAACCAACAGGCCAACAGGGACGCACTCCCCCTGTCCCTTTCCCTGCACAGGTCATCATACAGGGTGTCCAAGGTAGATTCAGTACTGTACCCAGGTCTGAAACCAGTCTGAAATGGGTCCAGATAATCAGTTTCATCCAAGAGTACTTGGAGTTGTCTTGCCACCACCCACTCCAACACCTTGCCCAGAAACAGGAGGTTGGCCACCGGTCTGTAATTGGCAGCCATCTCTGGATCCAGGGATGCCCTCTTTAGGACAGGCCTGATTACCGCTTCCTTTAAAGAAGCGGGCACCCAACCCTCTCTCAGTGAGGTTAATAACCTCTTGGATCCAGGAACCAATCCTGTATTTGGCTTTGGTAAGTAGCCATGAAGGGCAAGGGTCAAGTAAGCAGGTGGTAGGACGTACTTGTCCAAGCACCCTGTCCACATCATCAGGCCTCATTAACTGAAATTCATCCAATAATGCTGACCAGATGGAGTTCTTGGCGCCTCCCCTAAAGGAACCGTATCAACTGTGGAGTCCAGCTCAGGATGAATCTGAGTGATTTTCTCCTTGAAGTGCTGGACAAAGTGCCGGACAGCAGGCAGTCGATGGTGGCACAGGATCTTTTAGGGTCCTGGATGTATTAGCCCATGTACAACTTGAAAAAACTATGCTGGATGGCACTGTGAGCAGGCAATGGAAGTGGAGAAGAATTTCTTCTTTGCCACCCTCGTCACCACAGCATAGGCTTGATAGTGAGCATGTAAGTATATTCGGTCAGATTCATCCCGTGATTTCCTCAACCTGTGCTCTAGTCATCTCCCAACCTGCTTCATCACCCATAATTCAGATGTATACCATGGAGATGAACGGGCTCTGCCTGGCAGGAGAGGACGCTTAGGGGTGATCGTGTCAATAGCTCTGGCCATTCCCCCATTCCACAACTCAACCAGAGCATCAGCAGGGATAAATCTCTCAACTTGGAGAGCTGTACATGCATATAAACATGCATTCCATTTTCTATGATGGAATCTGATTTTCCCTTTTAAGAGAGACACCACACATTCCAAGTTCTTCTTTCTGAGAATTTAAAGTGGGTACGCTCTGAAGTTTTGCAGACTTGATGAGGGGTACATGTATTTTTACCAATGAGATCCAACAAGCTCTGGTAGTAAACTGAGTTGGATGTGGACCTAGGCAACATGGATTCAGCTTCCTTCTCAGCAAATGTCTTTAAGAATATTCTTAAGAATTCACTGTAGATAGATTCACCAAACGTCCTTAAGAACAACCCAATCAGGAAGATGTTGGATCTGACCACAGTGACACATGCCTTTGTTATGTACATCTTGTTGGAATCAAAGCGACACACTCTTTCTGTGCTTGCCTTTGAAAAGGAAATGACAGATGCCCAAAATGCTGTAGCCAGATTGTGACTAGGGCTCCTTATATGACACATTTGACTCCCTTGTGAAAATGCTATACAAGAATGCTTCTTAAATTAAATTTAGTTCAGAAGACAAAATTTCCCTCCTAGCTTAAAAAACATTTTGGGTATAATCTTCTAACTCTTACTATATTACTATGATGCTTGTTTTTGACTCACTTTTCAACCCGCTTGAACACTCATACAAGGTTACTGTATTTGCACAGCTCCTACATATGCTCACCCATCATATTCTGCCTTTCTCCATTTATATTTTATGTATAACTGTAGGTAACTAGATTCATTGTGTTTAAAGGCTCATAATATCACTCCTCCGAGGACTTCCAAGGGAGGTGGTTGCGGCCCCATCAGTGAGGGTGTTCAAAGAAAGATTGTACAGTGAAATGTTGGAAATTGCATGAGCAGAGCTAGCTGAAGCCAGGGGTCAGACTAGATGCCTGGGAGACTCCTTCTGACTCACTTTGTTTCTATGTTTCCCTTCACTTCAGGAGACCTTGTCTTGACTATATGTAAAAAACAACAACAACATGCCAAACAACTTGAATATACCTGCATTCAAAGGGTGATCTTCATGTATCCACCTCTCCTGCAAAATAGATTGTGTATCCTGTGTTAAAAAATGCAGAATACACTAGCTATTGTACCAAATCCCAAGATAGTATATGATTTTGTTCAAAATCATGGTACACTATTTTCTTTCTTTTTTTTCCTTTCAGTACCACCTTTTAAAAATATAAATCATAAAGCCATATAAAAATTTAGACTGAAAACTGAATTAGATTGGCAGTGAAAAATTGTATAGCTGACACATTGATTCTAATTTGAAAGCATTTCAGGAGACAATGCAAAAGATAATTTTATTGCTGAAGTGAAACAAGGCCATACTCACACAAAACTAATATAGAAGTCCTACAAATAATATTCTTAATAATCCACAGATATGTATAACTGATGACAAGAGTGTTGACAGCATCATATTGTTAAAAAAAGAGCCATGGCATGATGGGAACATTACAGTATACTAGAAGAGTCAGAAAAGTATCCTTAATACTGTTGGAACTGTAACCACATTGATAGGGCAAATTCCTGCAAGCTGCCATCTCTAAAATGTCACTAAGTTCATGAAACAAAATTTGGCAATACACTGGGGATCCTTAAGAGGAGGAATGAATAATTAAGAATCTACATAGATAAGAAAATCAGAGTGACGTAGCTGTCTGACTGCTAACTGTTGCTACATAGGAGAAGCTCTGCCAAGCTAAATACAACATTTCAGAAAACCAAATCTGTATGTCTGTATATCATCATGTATATGCTTTCCTTCATTGGCAAGGCTGATGGAAATGAGCATTTTGTTCACTTCTTCTTCTTATAAGAATGTATAGTTCACAAGTCTCTTCAGAAAGAATTTGAGATTTAAAAAAGTTCAGTGTGGGAGAAAGCAGAACTAATAGATTCATAACTCCAGACATTAGCTACTTACTTTTTGAAAATCTGGGTTTGGATCACTGAATAGTCAAGCATGTGTGTGGTGAATTTAGGCTGCCAATTCTCTCCTCTCTCCTCTCTCCCCCTGTCGGATAGGTTACTCATCTTTAATGACTGCATGACAGAAACACAGAATATAGTTCTCTGCATACTTGTACCTACTGAATTTGACTAATGTAAATAAATGTGAACTTTATTTAATTCCTTATTCTTTTACAAGACCTTACAACGATGAAGCTAGACATGACAGCCAAAATCCAGATGTTCACATCCCTGAGGGTGGGGTTAAAGGACAACCTTAAAATCAGTAGGTGATGGGGCAATAACAGAAAATGTCTTGCTTTGACACTTGGTTCAGTAGAGGTATGCTTGGACTGAAGCTGATTAACACAACATCCTTTCTTGTTAAAGAGAAATAAATTGTTCAGCAGCAACTGTGCGTTTACATGGTTAGAGGGGCTCTTTTTATGATTTTTTTACTTTAATATTATCCCTTTCTACAACAAAATCACATTTATTTTTGACTAAATGTATTTAGTACTGTGATACTGTACTATGATTTTTTTACTTTAATATTATCCCTTTCTACAACAAAATCACATTTATTTTTGACTAAATATATTTAGTACTGTGATACTATAAGCAGACACCAATTTATTCCTGTAGTCTTGATGGTGATATAATGCAACTGCAAATCTTCAAAGTGTTCTTTTCTTTAATATTAGGGTTGCTAAAGAGAGTTGTTTGGTTTTGCTCTAATGATCATGTAGCAGAATGTAGAAACCGTTGTGAAGCATGGAATGAGGAGGTACAGAGGAAGAAAAGAAACATTTGTTGCATGCTTCTGAACTGAATTAGCATACATGGCCATCTAAGTAGGGGACTCCACCCCCCAGCATAAGACCACTATGTCCATTGGTTAAAATTACCTAGCTGTACCAGTGAGACTTTATCAAAATTCACCAAGTTCTTCCTAAATGGGATAGAAATAACTCGAGATGTAATGTATTAGAAAGTATGAGAAAGGAAAACTGACAGATTTGCCCATCCCTACTTATTGGGAAAGTATACTTGCTGCAGTGCTTGGCAGCCATGAAGTCTACTGGGTGATATTAGCTCAGCTGCTTTCTCTCAGCTTAATCTAACTCATAGATCATTGAGAAGGCAACATGGAGAAAACCATGTGTTCCATGCTGAGCTCCTTGGAGGAAAGGTGGAATATTACACAAATAAATAAATAGGACCAGTTTACATTTTAGCACCCAGTCATGGGACATATGAAGTAAAAATGATAAAGAGTTTAGCTGAGCATGCATATAATGTCATCCACTCTCAGATATCCCTTAACTTTACATTCAGTATTAGAGGCAGGGCTAGGACATCACATACGACATTCCCACTGATTCTGGTTATTCATAGTTTGAACTGAGCTTAATTCAAATAAATGTGGCTTATTTTCAAGGAAACATGGCCAGGAATTGCCATTCTACTGTGGGTCTATTATACAGAATGACTAGGAAAATAGGGCTTTTCATTCCAGTCTAGCAAATCCTTACAGGTGAAACTCAAATGTGCACACAGTTCATTTACTTGCAAGGAGTTTTCTGTTCTCTCTATAGATATATTTACTATTCTGAATTGCAAAGGCTGCGAAATGCACGCTGATATCCGATGCTTGGGGTATAGCTTTTGCAGTCTTTAGCACAAAATATATTTGATACTTTTAACATAGTTGATACATTTCAGCTATTATTTTATAGCATGAATATTAACATTATTCACTTTAATGAATAAGCAGTATTTTCTACCTATTCTAGTCCTTGAAATGTCTACAATGTAACAAGATCATTTAATATTTCACATCCAGTTATGCATATTGCTGTCAGATGGGTGATTTATGGTTTTCCAGTATTACCAATTCAGAACATGAACAAAGCAGGCTACTTGATCACTTTACCCACATTATCTTTAATTACAGCCTCCTATATGAAATGATCTTTAGATGTATTAGAAATATTTTTATTTGAGGGGCATATCGTGAATACAGAATGCTATTGTTTCCTAATTTACATTAAAATGTTTGGAGCTGTCCTATACCTATACAAACAGTAACTAGCTTATTTATGGAGGGAAAACAAAGTTGTTTAAGAATTATATTAGAAATTCATGTGCAGTGCTACCTTTCATGACTTTTGTACTGCTAATGCAAATAATGGACAAAGAGATAAACATATGATTCAGCAAAGCAAACCATGTATTGGGACAGCTAGCTTCACTCCTACTAAGCTTCACTCCTACTCCTAAGGCAGTACCAAACAGCACAAAGAAGCATCTCATACAAAGCATATTCATTCCCACCCTATGCTACCAGTGTTAAACAATACTTGCAATAAAACATGAACAAAAGTTAGTCACCACGGAAATGAGATTTTTGAGGAAAGCTGCTGGAGTGACCATAAGGGATAAAATCAGGAATGAAATTATGAGAAAAAAAATTGGAATAGAACGAATCCTAAACTATATACAAAGGCAGCAAATAAAGTGGTTTTGCTTACCTGGAGAGAATGTCCTGGGATTCCATACTGTTCAAGGCATACAGAAAAAGAGAAGAAGGCCAAAGAATGCAAGGCAGACCCAGAGCAAGATGGAGAGACAACATCAAAGACACCCTACAACAGCATCACATAATAATGGTTGATCCTGCCAGAAGTACAACAGCCAGAACTTTGTATCTCCCTCGATACCTGAAGTGGTAAAAGAGAAGAATGGAAATAATATTTAGAGCTCTTTAAAACTACTTGTATTATATCTGTACTTTTACTTTATACTATAGGCACATCATTTAAATGAATTATTGTAGAATTACTTCAATAAGTAAGGACAAACATTAAATGTAAGAAAAGAACACATAGGTGTAGAATTGAACACAGTGAGACTTCTGGAGCTTGGCTGTGTTGTTTTTGGATTATCTCTATTTGGTCCCAATATTGATACTAACGATTTTAATAATCTGTTTAGGTAATTTGTATAAAATACAACAGAGTGCAATTTTATGAATCTCTAGTTAGTAGTAAGTCACACTTAATTCAATGGATCCTACTTCCATGTAAGTGTCCGTAGAGTTGCAATCATACTGTATATTTTGGACAACTGAATACAATAGTATATCAGATTTCTTTAATATGGAAATTTTTTAAAAGAATTGTGCATATGAAGACACAATGACATGCACAAACAGCCAAAATGTATACTATGGTTTTACTTATTTATCTACTAATATTTAGGAATTGATGCAGGTGGTGCAGTGGTTTAAACTGCTGTTCTGCTGGGTTGGTTGATTGAAAGATTGCCAGTTCGAATCTGTACAACAGGACAAGCTCCTCAGCTCCTGCCAAACTTGCAGTTCTAAAGCATGCAAATGCAAGTAGATATAAAGGTACCACTTTGGTGGGAAGGTAACAGCGTTCCATGAACTTCGTTGTTTAGTCATGCCAGTCACATGACCACAGAAACTGTCTGCGGACAAACGCTGGCTCCCTTGGCTAGAAAACGGAGATGAGCACCATCCCCAAGAGTTAGGCATGACTGGACTTTAATGTCATGGGGAATCCTTTACCTTTATTTAGGAATTGGTTATAATTAATACATTTTTTCACAAAATCTAAAAATGAGTCTTTATGTGGTGAACCAGATTATATTGATGAGAATTCCTGGAGTAAAGGTATGTTTTAAATGGGATGAAAAACTCCAAAGTTGTCAACCTGCCTAATTTGCAGTGCTAGGGAGTTCATGAGGATGGGCACTATGGCACACTCTTCAGAGCCATGAAGGACCATATGTCATCAGGCTGTGGAGGCCGGTAGCAGGTCAGCAGACCTCTTCATACCATAGTTGTTTTTTGTAGATTAGTTAACAAGTATCAGAACCTTATACCTGGCTTAGCACACAAACAGTTGATACAATTCCCTTTGCATAAATGAAATACCCTGTCAATAACCCCTCCTGCTACTGACCTGGCTGTAGCATTCTGTACCAGACACAATCTCTGAACCAGCATTAAAGTCAGTACTACATAAGGTGTGTTTGTTTATCCAGTTAGGTCCCAGTACAGTTCTTTATAGATCCCCACTCTTTACATCTTTCCATGGGAAGAATTTGCCATTTATTCCTATTCTCTGGTTTTTGTTCTTTAACCATTTATTGATTCATGCTTTTCTTATTGCATGACTACTAAGTTTGCTCAGAAGTCTTTCATGAGGGACTTTTTAAAAAAGCCTTTCAGAAATCCAAATAAATAATGTTTGTAGGATCAAACTCTTTCCATAGGTATTCTAAAAGGTTAGTGACACCGGAGTTTCCTTTTCAGAAGCTATGCTCATTATTCTCCAGCAGGGCTTGTTCTTCTGTATGTTTACTAATGTTATCTTTAATAATGTTTTCAACACATTCCAGAAACTATTAAGCTAATTGACCTGTAATTTTCTAGATACCCCTATAGTCTTATTAAAAAAAATAGTATTACATTTGCCATTGTTCTGTTCTTTAGTATACAGATTTCTCTTAGAGACATTTTAACTATTTTTGGAATATCAGAAATTTCATATTTGGGTTCTTTAAAAACTCAAGGATTGATATCCTCTAGGCCCAGTAATCTATATTTGTTTGTTTATTTATTCTGGTCATCTAGATTGGAAACTTCATTTTTTTTATCAAATTTGCCTCAATTTTGCAGTCTCCTTTTCTGAAAATATCAGTTCAGGCACAGGTATATGTCCTATATCTTCTACCATGAAGACGAATAAAAACAATTCATTCAGATGCTCTGTAATTTCCTCATTCCCCTTTACTATTTTCTGAAGCACAGTTCATTTTCTCCAGTAGTTTCTGGCAGCCTCTTAGACTTGGTGCTAGTTTTTTTTAACCTGTGGAATACATTCTAGCTGAGATTTTATTATTATGGTTTTGAGTAACATCCAAACATACATTGGATTGACTATAAAATTAAAATTAATGTTACTGAGTAAGTAAAAATGTACATGTTTCAACTTACAAGTTCGGTATGCAACACAGTTATATGTTTTAAAATATGCTAGTGTTTAGAGTAAGTGCCAATTTTGCTTCTAGATTTTTACATTCATTAAATAGTTTCATTTTCCTCAAGACTGTGTGGGCTTGTAAAAGAGAAGAAAAGAAATATTGGATAACTCTCAATTCAACTTTAGAATATAAGTCTGAATGGAAAACAAAAGATTGCATGTGTATGAAACATAGAAGAGTCATTGCTTGTTATATTCCAGTAGGGGGAACTAAAGGTTCATCATCTAACTGCAGTTGGTTTACAGACCTGTGTGTATTCTTGAAACCCACTGTCTAATCATCAGTGCTGATGTCAAGTAGCTACTAGCAACTCTGATCACACACAGACTCTATGACACATTTTACACTAAAGGCACAGGAAGTATACAGACACAAACCTTCACCTCAGTTCATCTTAGTTCCTGTTGGGGTAATTTTTTGCCCTGCTCATTCTCCATCTTTTTGCAGTTGAATTTGCCTTATCTTGCATTTTCTCTTTTATAATCTCCCTCCTCCACAACTTCTCTCAGTTGAACTGAAAAGGAAATATTATACTTTTGCCTGCCTATGATATGAGTCCCATGTGAAGCTATTTAAACTTTTCCCTTTGACAGGGTCATACACATAGCAAGGTCTTGAAAAAAAGAGAGGGCTCTTGAAAAGTTTAGTGTATAAGTTAGATCTTAAATGAAGGGCACTGAATTGTTTATTAAGTATTGCTATTACATACATACATACATATATAATACTTTCAACTAAATTGGTGAATGAATAGAGAAATAAAACAAGCAAGAAACATGTTTTACTTAATCTAGATATGTTAAGGCTAATTTACATGTTCTGCAATTGAATACATATTTAGACAGAAATAAGTTCCACTAGGTTAAAAGCAGTTTATTCTCAGGTGGTAATTCCTGTAAAATTGCAATCCGTGGTATATGTGTGTTCTTGAAAAGTCTGGGAATGATTTACATGTGCATGGCCAGGCCATTCCATACAGCTGCTGACATTTACCAGATTCAGATTTTGGCACACCAGTATAAATGACTGCTGTTGTACTGGGTGGCTATTCAGAATGTGCAGAGTTGGAGCATACACGGAAGCCAAAATTCTGATTTATCTTCTTGAGAATATGCACATTCCAACCTAGCTTGGAAGGATGCTGTTTTTGAATGAGTTCTTTGCCTAGGCTCAACAGGCAATGAGCTGTAGCCATGGATTACAGGACTTTCTGTTATTTTTGGTCTTGCTACAATGGCATCTGTTAAAATTCCAGAATAATGCTTTCAGTGGTACTGTGGGAAATTTCAAACTTTGTTTCTGTGACTGTGAATCAAGTCTGAAGAGACATATTCCTTCATACAGCTATAGAACATTGCTTCTCTAGATCTTGTATAGGCATCTGCAAATGTATAGGCTTCCCAGGCAGTCACAGTGTGACAACTTTACACAAGACAGTTGTGCACATTGACCTTCATTATGGCCCTCTATTCTATCATTTCATTTTAAGGGAGAATCTGGCACCTTATGGAAAAAGCTGCATTTGTTGGCAGCTTACTTGGAATTAGTCCAACTGCACTGAGTAGAATGTATTCCTCACCAGTCAAAATATAACGTTAGATTGTCAGCCCTGAAAGATGGGAAGCAGTAGTCATGCAGAAGGGGATTTTGAACATGTGCAGAATACATTTTCCTTCCTGGCAAGTCGCAGCGGGCTTTCAGTGCACATCTGGAATTAGGCAGGTCAGGTTTCCTTCCAGGTAGGCTTGGCTCTGACCCTTCTCTCTTAACAAATGATGTCTTAATCACATGAAAGCAAAGTGAGAAGAGGTTAAAACTGTGGTCTTGTTTCAAAGGGCTCCCTGTGAGGGAAAAGAGGTGAGCAAAACTGAATAATTACGGAAGAGGCTTCTATGAAATCACTCAGCGGGAAAATTACCTGCCCATTAAATATGAAGCGGTGAGAAGCAATCATGTTAATGTTACCTATAGCCAACGGTAGAGAGGAAACGGGCTGGAGAAGAGAGGAGCTGGGGTGGAGAGGGGGAGAGGTTGCAACTCCCTGCCACACACCAGCGAGCCCTCTTTTCCCGTGCTTGGGCTGTCTCATGTTGTCGCCTTCCCTCCCACCGCGGCCCCGGAGGGGACCCAGGAGAGTGGGTGTGGTGCGTTACAGCGCTTTGATGCACACCCCTGCGCTTCCCTCTCTGGCTGCAGGGGAAGCTGCCTCTCTGCCTCTCTCCCCGGCTTCTCCTCCAGCCAGAGCAGCGAGCGAGGGCGCGCGAGCCGGGGGCTGTGCGGGGGCCGCCTCGGCGAGCGGCGGCGGGAAGCTGCCTCTGCCTCTGCCTCTGCCTCGCGCTGTCTCCCCGCGCGCGCATCTCCCCAGCCGCGCCTGACGCCTCCCGTCTTGCTCGGCTCCACTTGCGCGGCGGGCGCGCTCCCCGGGCGCCTCCGCAACTGCCCGGCAGCGGCGGACATCTCGGCAGCCGCCGCCGCCGTGTGCCTCGCTCGCCCCCTCCTCCAGCCCCAGCGGTACGCGGGGAGTTCATTCAACTCCGGCAGTTTCTTTCTGCGCTGGAGGTGGGCGTCGCTGGGGTCGGCGTGGAGCGTGAGTGTGCGAAAGAGCGAGCCGTGCGCCGAGCATCGCAAGATGCTGCTCAGGCGTCCCTCTTACGGAAGTTAAGGGAAGAGTCTCCGCAGCTTGAAGTGATTTGGGAGAAGGAGAAAAGAGAACGCCTGAGGGGCAAAGAGGGAAGGAAAAGCAGAAGAGTTCAGCCAAGCCCATGGTTTTCCTCCCTCCTTCCCCGCCTTTTCCACACAGCGCCGAGAACTTTGAGGGAGGGAGGGAGGGGGGCACTTTCTAGGAAACAAATCCGCTTGCAAACTCTCGTCTGCCGAAGAAATCCCTGGGCTTTGGATTGCAATGGAGCGAGTTAGCCTCACTTGAACAATTCATTTGCCTCCGCTGGATTGGTGGGAATTTCGGAAGCGGAGCCTGTGTGGGGAGCCCAGGGCGGTGGACCCCCCCCCCCCACACCCACACCTTCCCCCCCATCCCCACGCTGCTGATCTGCATGGAGAGCGAAGTGTCCCATTCAAGCCCTTCTCCCTCCGCTGCTTTTGAGTCTTGTTTCACAGTTCCTTAGGTCCCGGCCAAATCTCAACTTTTGGACTTTGGGGGCTACTTTTTTCTCCTCATTTTGGACCCTTTGGAATTGGATTGCCTTTGAATATGTTAAAATGCGGCTGCTGACGCCATTCCTGCTCTTTGGATTTGTCCATTTTCAAGTTGATGGTAAGTTTAAAGTATTGCGTTTCATTGTCATTTCCTTGCTTCTTGTCTACCAAGATTTTTTTTTTTTTTTACAATCCTGACTTGGAAGAGACCAAGGACAAGAGGGCACTCGAATTTTTGTCTCAAAATCCAGTGTGTAGCCTGTGGGCTTTAAAAGTAATATGATAACCATCCTTGCAGAGGGAAAAAGGATGGATACGGTTCTAATAAAACGGTTTCTTCTTTGCCAGTTTAGTGACTAAGTTAATGAATGGGAGCCACAGAAAAAGGTAGAGTGGAGGAAATCAGCCACACGGGTAAATCTCTAGGAGTCAACAACATATTTTGCCTGCTGCTGTTTTTGTCTCCAGCTGAACTTTATATATGTGTGTGTGTGTGTGTATAGATGTATACAATCTGCTGATCTGATGGGGTAACTGTGCCTTTGATTCGGGAGAGAAGGATGAAAAATTTGCTACACTGAGGTTTTAAGTGCTTGATTTATAACCCAGGCACACAGAAAAATGCACTAACGTGTGGAATGTACTAAAAAGGTGTGAAATAAATATGCCTGTGAGCTGTGGTATCAGGTGGAAAGTGTACCGAGCAGGGAGTGAGAAAGTGGGTCATGTCTGTGGAAACCTCCCAGTACAGTAGAATCTTTCAGCCAGCTTCTGCCACTGGGAGAAGCTAAGCTTCTGCTGTTTAAAGACAATAGGGATTTTGAACAGGTGCTGTAGGTGTCTCCTCTGCTGTAAAGGCAACCTCCCTTTCTACAGGGCTTGCCTTTTGTTCAGCTTGCTTAGCTTTCTTAAAATAAACCTGAGATCTTCTGGTCACTAAGTCTAAACACATGTTACAGTGAATTTCACATGGGAATGTAAAGATCAGCAGCACAGAGCTTGGTTGCAGTGCTGGAAATGAAGCAAATTGAGATAAAAGATGAGATTAAATGAGCAATGCCTATATAGAGCTAGCAGGATGTAAAGACCTTGATGAAAGGATGGCAATGAAAGCATATATGTATGTCATAGCCCAGAACATGGAGCATACATCACAATATTTTGTGTACACAAGCAGTTTTCATGATGAGTGCTAACTAGCTGTTATAAACCATGGTCCTGGGAAGGTATGAAATGTTACCAGGTCTCTGACTGTTGTCCTAATTTCAACGTTTGGCACAAAGGAGAGTAGGGATGGAGGTGGGGGCCTACTTTAATTTGGAGATATAGGTTATTCAGTAGAGTGGCCAGGCTGTGGAAGTAAACTTCATTCTAGCAGGAAGCTAGTGCTAAAAGCATAAGGTATCCATATCAAAGAGAGGCCTCCCTTGTAAACATAGAATGATATTGTATTACCTACAATTACTGCATGCAGTTATGGGCTGCATAAGAGCCCATTCCTGCCTCTCACCACACCCCTAGCAACACAGAAGGCAATAGAAACCCCTGCTAAAAGCAGGAGTGGTGGATATGTTAAGTATTGGTTCAGGAGATGTATAATGAAGGTGTCATGCAATGTGCCCTACAGTTTAAAAATGAAGCTTTGTGATTTACATAAGGCATTGTGAAAATCTTCATAAAACCTGAACTCATTGAGCTACAGAAATGTAGTTATTAGCCAGTGTTTAAAACTGTAGGTAGCTAGAAGGAATACAATTAAAGTACTCAGTGGAAGTGACAGTGAATCACAGGAGCCTGGTGTTACAGAATGTAATTAATGTACCAGGCTGTTTAGAGATAGAGGAAACAAATGCAATTAACCAGCTTGCTGAAGGACAGGAGCAAAGCATAATTTATTCAAGTTTTCTTTCAGGAAGAACACTATGTGTACCCCTCTTTTAATTAGCATATTTCTACAAGTGAAGGAGCAAAGTTATTAGCCCATCCTTGAGAAAAATGATAGACTTTTAAAAATGTGTTGAATTCTTCAATAAAAGATTTTGGTTGAATTGTCTTAAGCTCAGTAGATGTAAATCCAGAATCCTGACCATGTGTAGGATATTAGCCAGTCTTGTTTTGTTTCTGTTGTTTGACACATATACAAGAAGGTGCTTTATCTTTTTAGCATAATGATTAACTTGGTGAAGCATATATGACACACTATATGATGCATATGATACAGCATACCTACCTATGTTTGTCACTGAGTGTGCAACATTATCCTAAACTGCATGCACACTCTCTCCCCCACTCCCCCCAGCAACAGTAAGCATGAAGAAAGCATGACTGAAAGAAATGGATTCTCTGTGAAAATCTAGATCAGCTGGAGTCCCCCTTCAAATATAACATAGATCATCTTTCACTCACAAGCTAAGAATCTGGCTTCTTGGAGCTCTGCCTCTGTATAATCATGATTTTTGTATGAGTGATAAACATCCATGAGTGTCTGAGATGTACCAGTTGTACTCTGCCTAAACTGTGAGTACATAGGGAAACCAAAGGTTTCTTCAACAGCCCACAGGTAGTATTACATTATGTATGGTCATCTTGCAGTTTCAGATGGTCTTTTTTATTAGTATCATTATTCTCTGTTCTTGAACATTCTTGAACATTTTTCTCTATTCTTGAACATGTTATTCCCTATTCTGAATTCCTTGTACCCAGAAATTGCAGAACACCATGAAAATAGGGCAGATAAGCAATTTGTGCTGTGCCAGCATCAAGCTGTGGCAGTTAATATTCTTTGTGGCCAAATTATGGGCAACTGCAGTTCTGACATCCTGGCATTTCACCCTGCTATCGGTCCTGGACCCAGTTTTGAAAATCAAGAAGGACTCTTGTGACTTGTCATACAACACGACAGGAACACAATTGTTGCAATGATTTAAACTACTGATTTCAAGTAATTTTTGTTCACTGGCTTCTTTTTTTTGACTATTTTGACGGGGGGGGGGAAGGAAGATGGCAAAGTAGAATACTTGGCTTGTGCATCAATATTACTAAAAGAACATGTAGTTTATTGCTACTGTTTTTGGTTGTTGTAGATTCTGTTGTTGTTAGTGGAAACTATATCAATGTTATCTTGATATAGTTTATCAAATATCAATATAAGTTGATGTTTTTTATCTTTCCCATTGGCGTGGAAAAATACAAACTTTGTCTATTTTGAAAAGGATACAAAACTATTTGAACGCAGAAGTGTGGAAGATATTTTTTCCTTCTAATTACAAATTCTAGTTCATTTTTTCCCATACTTTTACAAAAATGTGCTGCTTCCTGTTTGCAGCTCATCTTTTTCTACACAACTCAAGCAGACTATTGGAGTGTAGGTGTGTTGCTCTCCCCTGTGGAATTTTTATTTTACAATTGGTGAATAAATTTGAATCAGCAGAACATATGCATTTTGATAGATTAAGAATAAAGTACTATTATTTTTCCCTCATCATCTGTCTATCTATTACAGTTTTGTGCTAAAGTCAATATAGGATCAGTTCAGTTAATTTTAGGGATGCAATATGAGACGAAGTTGGGGTTGGAAAGCATCTTCCAGATGTTTTTGATGAGTGCTCTCACAATTCCTGGCCAATGGCCATAGCTGGGGTTAATGAGTGCTGTAGTCCAAAACATCTGAAAGGAAGCCCCCTGCACATTCACTTCTAAATGTGTAGCCATTATATTGTAGTTCACATGTTGAGTCACCTTTGCCAAGCTGGAAAAGTACAGGCCTGCAGCCAAATGGGTGACCACATATGGCAGCAGAGCAAAGAATTGGACTTGATGGCTTTATAGGTTGTTCCTAGCCATGCTGTTCCTAGCCATCGTGTAGAAAATATCTAGTGGGCATTTTGAACATTTCCACATGCGATATTCATTAAGGATTTGTGATTCTTTACTCTCCACTGCTTTTTAATTGATGCCATGAGTCCCCAGTTTCCCACCTGTATTTTTCCTACCCCCAGACTGCTTTCTTTTGTGGGCAGGACGAGGGGATGGTGTGTTATGCTAGAGTGGGGAAAATGGTGCTGACCCCCTTATGTATTTGTACTATTCCGCTACAGCACAGTGCCACTTAGAGGTCACGTAGCAGAGAAGCAGAAAAGGAAATGGTCTTGGAGTAGATCTCGGGTCTCAGTGCTGCAACAAAACTGAAAGTAGGTACAGTGAGTATCTTAAATATCTCCTAGGTGTAATGGAATGCCATCCATTTGAAGTATCCACATGGCAGCTAAGATTAACAGAGCAGAATAAGAGTTTGAAGTAACCCAAAGGCAGCTTGCATTGCTCCGCTCCTTTCCATTTTATCATCACAACAACCCTGTAAGGTAGGCTAGGCTGAGAGGCACAGACTGGCTGAAAGTCATCCCATGAGTTTCTTAGCTGAGTGCAAACTCAGACCCAGATCTCCTGAGCCTCAGTTCAACACTCTAATCACTATGCCATGTTGGCTCTTGGGAAATGTGGTCCAAAGCAACTGGAGGGGACCAAAGTGCCCTGTCAATGGATTCAGCTTTGAATCAATATGCTGCTGCATGCAATTGCATTCCGCCAATGGAAGGGATCAGATGTATACTCCTTTCTGTAGCCCACCCTCTTCCACATTTCCACCTAATCTAGTCAGGAAGCTTTGTATCAGATTAGGAGTATATGGGGAGGGCTATAGGAGAGACAAAAAAGGAGGAAATACTTATCACATGAGTGGATTTGCATAAAGGCTGTATCCTATCTATAGTTAGGAGTGGACTGTTAGTGTGAAAGAATCATATAGGAAGTATGGAGAATTTTGGAAAGACAATTATATAATGATAGCCTTGGAACCAGTGAACTAAATACCATTTAAGTTTTAATTCTTAAAAATGAGCTTGTTTTATGAGTTAGGACATGTACTTGTTAGGACAGGGTTCTGCATACAACAGAACCATATAACTTAACAAAAACAGTACCTCTCTGAAATTTTGCAATTTAATGTGTTTGGCTTCTCATTTCTCCCCATATTACTATGGAATTATTACACACAAATGAATAATAATAAATTCAGCAAAATCTGCCTCTGACTGAAATAAGTCCCTTCTGTTGTCCTATTGCTGTTGGAAAGACTACTCTGCCTTTTGTTTTCACCTGGGTTCCCATACCTTGCAACAGTTACGTGAAAGTGCCAAAGCCTTGGTTGGCTAACTGTTTAGAAATTAAACATGATTTCTTGCCAGCAGGCTAGTTTTTTTGGATCAAGCTTTTATGTGTTTGTATATGAATCCATTTTGTTCTGTAGGAAGCAGGTGGTACTCATACTTGTCAAAAATTAAATCCTACATTTTATTCATTCAAGCAAAAATATTATTATATCTGCATGTGAGTTAGTATTAGGTGAAATATAGATTGCTTCATGCTTATTTAGAAAAACTTCTACCAGTGTTTATACCCTAGGTTCTTTAATTGTTAGTAAACATTTCAAAGGCTTCCAAATACTCCCAGTTATGAGGATAAGAATAAAGGTTTGGCAAACAGATTTCCATCATATTTTCATTGTTCTAGACATATCTGTAAGTGTTGTGTATACAAGGGCTACTGACTACTTGACTTTGCTAACCCAGCTGCTGTTTAGCAGCCATATTAAAATTTTATGCACACAGTTATCCATTTAAAAATATTTTTAAAACTAACTTTCTCAATTGGAAAATTTGGCATTTTTTCAGGATGGTTTCCGCTGCCCCACTTCATGTTTTTGTGACTATCTCCAAATCATGAAGGTCAGCTTTCTAGGGATGGAAAGCAATTTTTCTTGCTTGTATTGATGGAGGATTCATGCTTTTTTCTCACTCTCCTTCATGAGCTAATTTAACAACTTTGTGCCAGAAAAAGTTTGATGTAATGATCTGGCCTGTCCTGAAGAAAGGGTCCCTGGACCCAGAGGTGGCCACCAACTATTGACCGGTAGCCAACATCCTGTTTTTGGGCAAGGTGTTACAGCGGGTGGTGGTGGGACAACTCCAAGCACTCTTGGATGAAATGGTTTATCTGGACCCATTTCAGTGCGACTTCAGACCCGGTTATGGTACTGAATCTGCTTTGGTCGCCCTGTATTATGACCTGTACAGGGAGAGGGACGGGGGAGTGCGTCCCTGTTGGTTCTCCTGGACCTCTCAGCGGCTTTCGATACCATCGACCATGGTATCCTTCTGGATAGGCTAGCAGGATTGGGGGTCGGAGGCTCTGCATGGCAGTGATTCCGCTCCTACCTAGCTGGTCAGTTCCAGAAGGTGGTGCTGGGGAACTATGCGCCATGGCAGCTTTGCCGTGAGGTTCTGCATGGCTCTATTTTGTCCCCCATGCTCTTTAACATCTGCATGAAACCGCTGGGAGAGGTCATCAGGAGGTTTGGGCTGCAGAGTCATCAGTACGCTGACAATACCCAGCTCTGCCTCTCATTTACATCTACTCCAGGTAAGGCAGTGACTATACTGAACCGGTGTCTGGCTGAGGTAATGGGCTGGATGAGGGCCAATAAACTGAGCCTCAATCCAGATAAGATGGAGGTCCTGTTGGTGGGTGGTTCGGGTTTTCAGGTAAGTGATTTTGTCCTGGATCGGGTAGTACTCCCTCTAAAGGACAGGGTCTGCAGCTTGGGGGTACTCCTTGATCTGGAGCTGTCACTGGAGACCCAGGTGGTGGCAGTGGCAAGGAGTGCTTTCTTACAGCTTTGGCTGGTCCATCAGCTGCGTCCTTACCTGGACGACCACTGCCTACAATGCTGATTCATGCTCTGGTAACTAACCGGTTGGATTACTGTAACACACTCTGTGGGGCTGCACTTGAAAGCAGTCAGGATACTTCAACTGGAGCTGCCATGCTGCTAACGGGGACTGGTCATTATTCTCATGTAACGCTGGTCCATTGGCTTCTAGTTGAAGTCCGAGCCCAATTTAAGGTGCTGGTTTTGACCTGAAAAGCCCTAAATGGGTTGGGACCAGGATACCTGAAGGAACGTCTCCTTCCCTATATGCCCTCACACTCCTTAAGATCTGTGGGAGAGGCCCTGCTCTGGAAACCCTCCTTGAATGAGGTAAAAAGGGCATCTACTTGGAGTAGGACTTTCTCTGCGGTGGTGCCCAGACTGTGCTTCCCAGAGAGGTTCACCTGGTGCCAAGTCTATATTCTTTTCTGCACCATGTTAAAACCTTTTTATTTAAATGCCATTTTAAGAATTAGAGTTTTTAGATTTTTAAACTTAACAGTTGCATATTTTATTTTATTTTATTTTATTTTATTTACTTTATTATTTTATCCATTGTTATTTATTTATTTTTCCTGATTGTGATTTATTCTCTATTGTTTATTAGTGGTTTAATGTTATCCTGTTAGTAATGATTATATTTATAATCATCTATTTATTGCTATTTATTATATTATGGATTGTATTTTTATTGTTTTGATTTTATACTCTGTAAGCTGTCTTGAGATGTTTGTGAAAAGACAGGATAAAAATGTTTTATTAAATAAAATAAAATAATGTATATCAAAGGACAGACTGAGAAAATCTAAATGGCCCACCAAAGCTGTTCTGAAGTTATTCCAGGCTCCTTCGAAGGGAAATCTTGTATCCACTCGCTGGTATGCATTTGTTGACATAAGGAATAAGATGACTTTCCAGAGTTATGTACTTTAGGTGAAACAAACATTTTCACAATTGTATCTCACAAGTGGCATTGTAAATATGATTTCAATGAACAGGCAATAATGATGCATGTACTAATTTTGCTACTCATCTTGAGTGGAACCTTTTTCATGTTCTTTTTATTAAAACAAATAATCATGTAGAGAATTGGAACTTAGGAAATGTTTTATATTGGATTTAAAGATTGTTTATGATTAGAACTTCATGGTTGCTACACCTCTGAAACTGTGACAAACATGTTGGCACTTGTATGTTCCCTTTGCATCAGGTGCTTAAAATAGTAAAGAAAGGACTCTCAGAGGAATAGTATTTTGACTTAAAGAGAATCAAACACTGCAGAGTGCTCCCTCTCTTTTAAAACCTTGTTGCTAAGGCTAATTTGCTTGTTCTTATATTTCATTTCTGTAAGTTGAAGGTATTTATGTAGTGAAGAAAGAATCAAAGATGAGAGTTTTGTTGCTGTGTCAATATTTTAATGAATATTATTTTTAAAGAACCTAATTACGTTGCCTGATTATCTGCCCAATTCAAATATTTCTTTTAGTATTCTTGCGAACAATTGCAATGTTCCAACCCCAGATATCCTAACTCAGACTGCTAAGACCCTGGAATATATGAAAAACATAGGTTGCTGCTTGGCCAGACCTGTTCTGTAATATGCACATTGTAATTTTAAATACAAATTACTGCATGTGTTGTATTCATGTGCTCATGCAACATTCTGATAGAGCAGAGCCTCTTGCTGAATGTGGATGCGGTCATGGGGGTGGAGCGTGGGGAAAGCAAATGCTGTGATTATCACTGTAGCACAAGGTATAACTTCTGGGGAAATTTACATGCAGGGTTAACCAACCTGATCTGTCATGAGGAAGCTAATAAAATAAAGCAGAAGCAGGGAGATATGCTGTGATAATTCCACATACCTAATGTAATAAGGTGAAAAAGCTGTCAGGACAGGTTCTGTATGAAATTGAAAGCACTAACAACATAGAAATTGAAACTCTTTTGCCTTTCATGGGCCACCTTAGAATTCACACACACTATAAGAGGGATCCTATACCTCAACATTCTCTTTCACAAGAGATGTGCATTATTATTATTATTATTATTATTATTATTATTATTATTATTATTAAAATGGGCAATTATCAGCAGAAGCAGAGTGTTACTTGCACCCCCTACTGCTAGGGAGTCTTTGTCTATGAATTACTGCTTCTTGTCTATTAAGTGCAGCAGAGGAATGTGGCTAAAATTAACAAAGCGACCTTCAAGGAAAGGTGGGGAACATTTTACTGTACATAATGAGTATGTTAACAGCACAGAGGAACTATATGTACTCCTTGAATATTCTTTACAGCAAGGATGGAGAACCACTTCGAAACAGGCTTCTGTCAAATTCTTTCTGTGCTGCCTCTTAGACTTCTGTAATCTCTGGTGTAGTGATTGCATACATGGCTATCAAGGACAATGGAGCTGCTCAAATAATAACTTGTAAGGAACTATCAGGCAGGTACTAAAGTGTGTGGACATGCTCAGAGACCACAGAGCAGCATGCTTTCTCATGAAATGACTCTTCTGTGACTTAACAGAAGAAAAGCCACAATGGAGCCAAACAAGGGCCTACCTTCTTAGCATTCCATTCCCACAGTGGCCACCAGTGCCTATAGAAAACCAACAAGCAGGGCATGAGTGCAAAAGCACACTTCCAGGCATGTCCTGAATGGCAGGTGGCATTCAGAGGGAAGGAGCAATTAACTTCTTTTGATAGTCATTAATAGCCATATTTTCAATGAATTTGTCAAATCTCCTTTTAATCCCCACCTGGGTTGGTGGACATTGCTGTATGTTATAGTAACAAGTTCCATAGCGATCTGTCTGCTATGGGAAGACGTACATGCTCTTCCTGGTTTTCCATACCCAGCATCACCCAAAAGTACACTGTTAGTATTCTGTTCCCACTGCTTCTTATGGACTATATGGGGTTTCCCTTCCATCCTCCCCTTTTTTGGGTTTGATTTTTCTAAAGTTTTTGTACTTTGGTGAAATGGGAGAATCTCTCAAGCCTGAGAATAGCTCACTCATGAGCATAGATAGATTGGCTACAAAAGGGCTCTCTGAGAACTGAATTTTCTGGTAGTATATATGTGTAGATTTTCCAGGGCTACCTTTATCTCTTGCCTGTTTTTACCAACTAAGAAAAATGCAGTTTTATTAGTTTGCTAAGTTCAACTCAACTGTATGGGCCCTGCATTAAATAACTATAATTATGCATGAGGAAAGAAGAAGTGGTTTTCATCCATTGCATATGCAGTTGTGTTAACATGCAATAAATAAGTAGACTTTCAGTAAAATGAATGTCACAAATGTATAGCAGAAGCATAAGGCAAAGAATAAAATGGTCAGCAAGAGAGATATGGGCATAGTAAACTTTGCAGCTCAATACTGTTAATCATTTGTCATTGATTACAGGGGAAACTGTGTGGAAAAAAATTAACCTTTTAAAACCAAAATGTCACGTAACGTGTCAGCTAGAATTTTGTTCTGTAGACTAGAGAGAAGTCCTTATGGAAAGTACTAGAACTACCATCCTACTGCTGTGAAGGTGTCAAGACTCAAGCAACAGTCATGAAATTTATTTTACTGGTACATCTGCCCTGTAATCACAGATCTTCAAGGCGTCATTCACTCCGGCTTCCAAGAGTCTCATTCTTAATGAAACTATGAAGTATTCACTAAGCACTGAGAAAACCGTAGCACACGGTGCAAATTACACATCATATGTATAAGTAATTGATATAAGTAGCTATTTTTACATTGCCACTAGACTAGTTGCTTTTATATCTTATTTATGTATTTAGTTAGTTTTATTTTTTTTGGTGTCAGGCGAAGACCTTTTTATTCTCCCAATTTTTTAACAGTGAATTGGTTTTAGCCTTGTTTTTATCATTATTTATTGGATTCAGTGTGTTGTGTGTGTTGTTGTTAGGGTTTGTTTTGTTTTTTGTAAGCTGTCCAGAGACTTTTTAGTATTGGGATGGCATATAAAAACCTCAAATAAATAAATAAATTTATATCCCCCCTCATTAGCCGAAAAGGCTCTCTGTGTGGGTTATCTGTCCAGTGTCATGGTATGCTAATGTAGCTGGTTTAAACTATTATAGAACTATAATACTTTCCATACTGCTCCTTGAAATGCATATATATGAATTCTCATTTGGAATCTTCCCTTAAAGATTTTATGTACTGGTATATTTATCCTAGTTTAATCTTTTCTGGATCACCGGCTATTGAGAATGTGGATCATAGCAAGTGTGGTGTCAGTTAAGTTCATATACAGTTGTGATGGCAGGCAATGCTGTATGGGCAGCATTTTCCCCTTGAGCTTATAACTGCATGTCCAACTGTCAAACCAAAAGAAGAGAAATTGTTGACTAGATCTCTTTAGTTCCATGCTTACGGAGTTGTTTTTCCTATGTTTCTGGGTTTGTAGGATAGTATTCACAGTTTACTTCTCTAATAAAGATCTTTCCACAAGAGAACTGGGTGTCAATAATGAATCATGAAATACATTTATTCAGAAGTATTTTTTTGTCATAGCCCTTTATCTTGATCACTTGTCATAGCCCACCACTACAGACTCAAGCCCAGGACTCATAAGGCCTGTCAAGATTCAGAAAACAGACAAAGTAACAGTAACAGGGAAAATAGATCTAATGTTGCCAATATATTCTTGAACTGCTCACCAAATCTGTTAATAACCGCTCTGAAAGGTTTTAAACATACATGAGTATGTGCATGAGAGAGAAAGAGAGGGACATGAATAGTACTGGAGACAAAATAGTATTTTGTGTTAGAGACAGATAAATGTGCAATCTTCATGTCTATTGAGCTACTCTGCATACTCCCTCAAAGTTTATTTCATTTGCCTTTCCAAACTTGAGCATCTTTAACAAAAGGGTGGTGGTGGGGAATTAGGCATTTTTAAAGGTGCATTTTTCCAAATGGGAAAAATAACTTTTCTAAATATAAACATTTTCCCCATATACCTTTTTGGGGAGTTGCACATTTGTGCATGTTTCAGAAGTACATGCCCAGAAACCCAAGTATGGAAACTGCAGACATTTTCCATAGGTTACATTTGCATTTTCCATCAAGGCTGTGAACTGGTCACGTGTCGAATTTGTAAACAGGAACAGAGTTCAGGAATATTCGTACCTTTTGGTTGAATGTTCAAGTCCCCCAGTCATTGGATCAAATGTTAAGCACTGAGCTATGGAACAATTCCGCTTGATATCTACTTAAGAGGTAGTGGACAAGTCTTTCTGTTGATTTCAGTGACACACAAAAACCTGGATTATCGTTTCTAGCATGTGCTTTGTTACTTTCCCAGCAAATTTTGTGCCAGATAAACTTCAGCTATCATCAAGCCTGTTTCATCATCCTCAGTTCCTCCATCACCAGGGGGCAGTATGGGTTCCATGAGCTTGAAGAGAGCACCCTGGGTGAAGAAAGACACAATATTGTTTATATTGACAAAATACTGTGGAATACAACTGCAGTATCTTCATAATTAGTCCATCCATAATCTTAATAAATATATGTGCCTTCATGTGAGTATCTTAATTATAGAATTGTTATGCTTTTCTCTGTTATTTTATTTCCTAAGCACCTCAGTGTGACAGGTACATACTTTTTTCCCTAAGATCTGACAGTTAGTTTTTTAAAAATTTATCCTAGAGAAGAAAAAAGCCAAGAGCTTTAGATTCAAATTCCCGATGATCTATGTGGACTCCAGTTAGCTTGGAAATGGTGTCTTTGAAAATATCCCATATTTGTGTGTACATCACCAATAATATTTTACAACAAAAGCCTTGATCGCAACAGTAGAAATCATCAGAGTACTAACTTCAAGGAAAAAGAAAAAGACTATGTTGACCCAGATATTTGTTTAAAATTATAGTTTATCTTCTCATTAACTAAAATTCTTTGCTGTTTACTCAAACTGTTTTAACAAATCAATCAGTTTTTAGGATCAAATTCAAAAGAACATGTGTCTTGATTTGTATGACCTTAAATTCTTCTGTTCCCCTTTTAGAAGACAACATACTTTTTCCCCTAAGAGATATTGGTTGCTAGGAGAGGGGCAATGGCCTGGCATTCTCTTATCCAGCAGTAAAACCAAAGAGCATATTGAGCTGAAGAGAGAAATTGCACAGTATGAGCCATGAATCACAAGTTGTCTTTAATGTGTCTACCCTGTTCCCACTTTTCTTCTCCAAACTTTTGTTTTTACAGATAGCACTCCTTTTCATGATCTTCTTTAAGCCATTCAAGGGAAGGGGGGAAATGTGCTGTTGACAGTCCACTCAGAGAAACAACAAACAAAAGTGTTGAGAGTTATTCATCGGCAACATTAGTGACAATGCCTGATTTAAAGAATAGCTTTAGTCAACTGCATTTAAAACAGAATGATTAATACCTTCTGTTTTTACCAAGGCGAAGGGACAAGTAGAAAGGTCTTGTTCTGCTATTTTTTCAGTTCAGATTCTGGCTTCAAATAATAGCACTACAAATGTAGATTTAAATTCAAGGGGAAAGGGTATTAGTATTCGTTGAACAATTTAACAGGTTTTTTTTTGTTTAGAACTGCTTTATGCCAAAGCAGTTTCTCTTTCAACACAAAACAAGCCACTTTCCATGAATCATTATTCTCTCCCCTGCTTTTTTCAATTAAAATCTCATTTAGTTAAAGATTCTGAAAAATTAAATAATTAAATGAAATACATAAAATACTTGTACCTTGTTGCATAGCCAAACTCTCTCAGAGCAGTTTACAGTGTCAAAACAGTTTAAAAATGTATACATTGCATTTATAAACTTGGTTTAAAAAAATGATAAAAAAACAAGTGAAAAGCATCAAAATCAATGATAAATTCCATTGCCCGATCATGATTCTGTTCAACCATTGCCCAGAGTTGTGTGCAATGGATGTGATACATATGACTAAAATAAAGGACACATTCAGTTACATATGCCACCTGAGCACCAGCCAGCAGATTCTTGTAGGTAAGCTGCAGACCTAATCTTCATGGGGAGCATAGCATCAACTTGTGGATCAGCTAGTGTGCATAGCATAAACAAGTCTGTTTTATTAGCACTGGACCTTTATTTCTTTATTTTTATTTTTGGAAAATACACAATCTGAAATGATCCCACACAGTGTTTGCATGTAGATTATCATTAGCATGGGGGAGAAGAATGACCCCTGAGGAATCTCCTTATAGAGAGTGCAAGGGGAAGAGCAATATTCCTCAAACATCACCTTCTGGAGACAGCTGTCCAAGTAGGAGCAGAACCACTGCAATGCAATACTTCTACTCTAACTCAGCCAGCTTCCCCAGAAGGACACCATTGTCAGTGGCATCAAAAGCTGAGAGATCTAGGAGTAACAAGAACATCATACTACCCCTGTCTTTCTCCTGGTGATGTTCATCATAGAGGGCAACCAAAGCTGTTTCCAGGACACAATCAGGCGTGAAATCCAAATGAAATGGTTCTATACAATGAGTTTCATCCGAGAGTGCCTGGAGTTGGTTAGGGGATATTTGACATTGGCCTAAAATTATTAAGATCTTTCTTAGGAGGAGCCTCACCACTATCTGTCTCAGGTGGTATAAAAACACTCATAAATAGGCATTAATGACCTCCTGGCTCAGCTAGCAGTTTCCTCCCTACTAGGTTTTACTAGCCAAGAAGGCAAGGATCCAGTATGGACGTGGCTGCACAAACCTTTCTGAGTTTATTGTCAACATGTTCAATGCTTCAGAAGCTGGAACTCATCTGAAAACAAAACAATATGAGACAAGACAAGATGAGATAAAATGAAGCAAGATAAAACAGAAACCCTGGACCAGGCTGTGCTCTGGGTATCTTATCTGATTCTACTGCAATAACATTGGAGTCTAAATCCCATAGCCAGCAGTCCTATCCTTGCAGAAAGAGTCCAGATCTGCTTGTCAGGACTGCTGGCTTCAGTCTTTCATGAGTCCTGCTCTGAGCTGACAGCTATAGTTCTACTGGCCATCCACCCCAGGGGTGGAGATGCTTACACAATCAGCAGGGAGGCTGACAGGCCTTGAGGGAGTTTCCATCCTCTTTGCAGGACTGCAGCCTTTGAGTCACACATACAAGTAACTGTTGTACATCCAACTCTTTACTCCAGCTTGGTTGTGTATATAGACCTCAGGTTTTTTTTTTTTTTTTTTAAGAAAATAGTACAGAACACTTGGAAACAATTACATCCAGCCCTCTATATTCCACTCCATTCTAGTTAAACTTTTGATTGGCACAATAACTGCTCTTTCTAAATATTTGATGTCAGTATGTCAAATGTTTAAAAAGTGCAATGATTGTGTCAATCAATTGTTCAACTTGAATTGAGGGGAAAAGAGGGCTGAATATAGTTGTTACATGGATATAAATACTAAAAGTTTTAGATTAAAGTAAAACTGACTTTATTTTGGATCATTAGTAGCCTGCATGCTACCGCAGGAGTAGTTGTTAGAAATACTTATGTGGCTACATGTAAAGGCTTCCAGATGCATTGCTTATACAGGCGTGGAGCATGCAATTTTGGGAGCCATTTCTTGCTTGTTGTTAGTTGAGAAGTCGTGTCTGACCCATCACGACAACACTTCTCCAGGCCTTCCTATCCTTGCTTGATATGTACATGCAAAGTTGTAATTAATCATGTAGGCATAAGTTTTACACAAGGAGAGTGGCTGATGCACCATTAGCACCCATATGATGGAGTAAAGAGACTTTGAAGCATGCTTCTTAGAAAGCTTAGTTCAAGGTAAAACGAACAAGAGTCTCGTCAGTTTAAGGACAAAGAATTTTATTTTGGCATAAACTTTTGTGGACAATGGTAGGGGAAATACTACCAGACTAATATATTTGTTAGTTTTTTAAGGTGTCACAAGATTTGTTATTACATCAATAAACTAAGACTAACCCTTTGGAAAGTATTCCACAAAGTAAGTACACCTGCAGTAGATTATAATCTTCAGTCACTGTCCCTAATTTTGCATCATAAATATAGTCCTGTTCTAGTGTTGGTTCCAAAATTTATGAAGGATCCAGTGGTAACACAGTGGGGACTCAACACCTTTGGTAATGGCAAATATGGCAGCTGTTACTCAGCCCTATTTTTCCTACTCAGATCAAATCAGCACATAATTTTTGTCCACAAGGATGAGAACCATGGCAAATCACTTGTTACCCTGAAAGAACCTCTGTGTGAAGAACTGGCTCTATTAAGACTGGGAGATGTGCTTGGTGGGATAGGTAATATTCTGACCTATTCCTTCATGCATTGCATACTTACTTTCTCTAGTAAAATACAAATTATTTTGCAATTTAAGTAGTCAGCCCTAAATAGATAACTGAATGGGAAGATATGCTATTGCTCTTGGACTGAAGCTGTTCCAGTGTTATTTATTTCTTTTCCCTTGAATGTTCAAGTTTCTCAGAATTATTTTGAAGTTTGCAGGAAAAGCATCTTCGTAATCGTCTAATCCTGCGTTAATCCTTCTCTTTCATTCAGATAGCCTTACCCTTGAGCATTTTATATTGCATTTCTGCTTGTGAATCCATGAGACTCTATAAACCTCTAAGCTTTTTTAATCCAGTGAAGCCAATTATTATTAAACTATTTGTAAACAAGCTGTAGATGCCTGTCTTGAGGAATTTTAGTCAATTGTCATCATGCATAATATTGATTAGGAGTTGCTATTCCAATGATAGCCTATTCTTATTGCATAAAAAAAACAGTAGATATAACCTTTATTTTACAATATAAATTATTGCTGTGAAGTCTAGCTTCATAACAGGAAAAAATCTATGCTTTATAAGGAGAAAATATTTTGTATGCAGAAGAGAGAGGCTTGTGTTTATTACAAATAATGCACATGGGGAGATGATTGGATTAAGAACTGGCCTTTCACCTTGAAGGGCACAGTTCAAATTAAGCCTTAGGTCCTAAGTAAATTGAGATGAATGGGTTTAGCTTCATCCCTAGTGTAAAGTAGTCTATATTGCAAAAATCATCATACATCTGTTTTCGCAAACTTGGCATAATTGACATTCTCTTAGGACCAAGCTGGCACTGAAACTATTGCTTATTATTGAGGAAGATGCTCTCTTCAGGTCAGGGTGAAGGTCATTGGCAGGTCCATGAAGAAAAGCTTATTTTGTCTGTATTGACGATCTGTTCTGCACACATTAGAAATAATGCTAAAGGTGTTTAAAGCAAGCTACCAATTCAATTCCAATTTAATTTGTTTTATTATTAAAATAGATGATTAAAGATACTTAGATCTTTGTATTCTACTTTGGTGAAGCTCAAATGTTCATTAAAATGCAAAGAAGTACAGCCATTTATCATTTCTTAGTAGCAGCAAACTTAATGCTGCAGTGATTTAATTTTTTTGAGGGGGGATTCAAGGTATAGTAGAGACACTGCTTCAGATTAGTGCAACATTCAGGATTAGGATTAATGTTAGAAGGAAGATAGTGTACTGTCCCAGGAGTTAATGCTGGGCACTCTGTTGCTTCCCTGGTCATCACTTTTTCAAAACAAAAAGCCAACAGACAAAAGCATTTTTTTTTCTGGAAATAGATTGCATTCTTTATTAGATTCACCTGTTAGCTGGCTTACAAAAGAGTAGAGTTTTCCCCCCCCCCCCCCCAATATTCTGAATCTATGAGTTGTAACTAAGTTAATAGGCTATTTTCCCATTTCAAGCTGGAGCTTGTATTTTGACTAACTGGTATCTTTCTATTGGTGTTGAATTTTCATAGAAGCATACCTTGTCAGATAGCCATGCACAAATCACAGTTTATGTAGATAAATATGCATAACACACAATGATCACTGAAAACTTGTAAGTAATGAGCCCCTTTATTTGGCACATCCTATTTGTGCTGAGGACATTATTTCCAGTTACCCAATCATTTTGACACAAGACCTGCCAAACTTCTACCCCAGTGATTCATGTGGGGAGCTGGCTGCGTAAGTCTACTTACATCTATATTTTTTACTGCATTTTGGCACCAAAGTGCATCTCATATAACCTTGGAAAGATTATGGCAGTAATTTTTATACCAAGTCAGACTTAAATAGTGATTGGGTTTCTCTGTCAATACAACCCATCACAGGTGACAAGGTATGCTGGGTTTTGTATTTACAGATTGGGGCCTTTTCCTGCAGAAAAAGGAGGAGAAAGAGCCACCCTGACAACTCAAGGGTTTCCGGAGGGATTGCTGTACCCATGATAGGCTGTTATGTTATCAAAACCTGGATGTCTTATTCCATCATCTGTACCGGCAACTGGCATTGAGCTTCTTAGAGAGAGTGACCAAAAAAAACAAATCAAAACAAACCCAAACCCAAACCCAAAAACAAATCCCAAGTTTGTTCAGGCTAACTTTTGGGGAACTACTATTTGGTATGCCTTGATAACTTCATACAAACAATTATTTATTCATTGGCAATATTTATATACCACCCTTCATTTGCCATAAATTCAAAAGTTGTTTACAAAAGATTCAAAAGAAACAAAACAAAAAATAAATGAAACACACACACACACCCAATTGTTGATAGAAAGACAGCTTGTGAGTGGTAGACAAAGCCAAACAGGAAGATCTTTTCAAAAAACATCAATAAATTTTCTGGTATAGAGTCCTGACATCTTTCAGAGTGGAGCTCATTCCACAAGATGGGTGCTACTCCAAAGAAGGCCTGTCTCCCTTTCCTTGCCAACTGTAGAAAACTATAAGCCATGGCATAAACAACAGGTCCTTTCCTGAAGAACATAATGGCCAAAAAATGAGTACAGGAGGAAATGCTTATTATGATTACTTTTGTTAGTATTTTGACCCTTTTTTTGGCTCACATTGTTTAAAGTACTAGGATACAAACAATAGGGATTAATATTACATTTTTTTGAAATTATGCCTTTCTTTTATGCCAAACGGCAAAGACAGAATGTTTTGCTGAACTTTCATAAAGCACTGGTTCTTTTTACTAGTTTGTATACTAATATGGAAGAATAGGGTAGAAATCAAGTTTCAATAGTTAATGAATGTCCCAGTAAGGGTAGAGTCAAGAAGCTTTAGGGAAAGAGACAGAGGGATGGTTTTGGATTCAAGTCTATATGGGAAGATGCCTCTTCTTTATCGAAGTAGAAGGCTATTTAGAGTTGCACAATCTGTTAAATTTCAATAACATTACTTCAAAAAGGGTTTGGCTTGAGTTTGATAAAAGGAAAAAAGAGAAAGGACAAGCACATGGCAAGCTGTAAATATATATAAATGGGTTTTGTTTTGTTGGTAAATTAACCTAAAGGTGAGGTGCTATGGTGGAAAAAAAATATGCTTGATTCCTTGTTGACACTGCAGTCCCAAGCAGCTTTAGGCTATATACATAGTTACTTTTATTTGCTAATAAGTCCCACTGAATTCAATGGGAAATACTTTCTGAGTAAACATGTATAGGATTGCCCTGCAATGCTTCAGTCCAATACATACTTACCTAGGAATAAATCTTATTGAACTCAGTGGATGATCTGGGACTGGAAACCAAGTCCCAGAGAGATATGAGGAGTTATTGAAAGCACTGGTCATGTTTGAGAGAAGAGAAGACTGAGAGGAGATTTGATACCACTCTACAAGTACTTGAATGGCTGTCACAAAGAGGAAGGCCAGGATCTCTTTTTGAGCATTCCATAGTGCAGAACATGGAATAGTGTTTTAAGTCACAGGAAACCAGGTGCTGGCTAAACATCAGAAACAACCTCCTGATGTTAGAGCAGTACCATGATGGAATCATTTATCTATGTGGGCTCTCCCGTACTAGAGGAATTCAAGATGAACTGAACAACCATCTGAAAAGGATGGTTTAACTTGGACTTCTGCATTGATCAGGGGGTTGGGCCCTCTTGGCCATTTCCAACTCTGTTGTTCTGTAATTCTCTGGGTCAGTGTATTTTCAGTTCTAATTGTGTTTTGTGGACTCTATGGCCTTTTTGGCCTCCCAATCTTGGCCTCTTATTATTCTGGAAGTTGACTAGACATATATTAGTGCCTTATGTGTTACAATACCAGCACAATATTTTATCCAAACTATGTTTCTGCTAATCTAGTATCTAACCAAATACTTTTATGATTCACTCTGGGTAATTGGTAAAGTTTTTGAAGAGGTTGAACTTCCATTTAAACCTAATTTTGCACTACTTATTTATAGACAAATAGATTTAATAATAAAAATCATATACTGGCAGCTACTGTATCATCTGTGGAACATATTGGCATGCATGGGGAATGGAAGCTGTGCTAAGCTCTAAGTAGCTAAAAGGGATTAACTTTCCACAGAGGAGTTACTAATGAAGACATCCCAGTTAAACATTTAAAAAGTAAAAGATAAGAAACACGGCGTACTAAAGATGAAAACTTTTGGTGGCTTTATCCTTTTTTTCAGAGCTTTTTTCTTGCTTTTGAAGTTACTATGCGGTTGTCTGGCAGTGGCAACATCCTAGATATAAATGGATTGGGTAGGTATGACAGGTGCGTGTATGTTGTCTGAGTACTTGATCTCATTTACTGAGGTATTGTACTTGATACATTTACAGTGCAATCCTGTACATGCTTATTTATTGTATACACGTCCTGCTGAATGTATAGGACTGTAGCCCCACTTTACAATAGTGGCACTATTCAGTGTATAAGTAGCTGCGTATAAGGTTTAAAATTTAAAATAAACAGTTGTTTTGCAAAAGAGAGATACAATCAACAAATTGTGACATTTCGTATAAAATTAGAAATGAAAGATTAAGTATTGCTCATTTCTGAAATAAAAATTGTAGGGTGGTTTTATTTTCACAAACAAAGCATTTCTTTTCAGTAAACTTTTATATATTATGTACAGTCCTGTATATACAACAATTGTTGTTTGTAATATCTTTATATACTCAACAGGAGACCCAATTAAAGTGTTTTAACAGTATGATGATGTATGGATACACATGCACAAGTGGTATTGTAGAAGACATAGGCATGTTAACAGGACTGCCAGTTTCATATGCAACACTTTGATTTTGATGGTTTTGGCATCTTCTCTTATGTCAGATGCACATGTTTAGCTAAATTAAGATGTTAGTTCACAGGCTTCCATGTAAAATCAAACCACCCTAGAAGGGTGGTGCCTCCTCTCATGCTCACATTCCTTAGCTGATCACATAAGTATTTTTTTTAATCAAATCAGCTCACAGATTTAACTTTTCTTTCCCTAACCCTAACCTTAAACCTATTAATACTCTTTAATACCAAGAAAAAAAGAATGGGGTGCATAAAAATGGACTTCTCCCTTTACTTTTAGCTTCATAAAGAGATGATATTAAAGAGACCAGACAAAGAGATTGGAGTTGCAAGATTGTTTGGACTTCTTGTTTGTTTGCCTTTATGATTTTAGAACTGGAAATTGGAACTTTAAAATGTGAGGTCTGCAGAGAATGCAGGCCAGCGAAAATCTTGTCTGGCCAAGAAAGTGCTGGTAGTCTCAGAGCACTTGTACATGTAACAGTGTAATCCCATACCCCAATTATGCTTGCTAAATATTTTGAAAGCAATGTTCAGTCATCCTGCAGTACCAACAGCTTGATGATGATTCAGCAGCTGTTAAATGAAGCTCCATGAGGTAACGGGGAAGAAATAGGGAATCTGGCCAAAGGGGAGACGCAAGAAGTGTTGTAGCCAAGCTAGGCACACAACTCAAGACAACAGCAGGGACAATGTTTGAATTTCAGGTTCTCCATGCTGTGAAGATTGTTTCAGTAGATGATGTTTGACCTAGATGAACTGATTGTAGTAGATTTCACAGATGCTTGGGTTGAGCTTTTGCTGCCATTTAATGATGTTATTCATAATAAGATCACATCTGTGTGAAGAAGATCTGGAGTTTGTCTCCTCCCCAACAAATGTACACTCAGATGTTGTCTCTGAAAGAGTGTGTGTATGTATGTTCACCTCACATTTATTTGTTTGGCTTGTAATGTGTCCTGGCTTCCTTTTTGAATATTAAAGCTTCTGGGCAATTGCTATGTGAGCCGCCCCAAAGCTTCGGCGAATGGGGTGGCATAGAAATTTTCTAAATAAATAAATAAATAAATAAGGTTTATTGTTTCGTATGAATCTGGGCAAGGTAGCTTTTCACAATGGCTAAAATGTACCACACCATCTAAGAACTTGAACTTGTAGATATCTTGTTAACCATTGCAGTCAGCCACCCTGTACCTCTTTTCATGACCAGTTTGTCTATCACATGTCAGATGCCTTCATGGCTTATTTGAGCCATGCTGTCAATCACCAATTATGTGACCTCAGTTAGTGGCTCATACATGGATACCGTGGGGTTGCTGAGAAACAAAATAAAAAACAATCTCCCTTAGACTTTTGTATCTTTCTTTGTACAGGATATTTATGCATAAAGACGGCTAAGGCACCAAAAAAGGGAAGCACCAACTGGTAGATTTTCCCAGCTTCAAAAGCAGTCTCTGAACAACAGACATTCATTGTAAGTTTTTTTGCCTCCAAAAAGGGCATTAGATAGTCTCCTGTATGCTTCCAGGCTTTCATCAAGGAAACCATTAAGGAACTGATCAGATTAGCTATGCTCTTTTGTCTGGAGACTGGTGTCAAAGAAAGCTATGGATGATCCCTCTCCTAGCCTTGCACTGTCTATGGTTTAGCTAGCTGTCAATGCTGGAATCTCCTCATAGTCTAGCTCAGATTTTGACACAGTCTTTGTTATTGAAACAACTAAGAAAAATGGCCAGAGTTTCTCTACTGTTGTTGATTGCCCAGAGAACTTTGGCTGTTGGACAGTAGAATAATATATATACATTTTTCTGAACCTATGAATATTAAAAAAGGTAGAGGTATGAGTAGGGATCTGACTGTAATCACAAGCTCTTATCATATTTATGACTATAATAATGCTGCAGTTTCCATTCCAATAACTATCTTAGCCTTGAGGCAAGACTCTGTTGTGATCATGTTAGTGTCAGAGGCTCAAATCAGGGACACATCCCTGATGCAACCAGCCACTATCAAGTTCAATACTGAACACTTCAGTATGAAGGGCTTTGGGAGTAATGCCCTGGATTCTGGTTTCTGTTCTCTCTGTGGCATTAGTACAGAGGTCAACACAGAAATCAGATTGACAATGTGCTTTGCAGCCAAAGATGGAGAAGCTCTATGCAGTCAGTAAAAACAAGACCAGGAGCTGACTGTGGCTCAGATCATGAGCTTCTCATTGCAAAATTTAGGCTTAAGTTGAAGAAAGTAGGGAGAAGCACTGGGTCACTCAGGTATGACCTAAATCATATCCCTGACAAATATATAGTAGAGGTGACAAATAGATTTAAGGAATTAGATCTGATAGACAGAGAGCCTGAAGAACTATGGATGGAAGTTCACAACATTGTACAAGAGGTAGCGACTAAAACCATCCCAAAGAAAAAGAAATGTAAGAAAGCAAAATGGATGTCTGAGGAAGCTTTACAAATAGCTGAGGAGAGAAGGGAAGCAAAAGGCAAGGGAAGAAGGGAAAGATACACCCAATTGAATGCAGAATTCCAGAGAACAGCTAGAAGAGATAAGAATGCCTTCTTAAACGAACAGTGCAAAGAAATAGAAGAAAACAATAGAATAGGGAGGACCAAAGATCTCTTCAAGAAAATTGGAGATATGAAGGAAACGTTTCATGCAAAGATGGGCATGATAAAGGACCAAAATGGCAGGGATCTAACAGAGGCAGAAGAAATTAAGAAGAGGTGGCAAGATTGCACAGAAAAATTATACAAGATAGAGCTTAACGTCCCTGTTAACCACAGTTGGGTGGTCACTGACCTCAAGCCAGACATCCTGGAATGTGCAGTCAAGTGGGCCTTAGAAAGTCTGAGCAACAACAAAGCTAGTGGAGGTGACAGTATTCCAGCTGAGCTATTCAAAATCCTAAAAGATGATGCAGTAAAAGTGCTACACTCAATATGCCAGCAAATTTGGAAAACTCAACAGTGGCCACAGGACTGGAAAAGGTCAGTTTACATTCCAGTTCCAAAGAAGAGCAATGCCAAAGAATGTTCAAACTACCACACCATTGCACCCATTTCACATGCTAGTTATGTTCAAAATCCTACAAGCTAGGCTCCAGCAGTATGGGGACCAAGAACTACCAGAAGCACAGGCAGGATTTCAAAGTGGCAGAGGAACTAGAGATCAAATTGCCAACATATGCCGGATCATGGAGAAAGCTAGGGAGTTCCAGAAAAACATCTACTTCTGCTTCATTGACTATGTTAAAGTCTTCAATTGTGTGGATCACAACAAATTGTGGCAAGTTCTTAAAGAGATGGGAGTACCAGACCATCTTATTTGTCTCTTGAGAATCCTATATGCAGGTCAAGAAGCAACAGTGAGAACTGAACACAGAACCACTGATTGGTTCAAAATTGAGAAAGGAGTTTGGCAAGGTGTATACTGTCATCCTGCCTATTTAATTTATATGCAGAGCACATCATGAGAAAGGTGGGGGTAGATGAATCAAGATTGGAATTAAGTTGGAATTAAGATTGCCGGGAGAAATATCAACAACCTCAGATATGCAGATGATACCACTCTAATGGCAGAAAGTGAAGAGGAACTAAAGAGCCTCTTGATACGGATGAAGGAGGAGAGCACAAAAGTTTGCTTGAAACTCAACATTTAGAAAACTAAGATCATGGCATCCGGTCCTCTCACTTCCTGGCAAAGAGATGGAGAAGAAATGAAGGCAGTGACAGATTTTATTTTCCTGGGCTGCAAGATCACCACAGACGGGGACTGTAGCCAAGAAATTAAAAGACACTTGCTCCTTTGGAGGAAAGCTGTGGCAAATCTAGATAGCATACTGAAAAGCAAAGACATCACCCTGCCGACAAAAGTGTGTATGGTCAAGGCTATGGTTTTCCCAGTTGCAATGTATGGCTGTGAAAGTTGGACCATATGGACGGCTAATCGCCAAAAAAATGAAGCCTTTGAATTGTGGTGCTGGAGAAGACTCCTGTGAGTCCCTTGGACTGCAAGGCAATCAAACCAGTCAGTCCTAGAGGAGATCAACCGTGACTGCTCTTTAGAAGACCAGATACTGAAGATGAAACTCAAATACTTTGGCCACCTAATGAGAAGGAAGGACTCACTGGAAAAGAGCGTAATGTTGGGAACAATAGATGGCAAAAGAAGAAGGGGACGGCAGAGAATGAGGTGGCTGGATGGAGTGACTGAAGCAGTTGGTGTGAGCTTAAGTGGACTCTGGGGGATGGTGGAGGACAGGAAGTCCTGGAGGAATGTTGTCCATGGGGTGCGATGGGTCAGACATGACTTCGCGACTAACAACAAGAGAATTTTAAAATTTATGTCAATAAAGAATTAAAAAGAAAGTTATAAACTTGTTTGGAAATGGTATTTAACTTCAGTTAAATTAAATTATATTACAATGTTTGTTGGAGATGCAACCAGGAAGGGGTACATATTTCCATAGGTGGTGGAAGTGTAAATATATAAATGAGTTTTGGGAAATGGTCTTCAAAGAAATTGGTAAAATAATGAATTTAAATATTAGAGAACAGATGGGAAAAATTCTAAAGAAATGATGGTGAATTTATTAATAGCAGTAAGATTAATAATAACAAAGAAATGGAAAAGAAAAGGTGAATATCATATAGTTGACTGGTATAAAGAAGTCTGGTACATAGCTATTAATGATAAGTTAACATGTGCTTTTAAATGGAAAAATGGTTTGATAAGTGAATACCAATTTGAAAATATTTGGAGACCTTTTATTGAATATGTTTCAATAAAAGGGGTGTGAACCACCACAAGAGTCAATGCAGTTCCCTTCTGGAAGGGAAGTGGGGCAACCTAAATGAATAAATGATCTTACATTAACTAGTGTTGTTGGTCCTGGTGGAGGTAGCACTGATATTAATGTATTGTTTAATTATGTTTATTGCTACTATATAAATTGTATTTTTTTTAGTTTAATAAAAAGTAAAAAAAAAAAAACCTGCTGCACAGTGATGAAAACTTCCTGGTTCCCCCTACAATTAAAACTTCCCAAATAATGCTTCCCATAATTTATACCTCCAATACCAACACCATAAACACCTGGTCAGCCATTACTGAGGTCCCATCAACTTTGCAAGCTGTCATACCCAACAAAGGTACAGGACACATGGTATCCTAAGCCAGAGACTCCAGGGCATTCCTGTGTTTGGAAAGTACTGGATACACTATGCTCATCCATCTGTTCTCTAGATGCCACAATGGGATCCCAGGATGTATCTCTTATTAAAGATTTGGGGCAGTTCTCAGATCAGTTAATTGATGTAGCCAAGTCATTAGGACTCAGAATGCAGTAACTGGTCTTTACCATTCAGGATCTGGTGTTCAACACTATGCACACTGAGCTTTTCTAGGTACTGGTGATTCTGTTCCCTGTAGCTGTACACCATATTATAAAATAGTCATGGAAGGCTGCATAATCTAGACCTCTCACATTCATTCATGCCATTCTGAACTGTTGTTGAGGAAGGCAGTGAGACTCCACTATGTTCCTGTAAAACAGGAAGGTTGCCATTTTTATTTGATGGGCATACTTCTGTGTCCATTGGCCACCTTAGGAATCAAAATGTCCCGTTACTATGTGGCTGCATTGAGTTATCAGCTGCCCCTCTGGGTAAAAGTTGGTCAGTTCTTTAACCATTTTACTGATGATAAGACTTTGCTTGTGCATTTCAGGGTAAGGTTATGCCCTTAGCCAGACAACAAATCAACCCTCTAGTGTCGGGTGAACTTTAATGGCAAGGTCCCCTTTGTGGAAGTTGCTTTGGGACATCACACCTGACTAAGGTCAGCAGACCTATTTCAGGAGGCTCAGCCCTAAACTTATGATTTGATCACTTTTGTTCACCTCTCCCTAAAGACATCTAATATTGCATGCTCTTATTTTTGTATTTAGTAAAAAAATGCTTTAAAAGCCCTTGCTGATTTTTGTCTACAATATTCCAGATGAAATGGTTAAGGAAAATAATTAAATTATGCTTGGCGTTGTTTAAATGCTATCTTATGTAAAATTTAAAATCTGGAATACATATGCAAAAATAAAATGCAATCACATATTTTTTGTTGTTATGCATAGTCAAGTCTTCACCAACTTATGGCAACCCTATGAATAAATGCTTTCCAGAAGATCCTGTCCTTGTTAGCCCTGCCCAGCACTTGTAAATTCAAGGCTGGGTGTCTTCTTGAATTTACATTTATATTAGGATGTATAATATTAGAATATATAATAGTGTTCTTGGTTTCAGTGCAACGTTCTTATGGTTCATGGTCAGTTAAATTGAGTAATACAAATCTGTACTTATATGGACTTTAACTTCCTTAAGATAGTTATTTAAGTTGTATTTTGGCCTTATGCTTCTGTTAGTAATCTTTTTTTAGCTTTGCTCTGATTTTTATATTAAGAGTTCAAAAAGCACTATCAGAGTCTGCTATAGGTCTTGTTCTGACAGCAAGAATCTCTTATTTCCAATTACATTGTCTATTTTATTTCTATATTGGCCATTGCATGATGTCCATGTATGGAGCTGTCTGATCAGTTGCTAGAAGTGTATGTTTGCAATAGACAGGGCATTTGGTTCACAAAGCCTCCTGCTTTGTTTCTGTCCCTCAAAACATTTGATTCTGGTTTGTTTCTTACTTTTGTGTTCCAGTCACCTGTGATTCTTAGCAAGTCTTATTTCGGTGTGTTCTAAATTCCCTCTTGAACACCTGCATATGTTTTTGATTTCATCATCATCATCATCATCTGTTTTTGGAGTGTATATTTGAATGATAGTTATGTTGATAAGTTTTCCAAGAATATTAATGGATATGATTTGTCATACTTTACATTGTAACCCCTTACTGCCTGAGCTTCACCTTGCCTCAGTATTAGAGGCATTCAATTTCTTCTGAGTTTTTAATTTCCAGAGTAAGACACTTAGCGCTTGTCTGACTGGGCATGATTCATTCCAGTCCACTTTAGTTTGCTTATATTAAGTACTGTGATTTTACATTTCTTGCTTTACATCTTCCATTTTGTCTTGATTCATACTTCTCATGTTCCATGTTTCAATTGTATATGTTGTACAGCGTCAGACTTTTGTTTCACTTCTGTTCATGTTGGTCACTATATTTCTTCTCATCATCATCTTCTCACCTTTGATCTCATTGTGTCATTATCCATAGTGCTATTCACAGTTATCCTTTGCTCTACCCCAGTAGCTAGTTCTTTCGAGTGTCACTCAAGAGTGCTTTCGAACCTGGGGGTCTTCTGGTACTATCTTTTTTCCCATTTTGGATTGTTTCATCATAAGTTTTTCAAGGTAAGGAAACTCTGAAGTGGTTCATCATTGCCTTCTTCTGCATAGTACTAACCAGGCTTAGCTTGAGTGTCACTGCCATTATCTATGAAAGATCTTCCAACAGTGTTGTCTTCAGCTACTGCTGCTGCCCAGTAGCTGTCCTTCAGAAGTTTCACTTCCCCCATCACCATTAGATTTATCCAATCTCTTCTGCTCATGCATTTTATTCTGCTGTCTCTGCTTAACCATTCTTGGGTGACCCTGCTAGGAGACCAGGCTAGTTGATTGCATTGGTGGATGAACGGCACTAGACAGTGGAGTGTGTCCCTATTCATTCTACTGATATCAGTAATGCTGGTGAGACCTTGTTTAATATTTGACCTTTGGCCTGTGGTCTCTTGGGGTTTTATCTTGTCCCTCATGTTATTAATATGTACATAAAACCACTTGGGGAGGTTGTCTGGAATGTCGTGTTTTGGTGCCACCCTTATGCTGAGGACACTTTATCTCTCATTTATATGTCAGGATTGAGGGAAGCCATTGTAGTTCTAAATAAGTGCCTAAAGTTGGTAGTGACCTTGAATGAGGAGGAACAAACTGAAAGTTGATTCAGACAGTACAGATTAAGAAATATGGATTCATATGGATGGATTCATCCTTTGATGAATGGACACACACTGCTTGAAATGTCAGGAACTCAGTCTGAATGTATTCCTGGGATTGTCCTTGAACCTCAATAGCCATATTTTGCCAGTAGTGAGGAGTATGTTTACACAGTTTATGAGAATGCACCAAGTGCACCTGTTCTTAGGGATGCCTGATCTGACCCACTCTTTAGCTGGCCCATGGTTTAGTTTTCAGAATTTCCGTTATTGTTTGATATAAAAATAAACTAATTAAGTTACATGCCTTTTGGGCTACTATATTATGTTCTACATGGGGCTGCTTTGGAAAGTATTTGAAAGCTACAACAGCTCTGGAATGTTGCAGATATTATAGGAAGCACATGACTTCTTTGTTGTAGCAGCTTTACTGCTTTCAACAGCTTAATTGGCTACCTGTTTATTTATATATAAAATGTAATATGACTTATAAAGCCTTAGACCAGTTGACCTGAAAGACCATATTGTCCTGAACAAGCTTGTCTAGTTTTATGAACTTAACACGTACCACGTCTTCTGGTCCTGCCACCAATGGAGGCACATTAAGTAGAGACATGGGAAAGGCTTTCCTGGTGACAACTTCTATGTTCCTGAACTCAAAAGGAGGCAAGTTTGGTTCTCTCTGCTGTCCTTTTAAGCATGTGTGACACCAGCAGATAATATCTTTATACACACTAATATGTATAGATATGTGATCTCTATATATACTTATCTGGAAGTAAGTCTTATGAACTTTATATAACCTAATATAGCATAAATAAGAGCTTGCTGTAACTCTGCATCACCTTATGGTGGCTTAAGTAGAAAGAAGTCTGGTCAGAATAAGTATATGAAATTTCAGAATAAATTTAAAAAGAACAATGTAGGCAAGACTGAGTTTACTTCAGGAGCATAGTTTTTAAGTATTTGTGATAGGTGCTAAGACTTAGCACACCATTTTAATTCTATTTATAGAATCACTTAAGTTTACTGCATTCACCTGACAACCTTCTCAATAGCATGCCTAGGGGAAAAAGGGTGTCACTTTCTTTATAAATATATATAATATAATTGTGTACACTATTGACCATGGGCGAATAAGCTCTGAACTGTGAAAATAAATGCAGTCTGAACTAAAATACATGAGCAGAAAAAGATGAATGAAAACAATATCTAATAAGCATTAAATGTGAAAGTACTTCCAGATGGAAAGTTGGAAGTGACATGAAATATAAAGAAACCCATTTCTCTTCTAGCACTAGCAAAACACACATGTACCCTATGCCCCACTAAATGCATTTAACATTGAATACTTAGAGAATCATATTAAAGGGCTATTTTATCCCTTTTTTGATAAGACTTTTGAAGATCAGAGTTATCAGCTTCACTTGGAAGAACACATTTTGGCTGGCTGAGATACTACATTTTTAATAGATAGCAGCAATTGGAGAAATTGCAAAATAATGTCAAAAATGTGAAAATATATAAAAGTGGTATTTTTACACTACAAAGAAAGTGGAAATATCACAAGACTACCTTTGAACAGTCAAATAAAGGCAGTTATGCTATGAATAATACAAAGTAACCGAAAGAAGCATTCAAAATGGCAGGGAAAAACCTCTTTAACTTGAAATTTCAGTAATCTAATCTCATGGATCAGAGAGTATAATGCTTCAGTAAAGTAATTTTTCTATTGTCCTATCTAAGAATGTAAAATTGGTAGAGTTGTAATATTTTTAAACTACAGTATAATGTGGTGGACATCACATTCTGCTATAGTGAGAGTAGATAGCTAAATGCTAGTTTTAATACTGTAGTAATTTCAGAGCTACCTATCTGTGCACACACACTCATGCTCACAAACACACATCTGTATATAATGCAGTACTAGACTACAGCTTTGAATTATGGGAAAGGAAAACATGGTCCATACAGATCACATGACCCACTGGCGGAATAAGAGTGAGTTATCCTTGAGTTATCCTCCTCAGGTGTTGACTTAAGATCAACACCTGTATAATCATATGAGCTACCTGGGAACTGTTTCAGAGAAGAATTGTGAGATGAAGTAGGATAAAGATCATAAAACATGTTTTTTTTAAATAGAATTGACACAATGAGCCTTTTCAGACAAAACGTCATGCTGTGGTTTAGCATTATCTGCACAGCTCTGCATGAGCACTGGCCTCTTGCAAGCTCACAGATGTAACATTAAATCATAACTATCTCAATGGTTCAGGAGTATGATTTGATTAAGGAATACTATTTCTAAGAAGTACCATTCTGTACTGGGGTATATGCTGTTTCTAGCCTTGTGATTTATATAAGGAGTTGGATTGTTAAAAGGCAGTCTACATATGTGGAATAAGTGTTGGCAAGACCTTTTTTGTTCAAGTGATTGTGCTGACATTGTCATTAGTGATGCTCAAGCTGGCCTGATAGGGAAAAATGCTTGAAAATTACTGTTTCAATACAGCAGCTTATTATTCCTGGGTACAGACTAAAACAAAGTTTTATTGCCAAGAAGCATCTAACCAGATGCGGGGCACAAGAACCACCCTATTATTAAGCAAAGTGAAGTGCTTGCATCACGCAGCAGATGTTCTGCTGGGAAAATATCGCTGACAGGATATGTAGCGTTCCCACCTTGGAGAAAGTAGGCCAAGCTTGTGGAAAGGGATGATGTCCTGAGGGAGAAACTGGTGGGCAGCATAAAGACCACTGAATGCCATATCTGGCTGATGGATGGCATGCTCCACATCCGCTTAAAAGTCATGGGATTGGTTTAAGAGAGTTGGCTAAAGATATATCCTAATTCTAGATTCACTTTTCTGCTACTGTCCTTGAAATTTCTCTTTCTATGTCTTAAGAACTTTTATTGTAAGATACAGCAAAAGATCACTATTAAAAATATGTCTCTAGAGGCCAAATGTAGAGGTTTCCTGAGGGCTTGACCAAGTGAGATACTTGCTGGTTCTCTTGAGCCCATGTTCTACTGTGGTTAGTATATGATGCTAAGCATATATGATGATTCTATATGCTTAGTTATTGAGGACTGAGTTCCTCTGGGTTTGCATTAAATCACCAGCATGGCAGCTCTTGCTTTTTTTTAATTTGAAAGTAAACCAGTCACTATAGACAAGGTTGTTTATTGTTATCATATATTACTGCTGGCACCTCATTTTCAGGCTATGCTTTAAGACAAAGCAGGAACAACAATGCTTCTTGCCACAAAGTTTCTTATGTTTGAGAACATACATAATGGTCATGAAATAAGCACAATTTCTTCTTTGAGAACAGATTATGTGCACGTTCTCTGTAAGCATGGCTACTTGCTATGCACAGCTTAGATTGCTACTAAGAAATAGCCATTCAACTTAGATTGCTGCTAACGTTGCCCCTAGTGTAATATACGAACTAATACACAAATTGTGCATTTATCACAGAGGATTCTTTTTGTAACATGTTTTAGAAAGGATGCTTTTCTGACGGTGCATTATATTCAAGTTTGGTAATTCTTCATTAAAAAGAAAAAACATTTAGCCAAAAGGAAAAAAGAGGAAAAAGAAAACCCTTATATTTACTTGTATGACTAAGGGAAAACAAAATGAATTAATCAAATCCCCCGACTCAAACTGTTGCTGCATTACCATATTTAATAAGTAAAAATAACATTTATGTCTCTGTCCTCCTGAGAGAGTGCCTTCTATTCCTAATGCTCCATTTTCAAAACCCATTTAGACAACTGTTAAGTACATTAAATGTATCTCCATCTTACATTATCTAAAAAGTTTACTTCCCTCTGCTAGATTTCAGCTGACCTTCTGGTCTGTGGTGGTGATATGAATTTTTTCTTACTCTTGTGCTGCAGAGTGGTTCATTACATTGGATTTCCTGATAGGAAAGTATAGGTAGGATCAAGGAATCAAGGAGGGCAAGATTTACTTTAACACCCTAGACTTAAATAGCAACTAATTGGTTTATAATCTTTTAAAAGTGACGTTAGTAAGTTAGATATTCTTGTCCTCAACATCTGAGACAATATACCATACGACTACATTTCAATAATTAATGCAAATTGGCTTGGCCCTGTGTATTATCACATGAACTGAAAACTGGCTGAAAGCTATGACTAAATGTACAGATTCAGAAAAAGGTGTCAGTAAGTTTCATGCAGGAATTTTGCTTGGGTTCAGTTTTATTTAACATCTTCATTAATAATCGGCACAAGTTGGTAAACGGCATGCTAATTAAATTCACAGATGACACTAAGTGGAAAGGTGTTACAAACAGAGGGTGACCAGATTTTCTAAGTGGAAAATCTGGACCACCTGTCATTGCAGTTACACAGAGCAGGCAAGGGATTGGGGGAAACACAGAAGGATTTGATGACTCATGATGGGAAAGCAAATGATAAATGCAAAAAGACAGGCATTCCACCCATAACTATCCTGGATGGTATTCCTCTTTTGGTACATCAGTTTAGCTACTTGTTAGTCTGCTCAAATTGCAAAGGTATGTGTTAAAAACTGGAAGAAACTATTTATTATGCAGCAATATATCAAAAAGTATAAATGAGTTTTCAAGTGTATAGGAATACTCATAATTGTAATTAGAGCAAAGGCTGCTGCCTAGTATTTTACATGTGCAACAAATGTGAGTGCCCACATAAATTGTGTAAGGTAAGAAATATTTAGTTTGAAATACTCAATGTAGATTTTTTTTTTTTTTTTTGGATACATGCATTTTTGTATGGCATGCCCCTTTATATATGAGCAAAATCTGTTAATGCCCATGGAATGGGTGGGTACCAAATTTATTTATTTTGCATTATTACCTTTAGATCTCACCATTCTTTTTCATTTTGCAAAGAATCCTAAGGTGACTAATTTAATCTTCCTACTCTCCATCTTATTCTCACATCTGTATATGGTAGGTTATAGCAAGATTATTTAGCAATAATAATTTTTCTGAAAGAAATAGAAATAGGTATGCCAGTGTCATTTAACTGGCACCATTCACTTCAAAGCTTTATCTTCTATACTGAAATCTGGATCTCAGTGGATAGTTCAAAGGTATAAATGAAACAGATTGCATAACTGAATAACTCCTTTTAATACATCTGTACAATATTAGAATGAAAAAAATTGTGCAAGAAATTCAAGCATTAGTCATTGCCTGGTGAGGTCATCCAAGGACATTGAACTAGTTGCCATTTTGAACTAGATGAGGCTGCAGAGATGTTGAACTGCTGTTGGAGTCAGTAACAATGTAGATGAGAACAAGTAAACCGAATCAATACCTGAGAAAACAGAGACAGTATGGATAAGTGCTTCCTTGATCTTGGAAGTGGATGTAGACCCTGTCCTGGATAGTTCTGCAATCCTGCTGAAGGAGCAGGTCCACATCTTGGGGATGTACCTTGATCCAACACTGTCACTGGACTCTTAGGTGATACTGATGTCTTGGGGTATCTTTTACTAGATTTGGCTGGTCTGCCAGCTGCCTGAATATGCATAGACTGGCTAGTATGATCTGTGCTCTGGAAACATCTAGGTTGGGTTGTTGTACTATGCTGAATATGGGACTGTCCCAAAAGACAGTTCAGAAGTTTCAACTAGTGCAGTTAGAATTCTGACAGTTTTATGTATGTGAAGACAGATTACACCAATTTATATAGAGTTACATTGGCTACTCTTCGTTTCTGAGTCTACTCCAAGATGGCAGCGCTTGGTTTGAAGATCTAACTGCCTTGGGACCCTGGAGGAGCCTTCTCTTTCTGTACCAAGAACTCATGCACTATGACCTTTGAATAAGGCCCTACACATAAGTTTCAACAGTAGCATAATGAAACTGCAAAGGAGAAGACATTTTTTGTGCTGGTGTTCCAGCTCTGCATTACTTTTGGTACTCAGGCCAAACAATTTTATTTGCTTAGACATTGCAAATTAGCTATATTGATTTCATCTGCTTGAATAGTTGTTTTTAAGCCTGTCTTTCAATGTTATTGTGATGGGTTGTATTTTTTTATTATTGTATCGAAGATTGGAATTTTATATACTACCATTCTGGAACCCATTTTATGGGTGAAGTGCTGGTGTATAAATTTTAGAATGATGGAGTGAACCGATTACAGATATACAATGACAGAATACATGTATTGTGCATACAATGTTCATAGTAACTGCATTACTTCTAAAAGTTGTTGAAGCTCGAATCAGTTTTTTCTAATTTTCCTGGTTATCTAAATTGAGAACTTTTCCTAATAAAACATATATGTAGTTATCTCCAAAACCACTGAGCAATCCCTATTTGTTAGAAATTTAGACTTTCTTCTGTACATTTTCTTTATTATTAAATTGTCAATTCCTGTGCATTGTTTTATTACCTGTTCCCTCTATTTTCATGGCAGCATATGTTAGGACTAAAAACTGCTGTAATGCAATTTATTTCCTGCTCTTCTACAAAATACTGAATACTTCTAGTTTCTGGACTCTACTGAAAAACACTGAGCACAATCTTTTAATGAAACGAAAAATGTTCATTTACTTGGGGATGCTGTGACTACTTGTAATTCTGTGACTACTTGTGATCCATCTATGTATGATATAGAACAGCATTCAATAACAGAAGGTGCAGAAAATTCTTTAGATAGGAATATGTCCTTTATTAAGACACTTATCAAAATACATGTTTCAGTGAATTTTCTGCAAAGTCAGAGAACTGTAGATGATCATGGGAGATGTTGGTGTGATGTTTTTTTCTTATGAAAAATATTCAGGGACCAGTTTAGTCATACCAGTGCCTGCAGTCATATAAAGAACTTTCAGCCTTTTTATATGAAAGGGCTGTTTGCACTCTCTCCCTATTCCACCAAAAGCCCTATGCTATATTTGCTTATTTAGCTGCCTCACATTATGCTATTAAGTTTGTATTTGGTGTTATCCAAGCTAGCTGTATTGTTATATTTAAAGCTACAAAGTAGCTTTATTTTTGTGCCTTCAAAGGAATGTGAAAAGAGTTAAACACCAATGTGACAGTCAGCCAACACTTTCTTCCCATATTTTTCCTTTTCATCTTTTTAACTTTCAGTTATTTTCAGTAGAAATGGAGATGGACAAGATGGCCTTCAAGGTTTGCCATGTATGTAACAAGAAGGGCAACAGTGGGAGTCACGTACCTATTGAGAACATTCTGTAGGCCACTGCTAGGCCATGATTAGCCTGACTGTGGAAGACAATTGTAGAGGCATCTGCTCAGTTAATTTTGAAGAAAAAAAATTACCAGATGGACACTGAAGATTTAAGTGATTAGAAGGTAGTAGATTGGAATACAAATTGGATTAAAAGAAATTAGATTGATATAAATCGAATTGAGTCACAACAGTTTGTGTTGTTCGTACCAAGGGGCAGTGGATTATGGGAGAAGCAGATGCTCCAATGAGATAGGAATTAATGTGGCTTTGACAGTCCATCTGGGAAGGGCTGACAATCAAGTACATCCCTAATCTCTCTCTCCATTTATCAATGCCATAATGTTAATTAGTACTTCATTCATTAAGTTACTTACAGAGGAAAAAATCTCACCCCTAGCCTCACTCTGCTTGAGGATTTGTTATTGTGCCAAGAAATGGGAACTACTCTGTAGCTCAGAGAGCTACTGTTGACATTTATGCTAGACCCATGCAGTTTTCTTCAAGCATATGACTGCTTTTGGCATACAGAAAATTTATTGGTCTTTCTTTTGCAATGAATTTCTCTTCATAAATCCATCTGTGTACTAATTTGAAGTCTGCCTTGATCCCTAAAGCAAATCATTCCCCAGCTACTAGTAACAGTGCCCCTTTCTACAATTTTAATAAGGTATTGTATACATTCCACTCTATATTGTTGAGTAATATGTTGTTTTATGGCCCAGATGTAGCAATCACATTAATGATGAAAGGCAGGTTCTTCCCTAAGGGGAGAAACAGGAAAGATTTGTGCATGTGCATGAACACTCTATTGGAGAGTTATATCTGCTGTACCTGAAATTCATGACTGATGTTTTGCTGGTCTGCCCTAATTCTGTAGACTAGGACTAACATCAACATAGTTGACTTTCTGATATATTATTTCATGTAGGCCATATGCTGCAGGACAAATACTTGCTTTGTAGTCCCTTAGAATCAGTCTAGTTGGACAGCTCCTGAGCACTTGAATGTAAAAATAGAACCCACCAACTTTGAAATATGACCTACAAACTTTGCGTTAATAATTAACTAGTTTTCCGTTCATAGTTTTCACAACCTAAAACAAGGTGTTGAAAAAGTAGCATTTTGCAAAGGTGAGAAACATGTGACCATCTGGATGTTTTCAAATATCAATGAGAAACATCTCATTTTTCACCATTGGATTTGCTGGTTAGAGCCCATGGGCATTGTAGGTCAAGATTTGAAGGGCCATAATTTGCTTATTCCTGCAAGAAACATGAAAATTTAGTAATGTTTGAGTGTTTTCCCTCCACTGAAATTAACTGTAAATTAAATATGCCAGGTTTCAGCCAGACAGTTCCTGTATATCATAGGTGAACAAACAAGAGAAGCATATTATTTTGTGGGCAATGTAAAAACTTTAAAGAGCCATCCCCTCTTCACTAAATATTTAATTACTGCCAGATTGCATTGAAATTACATATGAAATGTGGTCAATGCAAATTGAACTGGTATTCTCTAAATGCATGTTTTCACTACATTCCTTCATTGGTGAATCATAAGCATATTCTTGGAAGGGTGATTCACACTATTGATATATGAAATACCTCCATTCTTGCAGAGCATCATGGTTAATAATACAGAAAATGTGGTTTTCCTTAAGCTCTGAAATTTAATTTTTAGAAAGGACAACTCTTATATTTCTGTGAAATTATGCATGTGTAGTGATCGGCCATTGTGTAAAAAAATGAGACAATTGCATTAAAATTATTTACAAACTGAAAGTGCTGTCTTAGTTTAAAGACTAACAAGTACTTCTTGTAGCCCTCTTTTAATCTTGCTTGATACAAAGAACAGAATTATCAGGCATTTATTATTCACATTCCATCATTTTAACTTCAGTTCTATGGAACATATGTGAATTGTGGATGCTTTAAATATTTTTATTTTTATTTGTGAGTGGAGGCAGATAGTATGCCTCATGCTTACTGAAAATAAGTAGTCAATTAACATTTATGACCTGAAATGGAACCATCTGTTTCCCTAGCATATCCCTTTCACTTTAGTACCACTACTTTTAGATTTAATTCACAGATTTACTGCCATGGTGGTAAACAACAGAAAGGCCGCTTCACTTTTCATTCCTGTGCCCTTGTGCAGTGCTGCTCACAGTGGAACAAAATGGATTAAATAAATCACACCCTAGGCAAAAGCTTTTAAAGGAAGCTTTGCCATAGCTCTACACTGAAGCACAATCACTTGCTGCTTGAGATGGTAATGCGCTGTGCATTAATGGAAGCAGAACGAGATTAAGCCAGTAAAGAAAATGAGACAAAATTGTTGACCTAGAAAACATGTCCTCTTTTGTTCAGCCAAACATGATACTAATTTTAGGGAAAGTTTAGAAAAATGTTGGTGGAATTGTTCTGAGTCTTCAGAGAAATCTGATGTACTTAGTGAAACAGAACATCCATCAGAACTTCAGTGAGCCACTATACTAGTGCCTTCAAACTGAAGTTATTGCAAATGACATTCCTGGTATCTGCCAGCCTTGACTGTAACTCAGCGAAGCAGGAGAGCTGAGGAAAAATCAGAATGTACTGTCTAAACAAGTGCCAAGAGTTGGCATTGTGACTTGGTGTGTGTGCTGCATTATCAGACCCAAGGGCATTCCATTTAATCCTGGCTGCAGAAAAGAATGTTAGAGATGTGAGAATTACAGGAAAAAAGGATTAATAACAGGATTTCTATTGAACAGGCCAAGTGCAGGATGTGGGGTAGGCACCAAGAATCAACATGGCTCTGAAAAAAAAAGGTAGTAGTTTCAGGTTTTAAAAAAAGAAATAAAACTTTGCTTTAGGCTTAACAATATACCGATGTAGCAATATTAGCTCTTCATCATAAGAAATGCCATGCTTTCTCAGACCAAAGGTGCATTTCATCCAGCATCTTGCTTCCTGCAATAGCCACTCAAGGCTTTTAAGAAGCTCATAAACAGGACATGAAGTTAATGGCCCTGCTTGTTGTTGCTCCCTTGCAAATAGCATGCAAAGGCATACAGCCTCTGCATCTGGAGGGATCATGTAGCTATCATATGATCCACAGGAAACAGAGGAGCTTAGTATGGCTCCCTGAAAAAACTTCTGCATAATTTTTCCCCTTAGAGTGTGCTTTTGACCTTAAAATTTTACAGACCAGGGACCATATTGAAAAAAGATGTCTGATGAGAGTTGATACTTCTGAATCTATATTTTGTGCTATCAGGTGTACATTGGAAGTAATCTGTAATGTTAACTTGTTAATGTGTGCCAGTGTTGTTAGCAGGAATGGGCAGAACAGACTGCTTTTACACTGTGACAACTCTGTAGAATTAATTCAGTAATCCAGTCTTTTTCATTAATGCATTATTCTGCATTTTTCATCTGCACAAAAAACATGTATATACACATTTATATAAATTAGCTTTTCATACACGTGTTATGGTAAAATACAATTAGTATTTGTTTTATGGTAACTACAGCTTCACAAGCATTTTGTACATTTTAAAACAATAACAAAATACCAAATATGTAAAGAACTGAAAGGATAACTACATTCTGATATTCAGGTTAATTTAGGAGTTCTGAATCAGATTAATTCACTTCTGGATGTAAACTAAGCAAAAGCCTAGAGCATACCTTGTTACAATTACAATTTATCCCTCAAAAATTATTCATCCCTCTTGAACTTTTACACTATTTATTGTGCTACTACCCAGAAATGAAATGGATTCATTTGACATTGGTACCTCTTGATGTATGCAAGATAATCCACTGCAAAGGTAATAAACATATTGAGGCACAAGAGTTAACTAAATGAAAATGAAGTGTCATTTGTTGGTTGCATAACTTGTAAGGAGGAATGCCTCTGTAAGGCAGTGTAGTAGTAGTCTACTAGTACTAGTTTTGTATACTAGTAAGGATAACAAGTGCAAGGCTTCTCCAAACGTATATTGGAACCAAGTGCGGCATGGGTAGAAAAACTGTGTTGTTTGGGAACAAATTGGGAGTAAGTATAGCCAAACTTGGAAGCATAGCCATCTTCCTTCAGCATTGCTGCATGCAGATAAGACACCTTTGCCAAATGCTGAAAAAGGCATCATTGCTGCTGCTGTTGTTATGTGCTGTCAAGTCATCTCTGAATTATGCTGACCCTATGAATGAATGCCCTTCAAAATGTCAGCCCTGACAGCCCTGCTCCATCCTTGTAAACTCAAGGCTGTGTCTCCATTTATGGAGTCAACATTCATTATGAAGTTGCATTCAGGACTATGTTTCTGTTACTGATCTTTTTCACCTGTTACTCTGATTTAGGAGTTTAAGTATACTACTGCAGCCTGATTCTGGTCTAGATTGGGTAGCTTCTCCATTTCTTATTTCCATTTATGTAATCCATTTGATGCTTATATTGGCTATCTGGTAATGTCCATGTGTACAGTCATCTGACTGGTTGTCTGAAATTTGTATTTGCAATAAACAGAGGGTTGGCTTTAAAGAATTCTGTAAGTCCTCCTGCTGCATTTCTGACCCTCAGGCCAAAATTTCCCGTAATGTTGGATTCTGTTTGGTTTCTTCCTTCGCATTCCAATCACCTATGGTGTTTATCAATTTCCTCTTCAACACTTGTATAAATGTTTTCAATTTATTTATCTTCAGCATCTGTCGCTGGAGTACAAACTTGAATGATGGTTTTCTTGATAGGTTTTAAACAAACTGATTGATATTATTTGGTCAGACTCTGTATTACAGCCTCTTACTGCTTGTGCTACATCTTGATTCAGTATTAGTGCCACTACATTTCTTATATGATGAAAGAATTCAAAAGGAAATAGCTATTGTGGGAAGTGCAAAAGCAGAAGATGAAGTAGGAGGTGGGCTGCGCCCATTTGTGGTCAGGCAATGTCTGGGAGATAGATAGCAAGAACACAAGGCAGGTACAGTGATGGCTTTTGTGCCACATAGAAGTATTGTGCACTTTTACAGGGTTGAGTATTGTATGTACATCAAATAGTCATAATGCAATTAAATTGATTTCAAACAAACTGGAAAAGTTAAAGTGGGTAAATTCTCCTGCAAGGCATTGTATGTCCCCAGTTTATTGAAGAACAGTATTACATCTTCAGAAGTCATTTCGTATTTCCCTGGGCTATCCAGTGTCTGCCACCTAGCATCATGTATTACTGTGGATGTCTGTCATAATGTGTAACACTTCTTCAGTATTGTGAAAGTGGACTATAACTAGTGGGAACCCAATGACATGTACAGTGGTATGTCATCATTTTCTTCTTGATCTCTTTCCACAATATGGTTAACTGGTGATCTCTGTGGGAACCTTAGAAATTTTAGCTTCCCTTCAGGGTAGGGATGAGGAACCTGTTGTCCTCCAAATACTTTTGAACTCTAGCTCTCATTATCTCTAGTCAGGAAGGTCAATTGTAAGTGATAATGGGAACTGGAGCCCAATAAAAGGTTTCCTACCCCTGTTTTTAATGGCTTTTCATGTTAAAGAATTCCCTACAAAACAAACTGGCTTTTTGCAGGGTAAGAGTAGTCTATATACTGCCATTACTTTTAGCACTCTACACCATTCCTATATATGTCACAATTTGCTTGGTTATCCACCCCTCTTGCCCTCCTGCAGCTTTTGGCGCTGAAACTTCTTCCAGGTTGTCATCCTGTTCTGTTAGGAGTTACACTCTAGAACTGTGTACTCCTGGTTGTGCTTAAGTACATCAAGTTTGTACTTAGCATACCTGCTTACATTTTTCTTCAGAGGATGGCTAGCCAGGTTTGTTTTCTATAAACATATTATCCTTTGGATAGTCTGAATGTTTATCATTGGTCACTTCTCTCATCTTTGTGTGCTGCAGGGATATGTCTTTTAAGTAAATCCATTTGCTATATTTTGGGTAGATATGTAATTATATCTTTGAAAAGTATACCATCTCAGTTTATTTAAGGAAGATAAAGGATTTACTGATAAAAATAATCTGTAATGGACACGAAAGTCTTAATTGCATGCTTGGTTGGTTTTATTTTATTTTATAGTCATTTTGTTGTGTTGTATGTGGTACTATATTGTATGTTGTACACTCTGGATTTCATTGTGTTGTGAACCCTACAGACAGCATGTGGCTAATGGGTGGCATGTAAATGGAATGAAACAAACAAACAAACAAACAAGTTGATATTTAAGGTAATTTTTCTATTTACTGGTGTGAATTAGAAGTTACATGCAGCTTACTGGTTTTCAGTTCTTTTTTCTAATTGAACTGCCAATCAGTGGCAGCTGCAGAAGAATAGAGCAGTAGCCACAGAGGATGGGCAGAGGCAATTCTAAGGGCCACCATCATGCTGGCAGAAACAAAGGCAGAAGAGTAGAAAAGTTGTCCATCCATGCAGTAGAAGCATTTTAAAAAACATAACAAATGCAGATACATACAAGTTCCCATGAAAAGGCATTCAGACATCCCATCTGTACACCATAACATATTACAAAGCCACATGTAGCAAAATACTATTATCAATCAAAACACAGCCAATAAATAAATAAATAGTATACATGTGTACATGGCAGTGCATTAAGCTGAGAGACCCTTTTCTGCAACTTACATTTCTCATTTTTTATCTTATTAATTGTTCAGAAATTTAACCCGGGCTTTCAAGATCTTCAGATATTTAGTCCACTTTAGTTGAAGCCTATGTGCAATTGCTAGAAAGTTGTATATATTACATACAGAGCCATGAATGTATATTTTAAAAGGTGGAAAATTAAAATATTTGGTTGCCCATATAAACTATGTTAGGAACTGCTGGCATAACCTTTACTTGCAATATAAGAAAAACAGTAATACAAAAGGAGAAAATTCTGATCCTTGAGATTTGCTCTTGTTCCTTGATGGTCCTCTTTAAAAGAGAAATGCTACTGAAGAATCTAGATAAACAGATCATACCATTTTCATTGAACCTATCTCTTTCTATTTCACCCCCCTCTGTCTAGACAATCCCAAAATATTTTAGGGAAATGGATTATGATTTATTCCACCTCTAGTTTCCAGACCACTTGAAAAAAAAGTGTGTGTTCCACCAGCTGCTCATCTGGTATGTCTATGCATTCATCAGGTTTCAGTAATAATAAGTATATCCTTGCTTTAATCAAGGTCCAGACTATTCTGTCTGGAAGATAAGTGAGTCCCTGTACAAGTCCTAATATGGAGAGATTTTATGTGGAATGCTGTTCATATTGACATATTCAGTTCCACATACATCACAACTCACTTCTCAAAGACCAGTTGTTTAAATGATGTTAATTATAAAGCTTGGTGTACATTCCCTTGACATTAAGTCCAGTCATGCCTGACTCTAGGGGGCGGTGCTCATCTCCGTTTCCTAGCTGAGGGAGCCAGCGTTTGTCTGCAGACAGTCTCTGTAGTCATGTGGCCGGCATGACTAAACACCGAAGTGCACGGAACACTTTGGCAGGAGCTGGGACGGAGCAATGGGAACTCACCCCGTTGTGCAGATTCAAACTGGCGACCTTTCGATCAACCAGCACAGCAGCACAGCGGTTTAAACCACTGTGCCACCTGCAGTCCCTGGTGTACATTTAGTGGTTTCTTAATTATTCTCTTCCAAAATGAAGGAAGCTAAAGAAGACATAATGAGACCTGGGTCTTACTTCTTATGAGCCATGCCCAGTCATACATTATTATTTTGGGTTCCAAAAATTTGCACTGTTACCTGCATTCCACCAGAATCTAATACCATCTTTTGCAGGTGCTATTACACTGTGGGCACTGTCACGCCTTATGTTGTCTAGCCTGTAAATGTTTCAAAAACTTAGAGACATGTTCCTTTTGAAGAGTACAGTTTCCACTGTGATATAACAAATTAGATGATAAGAGCACCAACATGCATTATAGGGCAGAATATTTCCTATGTCATCAGGATTTTAAATATATTCTGCTAGAGTGGTGAAACAAAGCAACAACAACCACATCTTTCAAACATCATCAGTATAGTGAAAGATGCAAGTCTGAAAATTACAGTGATGTTGATTGCAACTGAAAACTGCCTACTATAGTTGCCTGTGGTTTTTATTGTTGGAAGCAAAAGCTTCATAGTTTCTCCCTGAAGGCAAACCATCTGCTACCTTGAATCCAATGGAAGGAAAATACCTATCTTTAAGTTTCTTTGAAGCAGGAAGAAAGAGGTGGTGTAATGACAGGCTCTTACCAGGTCCACTGTTTAATGGGGGAGGTGAAAAGAGGACATTGTATTTTGCAAGCTAGTTTTAGTTAAAGGATTAAAAACTCAGGAAATTTAAATTCGAACAAGGTATGTGAAACGAGATGGCAGCATTTCTCATAGGCAAAACGTATTTCTATATTGCCCTTTATATGCCTAAAACATAAAATAATGAAACCATTAAGTGGCGGGATGGTAGATATAGCACGGGGAGGAGCACTAGCCAGGTAAGGGGAACCCAATCCAGACAGCATGTCAGTATCTGGGTCATCCTTGCACCGACAGGTTTGATGGCTGCCCTATTGGACTGCCATCAAACTTCCAGATGTTGCTTCTAGAATGAGACCTCCTTCATCCACAATTTAATAGTGGCTGATGCAGCCAATCCAACATGTTTAACCAAGACCTGGGTGGGCAAAGAGAGAGGATTTTGTTGTGCCCAAGTATCAGGGAAGACTTGAGGGTTGGGTGGAAGGCTGTATGGTCTATAAGAATTCAACCTTTCTCTCTAGGTTCCCTGCCCATCTGATTACTAGCTTGGAATGTTTGCATCTTGTTTTATTGGCACAGTGAAACAGACTATAGATTCTGCTGGAATACTGCTTAAGGTACAATCTTCCTACATCATATGACTGAGATGGTCTTAGAAGTGATGTTGAAGTACCCTGGCTATTGGTTCTTAAGGATTTCAATATTCATGCTGAGGGCATCTTGTTTGAAACAGATCAAGCTTTTGGAATCCTTCTAATGTGCCATCAGCTCAGCACACATGTGGACACTCTCTGGATTTGTTTACTTCTGCTGGAAATAGGAATGGTGCTCTGACTGTGGGGGAGCTAGGCCATTTGCTTGGTCAGATCACTGCTTGCTGAAATTTAGACTTTTCTCCTCTGGAAGGGCAGGGGAACCTATTGTGATGATATGCCCCCAGAGGTTTATAGATCTGGCAGTTTTTCTCAAGGCTTGGGGCAGTAGTTCTGGCTGATATGGCTGGTGCTCCTGTTGAAGTTGTAGTCAAGTTTTGGAGCACAGAGATGACCCAGGTGGTTCCCACACTCCTGAACATCCTCTGCATTCTATAGCTTGTGTAGCTCTGCAGTATACCCTAGAGCTGAGAATGGTGAAAAACATAGGGAAAAGATTGCATGGAGGTGGAAAAGAATTGTTAGTGGATGAACTCAGGTATGTTCCTTCAAGCAGGCATATTTAGCAGCAGTGGGGATGACAAACACTATCTCACTACCTCTATTTAATCTTTTTTTTTTCCTGCTGCTCAATGAAGTTTTTCATGGTTGTCCAGAACCTATTGCTGTCTGGAATTAAGGGCTGTGGCCTTCCCTCATTCATTACAGACTGCTCAGTTAGATTCATCTGATTCTGAGGAGGAGGTGGAGAAGCAAGGGTGGAAAGAAAATTTGCTGACTTAAGGCCACCTAGTGAAGTTTCTCAGGCACAGCATGAGAATCTGCCTGCTTTGGAACAGGCAGAAGGATTTTCAGGGTGGGAGGGGGAGCGTTTGCAAGACCCAGCTCTTGACTTGGTTAAGTGGCAGCAGGAGAAGTGTGTTGCCAAATTAAAGGGTCACCTGGATTCCTACCATCTGGCCTTCAAGCATGAAGAGCACTGTGATGCTGGCATCAGAAACATTATTGAAAGGGTGGGACAGAGGGGAGGTTTTAAGTTTGGCTTCACTTCTTTATTTGGGCAGATGCTTATCTCACCACTTGTAACAGGCTTTTATTTATACTATTTTGTAAGCAGAAAAGGGTCGATAAAGATTTATGTCTCTAAGGTTTCATATGAGCTTGAAAGGAGAGGGAAGGAGGGAGGTGTCCTGCTCATGAAAAGGGTAAACTAGACTTGAAGCTTGCTGTAACTGGACACTTCCTGGATAAAATCTCTTGCATCTATGAGGGCATAGACTCTAGAGTTATTGTGGCTGAACAGGTGAGGTACCCACAGCAGAACCTGGTTCAGTTTTATTGGATGAATTTTAGCTGTTACGATAGGGGAAGTTAGCAAGGTGCTTGAAAGATTTCTGGAACCACTTCTTTGTAGGATCTTTGATCCTCTTGGGTTATAAAAGCCAGCAAGAAGGAAACAACTGATCATTTGGGCTAGAAAGGTGATCATTGCTTCCTTAGGGATTGGTACCATTTTGCTTGACCCAGAAACCCCTCCAGAAAAAAAAACCCCTCCTTGACTCAGACGATCTTAATCACTTTAGGATACTAGCAATTTTTCCCTTCCTGAGCAAGGATCTTGAGTAGGTTGTGTTCAATCAACTCCAGGCACTCCTTGATTAAACTGTCTATCTGGATCCAGGGTTCAGACTAGGTTTTAAGCACAGAAACAACTTTGTTCACCTTTCATCATGACTGGGAAATAGAAAGGAGGACCGTGACACTGTAGATAATTCTGGATCTTTTAGTAGCTTTTGATACTGATGACCAAGGGATCCTTCTTGGCTGACTTTGTGAAGCAGAAGTGGGGGCATCTGCATTGCAGAAGTTATTTTCATACTTGGAGGGTAGGTTCTAGAAGGTATTGCTCAAAGAATATTGTTCAGTCCCATAGACACTACAGTATGGGTTTCATCAGGGGTCAGTCTTGTTCCCTATGCTATTGAACATCGGCGTGAAACTGTTGAGTGGGGTCATCCAGTGTTTAGGACATTCATATCATGTTAAATGTATCTAACAGTGCATGTACAGATTATATGAACCTAGTAGGTAGATATATTGTTGTTGTTAAATATAATCAAGTAGTCTCCAACATATGGTGATTCTATGAATGAAAGCCCTCCAGAATGTCCTTGTCCACATTACCCCTGCTTGGTTCTTCTAATGTTAAGGATATGGGTTCCTTTATGGATTCATAGTAGGTAGATATGGACAAGTGCAACTCAAATATCAATAAGCATGTGATTTATAGTTATCTTAATAATGTTATATATTTAAAATTATTTGATGTAGGAAAACTGTTTCATATGTATGTATGTAGCCTTGACTGTCTCAACTGCATAGTACATGTAACTCATGTCATGTGGAGTGGAATGTGGTGTCAGCATTCTGAAATCAGCACTGGTTCTCAAGTCATTTATATTGAAGAAAGAGAGACTGGTAGGAAGTTGTTTTAGTCCTCAGAGACTGTTCACATTTCTAATACAATACACAGTATAGCGGTATGCCAAGATTAAGCAACTGCCTACATCCAGATTTTTGGATTCCTGACCATGCTGACTAGCGCAGATGGGAGTTCTTATTTAGAATATCTGGAGGGCACTAGGTCACCACTATCTGAATTCTGAATTGACTGCAAGAAAAGCAGGTGGCAGCTAATGTTTGAGAGAGATAGCAAAGCCTCAGTAGGTCTCATCCTTAATTGACCTAGACATTCCATTCAAAGATATATCAGATCAGTATTTTTTATGCCCTCTGATTTAATTAATTGAATAATCAGGTCAAACAAGCATTCTGTGATTTCAGATTGGTTAGCCCAAGGCATCTAACAAGCTGTCCTACAATCATATACAACAAGGAGAAAAATGACGAGGGAAATCTCAAGATCTAGGGTTTATTTTTTAAAATTTTTTAACAGATCTTATGTTTTACATAAATAACAATCTTGCATCCAGTGTGGTTTGCAAACAGTGGAAACATTAGGGAAAAGAACCATGTGGATTAGATTAATGTAATTAAACACTATGTATATAAGCAGTATGGATACAAATGCATAGTTTTGTTTTTTCCAGCAGAAGGGTTGTCCACCTTAAATAGGGAATTAATCCATCAAGTACAATCTTCTGCACAATAATTGTGTTAGAGAGTAATTTCAAGAAAATAAAGTTTCAAATTGTTATTTGCAATTTGGACTCACATCACAGAGCATAGTGAAAATAGAATAGAGAGAAAACTTTCTGAATATCAATATCCTGGCTGCATTCTTGTTAAAAATACAATATCAGGATCCAATTTGTCATTCAGCATAAAGAGAAGCCCATTTTCATTATCTCTACAAAATCATATTGTCATGAAGGACTAAGTACAAAAGTATTTAAATATTAGTTGCCTTGGTTGAATCAATATGAATTTATTGAATTTATTGGTTGAGTTATGTCAAAAATATGGAGATAATGAAGAAAGTGCAAGTTGTATCTAGTGTAACAGTATTTTCAGAACCATTTCTTAATCATGGATATCATCATATCCATACATGCCCAGTTTCTTCTTGTTGTAGTAACAGGAGTAATAATAGTAAATATGTTTCACTTCTCACTACAAAAAGCCTTTTCTGTGGTGCATAATTAAGAGTTCTAGCACTTGGATGTAGTTTTACTGTTTTTTTAGTGTTAGTTAAACAAAACGAAATTGCAACCAAATACTGCTCTTTTATTTATTTATTTATTTATTTAGAAAATTTCTATGCCACCCCATTCGCCAAAGCCTTGGGTCGGCTCACAAAACATCAATTAAAATATAATACACTAAAAATATAAAACGAATTAACAATATAAAATAAGTTGCCCTGGCCAAAGAATAAAATAAGCAAATAATATTAGCAATTAAAATGACGTTTGAATAAAAAGGTCTTCGCCTGGCACCAAAAAACAAATAATGACGGCACCAGGCAGACCTCTCTAGGGAGTGCATTCCATAGATTTAGATTTTAGAACTTATGCTGCAATCCTAAACACACCTAGTATCCCTTTGAATTCAGTGGGATTTGCATCCAAGTAAGCGTGATAGTGTTGTTGTCACATAAGTATATTATTTGTTTGAATTGTGTGTGCAAAATAGGGATGTGGAAATAGATTTTTATCCTGTAGTAAGATGTATTCTTCAAAGAAGTAAGAGACTATGAACAAGATTTCCTGCAAATATTGGAAAAGTGGTATATGGCTCATATAATCAATAGTCTGAACACTTATTTATGGTTGCTCTGTCCTTAGTTTTCCTTATAACCAAGTACACACTCAAACATACTCATTTGAACTGGTGCTGGCCACTTGGAACAATTCTTTTTCTTTAACCAAGAATGTATCTATGAACAATGCTATATCACAATTTAGTGCCTTTTTCATCGAGCCATTTCAGTTAGCCACTTTCCTGCTCTGCTGCTTTTTATTCTGGTGTTAGCTCCTCTGAAAGCAGCAGCAAACCTTTTTATTTACCTTTGAAAATGCTTTAACCCTCTGCTGCCTGGAAATAACATGGTAGAAAAACAGCACATGCTTCTGATGAAGAGTTCTGTTTATCTTTTTGTTTCAAGAATGACAACTACTACTTCAATTTCAAAAGTGATAGCTCTACAAAAATGTGTTTTGCATAAAGAATTTTGTCTCAGCACTATTTTGAACAAAATTTCAGTGTCATTTCTAAACCATTATACCTGCTAATGTCTGCCTGACTGGTTTTAAGTGAGCTGTACTCAGGAACATATATACACTTGTTTTTATGAGGCATTTTAGGGTGCAATCCACTCAAAACTATGGCTCAGTTAGTTTAATGAAACTCACTCCTGGAAAAGTGTTTGTATGGGATTGTAGCCTAAAGCATTCTTTAAAATATCAGCTTTATTTCTGTTGAATATATGTTTGTTTTAAGTATGAAAACTGCTAAGCTGTAAGAGTAACTTACTGAATGTTTTTCCTTGCCACTTTGTCACTAGGGTCCCGTCTTCGTCAGGAAGACTTTCCACCTCGAATTGTTGAACATCCATCAGATGTAATTGTTTCTAAAGGGGAGCCAACTACTTTGAACTGTAAGGCTGAAGGAAGGCCAACTCCTACTATTGAATGGTACAAAGATGGAGAGCGTGTGGAAACTGACAAAGATGATCCCCGCTCACACCGCATGCTGCTTCCTAGCGGATCTTTATTTTTCTTACGAATTGTACATGGACGCAGGAGCAAACCAGATGAAGGAAGTTATGTGTGTGTTGCAAGGAACTATTTGGGGGAAGCTGTGAGTCGTAATGCATCCCTGGAAGTAGCCTGTAAGTAACTCCTACACTCTATATGTCCTGAAAAATCTTGAACTTATTTTGATTCACAAAAGAGATACATGTACTTTTTATTAAGAATCCCAAACTTTATCTATTAACTTGATGTTGTCTATTAAGTATTTGGCAATGCTTAAATGAAAGTGTGCTTATTACCCTCCATCTTTCTATGTATGTTTATTGAGAACAGTGACCTTGCATAATATATGGTTTGTACTAAGATACTTACTTTGCATTGCATATAAGTTATGATTTGCACTAGCCTTCGAGAGTCTAATCTTTCCTTCAGGTATAATTTCTTCTTGAAAATATAGTTAAATCTGGTTTTGTTGCAGCTAATGTCTAAACCACCTATTATTTAGTATACAGGCATTTGCTATTTATTTATATATACAACATTTATTTGGGAGTGGCATATAAGACATAAGAAATGGCCTTTAAAGATTGTCACTGAAGGCATCACAGATGTTTTGATAACCTTCTTTTGTTTGTGGGATAGCCACTTCAATAAGGAAAATCGAGGTGATAACTACTCTGCTTGTGCACTCTGGGTTTAAAACAGAGCACATAGTTTTAATGCTATGAACTTTATAATGCATGATCTATCTAACTGTATTATTTATCCCATGTTAATAAGTGTCTATTCATTTGAGAATTAAGCACAATGGTATTTCAGTGTGTTACCTTGAAGTGATTTGTTGTGAGTTATGAAAATATTCAGAATATTGGATAAATTGTTAGTAGGGTAAAATCAGTGTTTTGATTGAGTATTAAGGATACCTTCTAAAACTTGTTCTGCTTGCTATCAGTATTAATTATGTTCATTTGGTAGTACTGTATTGACATTCTATGTAGAAGGCATGGAAGTAGAGTTCACATCAGGGTTATGGATATTTTGTTACTGTAAAGTTGAAAATAAAGGCATAAAAAGCACTTTGAAGTTTTAACTAGATAGAATTGATTCACTTCAATGCATCTGATCACATCTAGAACTACTTAATATGTATGAATGTATAAATTCAGATACATTTGCTAAAAATGTAGTGTCAAAATGAAGTACAGACAGTCACCAAGTTATGAAGTCTGAGCTATGAACAACCTGTAGTTATAAACGACTGTCATAAAGCTTGCAGAAAATTGTCATCACCAATGACAAAGAGGAAGTGGGAGAGGGGGAAGCCTCCAAAGCATGCCTGTCTAGAGGGGGAAATTTCTCCAGAATATCCTTGATGCAAAGAAGAGGCACTGATGAGTTTGGGTGGAAGAGTTTTTCCACTTTCACAGGAGTCCTGTGCCCCTAACCCCTAAGAATGTGGAGGGCTGACTATATGTGATCCAACTTACATGCAAATTCATCTTAAAGACTAATTTCCATTTTCTCAGAAACAAAACTTGTTCATAACCTGGGGACTGCCTGCATATTATGCATGCATTATTCTTGAAATTAAATTTTGCTTAAACAGCCACACTTTCTTTATTACTAAAGTTATTTTATATAATTTAAGATTAGTTTTGTATTTAAATATGGAATTGATTTCTTGGATTTTTAGAAATGTGACATTTTGTAAGCAGGTTTGAGGGTCCATTACTAGGACATGTGGGTACCCTGAAATATTAACACATATGTCACAATTATTGCTGAGCATCGAAGAATTGAGGCCTTTGAATTGTGGTGCTGCAGAAGACTCCTGCGAGTCCCTTGGACAGCAAGGAGACCCAGCCAGTCATTCTTAGAGGAGATCAACCCTGACTGCTCTTTAGAAGGCCAGATACTGAAGATGAAACTCAAATACTTTGACTAGCTAATGAGAAGAAAGGACTCACTGGAAAAGAGCCTAATGCTGGGAACAATAGATGGCAAATGAAGAAGGGGATGGCAGAGAATGAGGTGGCTAAGTGGAGTCACTAAAGCAGTCAGTGTGAGCTTAAGTGGACTCTGGGGGATGATGAAGGACAGGAAGGCCTGGAGGAATGTTGTCCATGGGGTCATGATGGATCGGACATGACTTCACAACTAACAACAACAAATACAAGTGGTTGCTTGCAGTTATGCCATAGTAGCTTGGTACTAAAAATAAACTACATCCACATATCTGAGCATTTATCTCATTTCCTAAAATCAAGGACATTTTTCAGTGTTCCTTGATATGATATGGTGCATAAAAGTAGGAAAATCCATGGAATAAAAGCCAGGTTTTGCACAGCCATAGTTACTATGCCAATGTTGTTTTATGTGATCTGTACTGTATTGATCTACAGGCAGCAAGCTCTGTACAATATACTTCAGCATCAGTCCAGTGCATTTCACCATGTGCACACACACACACAAACCCACACACATTTCTTGTGCCCTAGAATTTAGACATTCCACAGTGTAAATGTCTGAAATTCACTTTTCATTGTATTTTTATAGGTTTTACTTTTCATTCATATTCTTTAGATAAGTTGCACCACTTATGAAGAATTCCTTAACAATTTAGGCTGAAAAAATCCATATTAAGAAAAGTTGGGTAAAAGGATACCTACAAAATTATGTATGAAAACACATTTCAAAACAGAATTAGTATTTCTTACAATCATTTAGAATTTTACAAGGATAACATAATTATGTTATTTCACTGTTCTTGAGCAGTTCGAATACTGTATGGGTTAGACACCTAAGAATTATTTATCTCTTTGATCTTGTTTCCTTATGGTTTGTTCTTTTATCTAAGGGGAAAAAAATCACAGCCAAGATTCAGATTGGTATTTGAGACATTATACCAAAGCAACTAGCCATATTTGAAAATAACAGTATATGTTATAATATTTCATATCACTTATCTGTTCTCCAGCAGCTACTGAGAGTCTCCAGTTACAATATGTGCAATGTCTTGAGTTGAGTTTTTAACCACTGCAGCTGGTGGTAGGTCATGCATGAACTGAGAGTCAGATTAAAAAAAAAGTCCCCAGGGAAGAAATAAAACTGACTTCCACTGTATAAAGTTGTTTAAAAATAAATATCAGAAAACATGAAATACAACATTAAAACTATGAAGATGTTTTGAATGGCATCAAGTACCTGGGAGTAAATTATTTTAGTTTTTTGTAACTTTGTAAACCTTTGTAATTTGATTTCTCCTGTTAAATTCCTTGTATCTCAAAGGGAAGATTCTTAGGCTTTTAAATTAAGAAGTTCTTTGCCACTCTTTAAGCATAATCCAATGTATGTTTGTGCTGGATGTTTTGTTAATACCAATGAAACTGAGTTAAAGTGATACATACAGTCTAATGTAAAACGCTCCTATCAGTAAGGATGGCTTGTGTTCAAAGATAGCAATGGGACTTTTCCATCGTCTTTTGCTCTTCATTGCAGTACCCTGCTTTTCCTGTGAACAAACCTTTTCTAAAGATTGGACAGTTCCACATTCTCTACAAAGTTCTGGAATATATGAAGACACATCAGTAAGGGGTGGGGACAACAGAAATTAGAGTACTTTGTTTGGCAGCGCTTTTCTATTTGCAGAACATTTAGATTTAAAGCAAATAGAAACTATACATGAAAATTGGGTTTCTGGAAGAAGCACACCATCCCAAAATTCAGTGCAGGAGACCTTCCTTACAGTCTGAAGCAATTCAAGATTTTAGTAGGAAAAATTATTTGGCTTCTATACAAGTTGTAATCCAAGCTTGTCTGTTCCTGCCTCTCATCTGGCTTTGTGTAAGCTAAAAGGGCACCCAAGATCTCCCGCTTCAACTTGTGACTGCCACTGGTATCTTTTTATTTTCACATTATGCTTTTGAAATGTCTGGAAGGGCCATGTGCATGACATAAAAACTGAGCAGCAGAATATCTACTGATATCACCAGTTTCGAAGATAAGAGTGGTGCCAGGTCAGACTTATTCAATACAGCATAATGTTTGGAATATGAAAGATGACATTAGTTCAACAGCACCCTCCCACACATGTTCTCCAGCAACTGCATAAGGAAACATAATGCCACTGATAAAAAAGTAGCAGTCAGTCCTAATGAGTAGTAGCCATTGATAGATTTGTCCTTCCATGAATCTACACAGAGTGGAAGTGCACTTTGACTTACTGTACATCTTCTCATAGGGTTTCTTTTTTATTTTCATTCATCTAAGCAGCTGGGCTTATTTTTAGTCTAATTTTGTGTAGAAGTAAGTCCTTTGGTGCTCAGGAAGGCTTGCTCTCAAATAATACATAACTGAATGGCATACAGGATAGTGGAAAATCTCCTTGAGTGACTGTTGGCATTAGCTAGATAATGTTACTGGAAAAGTAGTGTCAGGAAGGACTTCTTTTTCTTGTTTTAACCACTGTTGAAAATTGTTGAAATGTTGCTCTATCACCCTTCAAGAAAGTTAGTAAGAGCTAAGTGTTACATTTTGGTACTTGCACAGCATGTGGCTTGTATTCAATCCCCCCCCCCCCACAAGTTTGCCACCACTATACTAGGATTTTTAAAAAAGGATCAACCTCAGCTGAAAAAGACAGCATCAGATATAGTTTGCCTTTGACTAAGTATCAGGCTTGATGTTGGTACTGAAAAGTCTCTCTCTACATATATATAGACTGCCAGTTCTGTCCAGTGAATCAAGGAGATGACTGTTTGTGATTTACCAACAACCATAGCATGGATCGCTTGCAAATGCAGATGTATTGCAGCAATATGCAAATTGCTGCTTTTCAGAAATATCAGATGCTTCTGGTTTTCATTTATAAAATTGATAAAGTTAGAATGCAGATTATTTGTTTACATAGTTTATGAGATGAATACCAGTTGCAGGCCAGTACCCAGACTCTAGCTTTGAAATGGTTCTATCTATACAATTTTAGACATTTTGGCAACTAGTTCCTCACGTTGGTAGCTTATTCATGGGAGAATGTATATCTGAGCTACAAAGTCTTGGCAAGATTGCCCATATTAATGATGCCAAAAATCGTAATTTATTTCTTTTCAGTTCATGGAAGGTGACATATTTACAAAAGTTATTGCTCACATAAGTAGACTAGTTAAATCAAGGCACTAGCTCTACAAAAACTTTCCAGGCTGGTTCAATATCTGAACCAGGTAATGGTTCTTAGTAATGGGTAATCTGGATCATGTTTCTATCCCCTGATATGTCACAAAAATGCTTCCAAGTCTGGTTTAGAGAACTGATTTTAAGGTTTTTGAAAGCACACTTCAAAACAGGTGAGGATTTAAGCTGATTTGTAAGTTTTTATTTGAAGAAGAGTGTCTGTCCTCTGTCCCATCTGCACTGCTTCAGAAGCAATTTCCCTACCACTTCCAAACCTGCAAGCAGACTTTGTGATAGTAACAACAGTGGAGAGAAGAAAGGGGCATTATCTTTGTATTTGTTTCGTCACCTGTCTTCAGTGGTCCTGAAATACTCTGCAAAAGATCAGTGAAATTGTGTCTTGGCAGCAGTGATACTACTAGTTCCTAGAAACATTTTTGGTCCCAAGATCCACTGCTTTTTCAGTTCTGCATCCCGCAGCCCTAATGCTACTGCTACTCTCACTTACAAATGACTCTAGGGAAAGGTGGGAGCATCCTTAGAATGCTGGAATGTATTTAGGACAGATGTTTAAAAAATTGTTTCCGGAAACAACATGGTTGTATTTCAGAAACAAGTATGCATACTTCTGGCTTATTCTGATGACAACCTTTGGGATTTCACTCATATTCTCATATTTTTGGGATTTCACCCACAGACTAGGCTTTATAATTTTTAAAAGTAGCAGGAACGGGGGTGTATGAAACATTGGAAACAAATAACAGACTTTAGTAGGATCTTCACCAGTAAAATAATGCAGGAAAAGGACGATCCGGCACTCATGACACAATCCACATCTTCCAGAGTTCCTGCAAATGCTGGTACTCTAAAATGTGTGGCGGGGGAGGTGTCTAAAGTCTGGATAATTTTGAAGGATGTTGCAATCCCATTTTCACCCCCCGACAAACACAAAAACAACAGCAGACAGCAGAAAACTATAAACAAATTCAAATTGTTATTTTCAAAGTACTTGGTTTCAAAGGCTTATTAAACCATGGCAATTAGCGTTATGTTATATGAAGCACCTTGGTGCAGATGGGAGTGAACTCCCCTGGTTACACAGGAACTTATTTCTACTAAGAAAAAAAAATGGTTGGGTTATTTGAATGCCTAGATGAAGCTTTTAGAGAAAATCTTCTTTATCCTTTAATATATCAGCAAAATATAAATTTAAGGGAGAGGAAGCGTAAGGCCAATTAATATAGAAAGTGTCTCCACACCACACTAAGACAACAGTCTTACAGTTATTTAAGCTCAGGACAGTGACAGTAAATTGTACAGCCTGTCAATTAGCACTGGGTCTTACAAGCTGTAAGTTACCTTCTTTTCCATTTATTAGTTTTAGCTATTGATGCTTATTTTAAACATGCTTTGTCAAAAACATTTCACATATCTTTTTAGAATCATCTTCACACTCTAAATTGGTTATGAGGTGCTAAAAACTGTGAATGATCAGTCATACATAAAATATTCTTATGAGAATCTTATCTTTTAAAGTTTTTCAGTTTCTCCTTACTAAAGTTTTGGTTTTTCTGTTAACAGTAATTTTAAATGAAATAAAGGTATTATTTCACAATTATTTATACGTATTAAAGTGTTCCTATATGGAACCATCTTAGTGGGTAAGAAACAAGCTTTGTTATCCTTAATGGGGCTAAGACATTCGAACAAGCCTGAATTGATATTCCCACCTTTCTGATTTGCTTAAATCCAATGGAAATGACCATGAGACACATCTTGAGATGGACACATAGAGAGAATTTCCACTTGGAAAGAACTGACAAAGAATGCAGACCTTAGCACTGGTTGATCTGTCTCTGATCCAGGCAGAGTTGGTTGCAGCACCAAAGATAGCAGCTGTAGCCCCAGGTGTTAAATATGAGACAGCAGCTTGATCTATCGACCACTGTAAGAGGGGGCTTTGGCCTAAATGAAAATTCATGAAAAATTGATGAAGTCCCCAGATTATTTTTTCCCTTTTTGGTTTTCAGTGCTGTGCCAGTGCAGTACAGAGAGATTAAATGAGGTGTTGAATGCTTTAGTGGCAAAAAGGTTGTGGTTCAAAGGTCAAAAGTCATGAAAAAACTGATCATTTCCCCCTACTCTTTCTTCTGAAACAAAAGACAAATCACTTATTAGCTGGGCTTCACTATGATTTTTCCAACACAGTGTTTCACTGTATAAAAGTTAGCTTTATTAAAAAAAAAGGGGGGGGATGCTTATATAAAAGAATGGATGAGCGCTAATTCTGGTTCAGTCAGAAGACCACTAGAGATACTAAATTTGGTAGTTGATGTTAGCTATCATCTTCCAGAGTTTCTGCTTGCACTGATTTCATTTAGAGAAAGAAAATGGACTTGCATTATTTATAGGTCACAGATTGCTGAAACTGCAAGCTCTGGACCACTATCCACACATAATGATCCTGTTTACTTTAAAACCAAAAGTAAATAGATGTTTTATCTGTGAGAGTAAGAGATTATAGTAGTTGACTGAATTTAGCAACAGTATCACTCTGAAGCATAAGCCAAATCTTTTCACACAATATGTCTAATCCTGTTTCATGTCTATCCAGTTCCTAAAAGTATAAAGATTAGATGGTAAGACATGCCGCATTATAGATGAAACCAAGTATCCTCTGAGTGCTGATAAAATTTAACTTGATCAAATGTACATAAAATCATTGTATAGTTTTGTGAATATAAAGGCAGTATAATTCATTTATTTATCTTCAGACTGGAGAGTACTGGATACCAGCTGGGTAATTGTAAACAGGTTTTTATATCTAATTGAAAGAAGACCTGTAAATAACCAAGGCTCAGGGTTTCTCAAACCATATGTTTGAGAAACTTTGCACTTTGACTGGTTATACAGATTCCTATAGGGATTCCTCCCTCCCCCACCCCATCTTTTTCTGTCAGATATGTCGCAACAGGAATTCCTGGAAGGAAGGAATGATGTCATGAGTTTCTCCTTTCTGCAACCCATATTCCCTCAGGCTCAAAGTATGAAGATGCATGAGAAACGAAGAAGAAAAATAATGAGGGTGAAGACAGTAGTTTGCAGCAAGGGGGTCAGTCAGGTAAATCCCCAGGAGTTTTCTAACTTGTGCAGTATGATAGATTTAATATGTGTTGTGGCTGTACAATAAAATGCATTTTGAAATATTGCCCACATCTTTTGCCAAATACTCCTATATGTTTTGGAGTGTCAATTTATACCCACTTTGTACATTAAGGCAAAGACAGGTCTCAGTATTTCAAAAGCAGGCCACCTATGAATTTTCTGTAATGATTGAATACAGAAGACATATATGAAGGTACTTCTTACCGCTTTGTGAAACAGGTGTAGCTGATATGCTGGGTGGAATTTTACTTGGAATTGGAAAGCTATTTTTATTTGAAGACTCAATGGATACAGACACTGTTGTGATGTTCAGAATCTCAAAGTAAAACACAAGCATGAAAGGTGATGACATGACTTTTCCTCATGGATAGGGTGGGGAACTAAATTAGTCTGTCTAGTTAAAGATGTGAACTGAGATCATGGTGACTGTACCCTTAGTGACCAAGTAGAAGGACTAATGTGAAAATGGTGGAGTATTTTTCTTATGGATTCCACAAAATAGAATGTGCAGTGGGCAAGAAGCATGAGCAAAGCTGGGAAGAGGAAATGGATGGCTTTGATCAGACTCAGTAAAAGATAACATGCTGTAAATACCTTTTCTTTTTCTGTGCTGCTAGGGTAGCATCAGAGACTTGAAAACAATTTCTGTACAAGTAATCTATATGCAGATTTATGTAAGCAACAATTGCAAGTATACAATGGCACTCTTAAACATTTGGAAGAAGCAAAACAAATATATAGCTATACTTTCAGTGCCATATTTCAACAGTAGAATTGTTGCAGAATTCCCTTTCTGGGAATTAATTCAGATGATACATGACTCATCATAGGTTACCATGTTAGAAAAATATGGAAGACACTTTTCAGCAGTGCTTCTGTTCCTTTTTTGGTCCTAGACAGGGTTTTCAGGGATTCCTTTTAGGGGAAGAAAATGGACAATAAATAAAGCATAATCCAGGATGGCAATTTAGGTGTAATTCTAGACTCAGCTGAATGTTCCTGTAGTGGTCAGAAGTGCTTTTGGCTAGCTTAGCCTGGTGAATCAACTGTGTCTTCTCCTGTGGATGTATACAGCTTTGGTAATGATTATTTTATTTACATCAACATTGTATTCTTGTAACACACTTGTTGTTGGGCTACTTTTGAAGAGTCTCTGGAAGCTGCAATCAGTCAAGAATCCATCAGTAAATATGTAAGTGGGTGCAAATGCACGCAATTATGTTATGCTTACTTGGCAGTTGCACTGGTTTGCATTGGTTACTGGTTTGTTTCCAGACACAATTCAAAATGTTGGTGATTACCTTTAAAGTCCTAAATGGATTGTGTCCAGGACACTTGAAGTATTGCTTCCATACACGCTGATCTGCCAGCTTATATAATCAACAGGATATACCATTCTCTGTAATGCACACACAGGGTGGAGGCATGGTAGATGAGGACATTACTTTTAAATTATTTGCTAATTTAAGTGGTAATGGAATAGTAATATAAATATCTAAATAAATAATATAGCTAACTGGTTCTCTTGTTTGACAGTGCAATCCTACTTGTGTTTTCTTACGGGTAGGCCCATTGAGTTCAATAAAACTTATTTCCTCATTAGTGTTTATAATATTACAACCTCAAACTACTCTAAATACCCAGGGCAGTCCCATGCAGAAAAAGGAAGAGAAGTTAGTATTTCAAAATGTGTTTGTCAGGTGGTTGTTCTCATTCTGGTAATATTAATTACAGTCTCATTGCATCCTTAAGATTTTTTCTTATGTTTAGTGAACTGTTGTCAGATAACAGTTACACTTTCCCTTTGATAAAGCATTAAAAGGTAAGGAACTTGAAATGCACCATACATACCTAGTATGTGTTCTAGTAGTCTCCAATTCTGTGTAGGTTGATTGCTTTTGGCTTTCTATGTATGGCATGATCAACATTTTTTCAACTTGGTGTGCTCAATATTTTTCAAATTTTAGTCAGCTGAGAAAAAAACATAGCTGATCAAAATAACACCGCAACTTTGCATTATTTAATGCATTTGCATTTCTGCACCCCAGTTTACTCTCTGGAAACCTTCAAGTTCTATTTGAATATTAATTAAAACACTGGCTATTGTTGGCATATGCAACAGACATGCTGTACATTTATGATGAAATAGGAGATTTTTATAAATAGTTTCAAGCAGACTATTCTCAAAATGTTAAATTATCTAAAAATGTGAAATATATTGCACTCCTAATTAACAGAAAGAACATTGGTGAATGTTACATATTAAGCAGATTGTACTATTAGAAGTCATCCTGTTTACAGAAAGTCAAATTTTATCACTTAAGTACTGTGTGGCATTTTCCTGTTTAAGCCTCAAGCGATGAAAACTTCATTATTATTTTTGAGATGGGAGTCACTTCACAATATTTGAAATTGAATAATTATCTGATGCCTGTTCAGAATTCAGAGTTAAATGAGGCAGTAGTTTCAGTCCAGTAAGTAGCAGGTACATATTAGAATTATATAAAGCACAACTGATGTTACCATGACTTCCACAGATATCTTTGACAGTAGTCTTCTAAGCATGCAGAATTGCTGTTCCTCAGTCTTAGTGTCATGAAATATTCTAGTGCTGTCATATCTAAGCAGATACAATTGCCTCGACATAGCAGCAGATATTCCTAATAATTTGCTCCCTCGTTTTGCTTGGAGATTTCCTTCTCTTTTGACACTTGCTGAAATTCAGTCTCTGGGTAGACTAATCTTATGGCCTTAAGCATACAAAGAACCATAGGATGCTTTGGGTTCTCAGTTTTTAGGATGGATAATAGGTCCAATCTCAGAGCTGAGGTCTGTACTTGGGTCCTCCTCCATCACAGTCATAACAGGAAGAATTGCAGTGTCAGTTTCTCCAACACTGTATGACTGACCTTAGAGGAGGGTAAATAGACTCTCCTGGAAGGAAGAGAATAGTCTGCATTTGCCAGAATATGATATATCCTGGTGGTGGGCCATTTTTATTTCCTTCCCATCTGAGGAGAAATAGATGGGTGAAATCAGGCATCAAGCTGATTTGCTCGATAGAAGGAGCAGAGATATTAAGATTGCCTCCATGCACCTCCCATCCTTCATAGGCTGTCCATAAATCTCTGAGTTTGGAGACTTACGGGCGCCCCAATTAGATTGCAACTTTACTATATTACTATTAAAATATAGAATCATTGATCTGTTTCTAGACTAAAGCATTAAATATTGTTTCATGCAAATATGAAAAGAATGTTGCTTTTATTGTAAAACTGTCCTGAGATGCTTATAGTAGATGGTATATAGAAGCTATAAATAAATGAATAGAAAAGGTAGCCATGGTTTGGAAGACATTTAGCACATCCTACTGATTTAATTTGGAGGTTTCTATGACATGGATAGTTGCGGCCAGTGTATGTTTGTTCAGGTGCTGGTGCACATCCTAGACAATTGAACCTTGCTTTGTGCCATGGAGCCCATATGGGCCACCAAAGAAAAAGCTGGATTACTGATACATGGACAGTAGGCCTTGTTCAGATAAGCTACTCATGAAGAGGAACTCTGGCTTAAATTTCAGTTGGCCCTTTCCTGTCTGTACATAGGATAAAGCACTTCGTCTTAGGATAAAAAGCGATTTTGTATGAACTGACTCAAGCGATGGGACTTTGCTGTCATCTGCTCCCCTTTGAATGGCTAGTGTGGTTGTCTTATCAGAAAAAGGCTGGAGGAAATGGACAAGAAAACAAAAACAAAGGAGCTGCAGGACTCTAGACCCCTGCTCTGCTTCTGTTCCAACCCTGATTTTGAAGCCCACATCAAAACATGTTTTAGTTCAATGTTGCTATTGGGACAAAGAGTGATCTTCAAAGAAAATATGGTGCTTTGATTTTTCAATTTGAAGAACATGTCTTGTTTCAACACTGTTTATAAGTTTGTGTATGTAGATATGTATTTAATTCATGTATGTATTACATTTCTGTATTGCTAAGTAGCTGAAATTATCTGTGCAGTTCATAAAGCAGAGTCAAGTATAGACAATTTATTAAGGCACCTCTCATTTTCCTTTGTGCAAGAAATTGCAAACACTTGGCAAGATTAGAAGTCTGCTTAAATTGGTTTGATGTCTGAAAGTGAAAATGCATGTGTGTGCATGCAAGTGTATTTTATTTTATTTTATGTATGTACTTACACATGTAACCAAAGACTCTTACACAACTTTCACTCCTTCAACTTTGGTGGAAAACTAGGTAGACTTAAAAGTGAAACTAAAGCAAACAAGCCCTTTAGATTTTCCAATCTACAAGATGCCCATATCTGATATAATCTGATATAACAGGATACACCAGATGGTTTGAACTTTTCACAGCTTTTTGTCTCCCGTTTGTAGTATCTTCTGTCATTTTTTTCTCTCTTCTCTCTCTTAATTATTTTTATATACAGAAAGGAAATCTCTTGTCAGTTCTGCTGATGCTAGCATCTGAGACAGCTTCAGAAGGGAAGCCATGTTAGTTCATTCTAGGAAAAATAACACAAAGAGAAGTCACATGGCAATGAGCACATCTTTTGCATCATGGGTTTTTGTACCCTGCAGTTTGGCCATAGGCAGTAACTGATTTTGAAGTTGGCACACAAAAACATGGAAGGAGATGTAAAGTTGAGAACATTTAAAATTTAACAACTTTCCTATACTAAAACAAACATGAAAAAATGAAAAAGTGCATCACCTGGATTAGATGAGAAAGAGAGGTAAAGCTGTATATGATTGACATTGTTAAAAATCTTTTAAAAAGGAAGATCACCTTCCAAAACAGATGGTGTTGGTGAGAACTGTTGCCATCCTATGCTACGTATTTTGATTTCTAGTTCTCAGTGGTGCAGTTAGATAACTTTAGATGTTGGAGTTAATGGTCTTTGTGGGAGGGCTGCAGATGAATGACCGTTTACTTTTGTTTGAAGCATACAACATTTTTAAACTCCATGCCATTCTATGTTTACAACTGCTTTTACTTTGCTGATAGGTTAGGAAAAAACAACACAAGTCTGTTCACCCAGCACAAAGATACACTTGAGAGTGTTCACTTGCACATTTTAACTCTAATTGCAGCACCATTGTGGCCGCAGGAATAAAATGGACCTTGGTTTTGATGCTGTGATTTTAAATACATAACTTGGAAATAAGCTTGATTTTGTTACTGAAAGGGATTTTTTTCAAGTAAAAATACTTAAATCCGCATCTTTATGCAAATATCCCCCTAAGTGTGCATGTGTGTGAGCATGTGTGTGTGTGTTTAAATGGAAAGAAAGAAGGGATGCTATGTTGACCCGTGTCAGCCCCACTGGACCCCAGCATACTTGATGTGTTAGAAGCTCATCCCAAGCCAATTTGCTGCTGCCTTTGTGATCTGCTGCTCTTGGGTTGATCATTGGCAGTCAGATCCCAGACCTTGGCCCTGAAATGCAAATATTGATGTGGGACTAATGAAAAATGCTTAAGAGCATGAGAATCAGTGAATTTAATGCTGATGCAATGCAAGCTCCATAAATCAACACAAATATTATTGAAATGCTGCATGTTCAGTATGGATTTGTATCATGTATGGGCCATTATATTCTGCAAAATATTCAAAATTGGAAAATCCCTTTAGTTGGAAAAGTTATGAAATAAGTAACATACCAACATTAGCCAATGACTTACTGCAACTACATTGTGCACACAGTTTACAGCATGATATTGTTACATAATAATTGTTAATACATTTAGAGATTCTTATATACTAGATGTGTATGTGCTGTTTTTAATGGTGCTTCTTTAGTAGAAAAAATAGTAAAATCTATTTCCTGCAAATTTACATTGATAAATGTTTTTAGCCTTTCTAATTCTGTTTGGGGAGAAATGGAACATGCACTCCCTTGCATTAGCTTCAAAAATATATGCTCTAAAAATGAAATTTAAATGTTTGTCCATAAGTGCTGCTTTATAAAATTAGGTGTCCATGCTGCCCCCACCCCATGTTTCACGGATTTGTCAGTGAATAGATTTTTCTTCAGCATGTGTCAGCTATCCTTGATATAAGACAATCTGCCTCAGAACGGACATCTTTAGGGAGGTTAGGGGCAAACTGAGGGTATGGCCTTATTTCAATATATGTGGTATCAACAGCAGTATAAAAAGAAAAAAAAAATCAGTGCCTGTGTCAGCCATTCTTTCATCACCTATCCTGGAGTCCTCAGTTGAGATGACCTCTGAAGTGTCTGGTGTGGTGAGTGATGTACTTAATGAGATCCAATGACACTATGACCCCGACCCCTTGTGGCCTTAGCTCTCCTCATCCATCTTCTTAGCCCCACAGGCTGTGAGGCACTGTGTGGAAACAGGATTAAACAAGTGTGAATAAACAAGTTCAAGAGCTTTCTGTCGTGGCTGCCAATGCAGGATGGTGGTAAAATGACACATTAATATCTCAGAACTGTAGTATGCTACTTCTGAGAAATAGCCACTTACTTGCTACTTTTATAAAAATGCTTTAATAGCATATAGTGAGGTATTGAGAAGGGTATAGGACTTGGCTTGCAGTTTGATTTTATTCATTCATCCAGTGACACATTCTATTCTGCAATGGGTAATATTCAAGGCAAGATCAAAAAGGGGGTATACAACAGCTCGGCAAAACAGTAATATTTTACTTGATTTCTATTTATGTAAGATTTGTTAAGAAATGCTAGTTAAGAGAAGATCACTCAACTTATCTTGGTTTTACACCCATAAGTGATGCAAAATTTTCAGACACAAGTTTAACTCTGTGTGCATGTGTGTGTTTAAAGATGTCAAGTTAAGGCACATTGCCAGTCTTTTGTGTGTGGCTATGGGTAAGCACTGTCTGTCTTCTGTTTGACAAGACTTTCTGTTTACCTCATGGCACTTCTTGATAAGTTGACCAATTGGTGATTAAACATACTTATTTAGTTCAGTGGGTCAGAGCTATTTTGACAGACAGAAAATTACTGATGGATCATTGATTTCAGTATCTCTGACATCTGGCCTTGGTGTAGTCCATCATCTGAGAATTCATAACACATCTGCTTGGACAATAACATGCTCAGCTACCTGTGTGACCTTAGATCTGGATATTGGAAACATTTTGGCCAGAACAGATGAACAGAAATTACAGAATTATCAATCATTCAATTTTAAAACAACATTTAGGCATTACAAGTAAATGTTATGCTTGATATTGAAATTTGTCTTTAGGTATAAATTATCAAAATGTAATTTCATTTGCTCAAAGATTGAGAAGAACAACTTTAGGTTTAAAGAAAGTTCTTTCATCTGGTACTCAAAGGAAGTATTTATCAAAAATCTGATTTAGGCACAAGTCATTCAGAAGTTTGTCTATTTTGTAATAGTAGATTAAGGCTGCAATTTTGTACACACTGTATAAGTGTGCATATGATGGTACTGTAGTAGTTTTTAGACAAATACCGTATTTCTGTATTCATGGCAATAGATATTTGCATTTGGCTCTGGAAGTATGACTGGTGGAAGTTGTAGTTATTTTGAACGTCTAATTAAGAAGAGTGTTTCTCTTGTAAACTTGTAAAAACAAAACATTTGAATGGCTACAGCTCACACCAGCCCTAGGCAGCATAGTCAATGGTGTAAGATGATGGGAACTATAGGTCAAAACATCTGGAGAGTCGCAAGTTGTTCAATCCTGATTTAATTATTTTATTCCTGCGTAAATTATCTAGCAATGGAAAATAAGAACCTGAAATAATAAGGGGGAAATATTATAATACAGTAAGTTCAACAAGATTAATACGGTATGTAGAACTGAAATTATGCATCCAATATTAATTTTAAGAATACTGAATATTTTTCTTATTACAAGAGTAAACTGTAGCCATTTATAGTTAAGAATATTATTCCCTTCTTCATGCATGTATACTAGGACACTTCATTTTGGCTATTGCTCTGTATTTTTACAGCCTAGTATCTGAGAGAAGTAATGTTAGGCATTTGCTGTTCATATATGGCAAATATTTTAATAGCTATTGGTAAATTTAGTACTATACATGCACAATATGCTAGGATCTTTATGGCAAGAATAGTTGTAACAGAAGCCAGAGGTCCTGCTGCTGCTAATGAAGTTCTTGATGCTGGGCCAAAACAAAGCCAGCAGCGATGACATTGAATAAGAGAGAAAGCATGAGAGAAAGCTGCTGCCATCATATGAAACACCTGTGCTTCTGAAACATTTTGCCCTCAGACCCTGAGATCACAATTCCATTGCATACCATGGGCCCTTCTCCACACTTGTGTGAAATAGCCCTTTCATATATGAGACCATATTTCTGATCATGACTCTCTTCCAAAATCAGAAAAAAACTAGGCTGGCCTTTACTGTTGTATGCCAATAAGTATCTTATCATTTTCATGAGGTTTCATGCCTTCTTGGACAGCTGGAAACAGAAAATAAAAATTGGAGAATTATGGTTTGAAGCCTTGGCCATTGCCTATGTAATTCCATCTTGTCGCCCATGCATGAAGCTGATGGGTGATGTTACACGTGGCTTGGTATTGCCAGTGTATTGATTACATTCTTTCCATCTAAATTCAAAGAAGAGTTCAAGGTCTGAATGTTTGATATGGGTGATACTGCCTCTAAATCTGGAAGCTCCTTTTCAATAATGGCAAATATGGATAAAGTCCCCATGAATTAGTCTACACCTTCTAAAGTCATCAGGGGTTGTTCAGAGCAGAAGGATCACAATGTTAGAAGGTAAAAATGAAGAGCTGGGAACAAAGAGGACAAGTAGCAGATGAATCTGTGAAGGGGAAAATGGTACAGGAGGAAACAGCAAAGAAAGATGAAGGGCCTTAAACAGAAAATGAAGACATTTAAAGTTGAAGAAGGTATTTAAAGGAGACAGAAAAACAAAGTACATTTAGGAAGAGGTGACATGCTCATAGTGAGAAGGAATAGATCTAAATTTTACTGAACATTTCTAGGGAAAATAACTGATTTTTGCAGAATGTTTCTGAATCTACTGCAGCAGAGGGAAATGACAGGCAGAAGAATTATATGGAGGTGCTCAGAAGTGTGCATGGTACCTTGCATTAATTTTACCTAGATAGGAAATTGTCCTTTTGATCTCTAACCTGTAATCATTCTAATTATTGCATCAGAATAAAAAAAGTCTTACAATTGACATGCTCATAAATTAGACCGAAAGTGCACTCGGATTCTTTTGTCCATGCATTGAAAATGCAGGGAAGCAAAAGTACACATACACTTAGAGGTGACAATAGTTCTGCTCTCTCATTGATAGAAGCATGCAAGAATTATCATTAGATACTAGCATTTACATCAATTGTTATGATGTCAAACGTGCCATATTAATATTCTAAGTTTTCCATTTCAATGAATAAATATAATACAGATCAATTTGAAAATGTGTTATCTTTTCCTTGATTCTTCAGCTTCATACTTTTTAAAAAGAAGCTGTTAAATAGTTATAAATCATATATATTTTTAAACACATTTTTAAACTATTGTGCTTACAGTAGGGATTCAGAGGACAAAGAAGCTGCCGCCTGGGATGAGAAATGGTCACAGTTCTGTCATTATATGTTTGGCAAATTGATGGCAAACTTCTGGGATGTCCAAATCTCGTGTTCTTCTTGCATCTGTACGTTTTGGGTCCTTGCTGCTATTGGTTTCTCCTTGCCGATCTTCTGCACCCTTTGTGCTTTGAATCTTTTGATGAATTGCAGCTGACACTTCTGCCACTTCTTTATAGCCTGATTCAGGTTGGGCTTGGAGGTGTAGCAGTTTGCCTTTTCTAGTTGCCCTTTTCAATACTGAAGCTACTGTCTCGTTTCGCACATGCTGGCCATGAGTGTTCATTTCAGTATTACTTCAAGTCTAGAGGTTGCTGCTAATGTCTTACCTTTTGATACAGCCCTCATTGAAGGGTACCTTACCATTTGATACAGTAGTCCAGTAGGTCCTATATCAAGAAGAAATAATTTATTCAGACTTGCACTACTTCTTTTTGTAAAACAGATTGTCCAGGCGCCATTTGCAAATTATTAATTAAAAACAATAAAAAACTGAAGTCTGCACAATGTGCTAATTAACAAATGCCTTGCATTTATAATTGGTTAAAATAAATTGAACCACTGACATGTTATGGGCTCTGTGGAGCTAGGTATAACAGCTAGGTAAAATGGCAAATTTAAGATGCTGTATGAAAATTGATTTCAGGATCACTTAAAGAGTTCTGAAGATGATGGGTACTGTATGGAAGAGAAATCTTTAATATAATTTCAGTAACTTTTTGCGGCTGTATTGCTTTATTACTGAATCAAATCAGGCTGATTAAACTTACCATGTAATGTCTGTTCAAACCTGTTTCCTAGAGAAATGATATAACAGTCATGTTTGGAATAATTAACTAGAACAAATCAAAGTTATGTCAAAACTTTGTTAGTGTACAGTCATGCTATGAGTGGAAACTTTGAATCCATGTTAAAATCAGTAGTAAAAATTCAATTATCATGAGTAATAGAACTTGCAAAGAATATAAAAGAATTGGAATACAGGATGCATTGTACTATAAAAGATTTGAGGTAAGTATCAAGAAAATGTATTCAGATTTTAAATCTGCATTCTCTGAACCTACATATCTTGTTGAACATATATCTTTCTCCACTATAGAAATAAACTAGGAACTATCCATATGTTCATATTTAACTATATGGGTATAATAGGAAAAGGATATTATACTTTTATATTAGTGGTTAGAGGCCCTTGGTTTACTCTGAAGTGATCACAGCTGGCAGTAAAAAAAATAAATGGTAAGGTTTTTGAATAAAATGTAGGAGGGGTAAGACACTTGGATGGGTACCAAGAAACAGCCTGAGGACACAGTGGTGGCATAGAGTCATAGGGCTCTTCCATCTTTACTATTTTATAAGGCCATCAAATCCAACCCCCTGCTCAATGCAGGACTCAATCCATCCTTCTCAGATGACTGTCCAGTTCATCTTGAATGCTTTTAGTGTTGGAGTGCCTACAAGCAATCTAGGTCATGGATTCCATTGCTGTACTGCTCTAACAGTCAGGAAGTTTTTCCTGCTGTCCAGCCAGGATCTGGCTTCCTCTAACTTAACCCCATTATTCCATGTCCTGCACTTTTAGATTATTGAGAATAGATTCTTCCCCTTATCTGCATGACAGCCTTTCAAATATTTAGTCTTCTCATCTAGAGGGTAAACATGCCCAGTTATTTCCATCTCTCCTTACAGTGTCCTATCCCCTGATCATCCATGCTACTCTCTCTTGATCTTTTTTCAGATTGTTTACATCTTTCTTGAACTGTGGACACTATAGTCAAGATGGGACATAACTAGTGCAGAATAGGGGAAACAATATCTCACTAGCCTAATGGAAAAATAGTTTAAATAATTTAAACTGTTTTGCAAGGTTGAAGCAGAAGCTGGTTGTGAACTCTGCGAACTGGTTTGTTCTCTTCTCTCACTCCTGATAAAATGACCTGGAAGCATCACTTGGCACCCCAAATCTTTAGCAGGTGTGCACATTTTCAGCTTAAGTACTTATTGAAAACAATGTGCTGAAAAATGTGTGTATAATTAGGTATGGTGTATCCTGTTTAACTTACCCCAATTGGGGAAAGGGGAATGGGAAAGAGTGATAGTGAAGTCAACAATTGATTTACTGATACAATTGTCTATTATTTCTTTTATGATACCAGATTTACACTTGAACTGAAATATAGTCTGTATTGCTGAATATCTATAATATACCCTCAGGTGTTTGAGCTTGATTATGTTAGATAAGCACAGGTAATTACAGCCAACAACCCTTTTTTTAAAATCCCCTTTGAGAGGTAGTGCACAATACCTTCTCCAGAGCTGGTTCTTTCTCCTGTGGTGGTTGAAAAGCCTGTCTGCAAGGTCAAACACTTTTCAGAACATGTGAGCTGAAAACTGTTGGAGGTAGTGGAGAGTACAAAGAGGGTTAAATGTCTTTCCCACTGCTGCTCAAACCCTCCTGGAACAGCTTTCTACTAAGAGAAAGGACTGTTGATTTACATGTGCATATGTTTGTACATATAGTTTGTCCTTAAAAGGTAAGGTTAAAAATGGCCAAAGAGATGCACCATCCACATGTCTGCACCATCTGGCATGTGACGCTCCTGAAGATACAGAAAACTAAAGTACCATCTGAGAACATGACGCAAAGACAAACAAGCACAGAACTGGAATTGTGACATATTCTTTTGTTGTCAGTCCGTTCTGATAATATTACCCACAACAACTTGCCAGGGGGGTAATTTGCTTGCATTGTAAAATTTAAGAGGAGTGTAGCTGAGATCACCAGATTCAAATTTTGTTTTCATACAGCTTCTATCCAGGGTACACATTTGACCCCCAAATGATGGAGTAAATGAAAGCTCTTATTTAAAGTAATGCAGTCAGTTCAAAAAAATATTGTGCTAATAAAGTTATGCATTCTAATTGAAAGATTTATGGCAATCCATTTAGTTGTTACTAGGTTATTTGTGACAGGCAGATGCAGAGTAACCTGATTAGAGGAGGCATTGTGATGACTTGTAGCTGCAGAGGAGAATAAAGCTTCAAACCATTGTCATGGCCCATTCTCTAAAATGCATTCAGAAGATGATTTAAAGGCAGGCATGTGGCCATTAAATTTAAGTTTGCAGCTGCCTAGCTAGAGGTGGTTAATGTCTAAAACACCAACATGAAATAGTGGAATGCACCTCTCATCAGTTAATTTCTCCCTCACAATTTTGATGTGAAAATTCAGGAAGGGACTGCTAAAACAACTACTGTGTTAAGAATATTGATTTTAAAAAGACATACTAATAAACAGTCTCCTACAATAAAATACTCCATTATCTAAATATTAAAATATTTAGATTATTAGACACACACACAGGGAAGGGGAAAGGGTGGGGGAAGAGAGTAGCATTATCCATTTTTAATGGTTGCATACATCTAGCTTTTCCTTATTTATTCTTGGTACACTCCCCTAGAGAGTTTAAAGAATTAAGGGGAAATATTCAATCTCCAACATCTTTGTACTATCATCAGATTTTTGCATTGTGGTAAGTTAGTTAACATTTAGGTGAAAGTAAACATAATAAGCAAAATTATTGATATGAAAATGTTATATTTCTCTGTAGGAAACAAAACATGGTTTAAAGCATTTTTACATAGCTATGAAGCTGAAATAAATTGGTTTTCTCAGAAAAAAGGTTTGTAGGGAAATGCAGTGTATGTTTATTGTCCTAAGAGTTCATTTATTTTATTATTCATTGGGACATTTATATACTGTTTTTAAACCCTTACATGCAACTTGAAGTTGTTACAAGAGCATTTTAAAAAAGAACACAAATATGAAATAGAATTAACCAGAAATATAAAACTACAGAGAACAGAGAACTAAACCTCCTCATAATGAGAGTTAATTCAAAATCAGATGAAATCAAAATGTTAGTTTACCCTCTCAATAATTTTAAGGATGGAGACCCCCTGACTTATTTCAGAATGGAATTCCTCAGGTGAAGTCCTGTTGTAAAGAAACCAAACTCCTTTTGGTGGAAGGATATGAAGCAGTGCCTTGGACACTGATAATAACCTAAGAAGTGATATTTCAAACATGTCCCAAGCCATTTGAAGCAGTATTGATAAGAACCAGCTCCTTGAAATAGGCCTAGAAATGGATTGGAAGCCAATGCAGTCAGCAATAACAAAGGATAGAGAGGAAAAATTGCAAGAAAATTGAAATGTGAACATAATGTTGATTTATCATATTGGTAGATAAAACATTTTGAGTTCAAAGTTCCTAACTTCAGTTTTGCCTCTCAGTTATTCACTGATTATGAATTCATTAACGGATAATATGGTGTATCTTGTGTATTTTTTGAAAAGTTACTGAGATAAATACATCCAAAGAACATTGAATTACTTAGGGAGGAAAGTAACATAACAAAGAGCAACATGCCATGTCAGCTGTGCTCTTGCATCTTGTAGCATGTTGGGAGCTTTTCCCTCTCCAGCTGGACCTTAAGAAGCACAGTCCTTTATCTGAGCTCTGTAGATTGCAAACAATGTATACCAAAGCAGACTTCCCTTTGGAATCTGAGAGTAGTGTCTGCCCATATGAAGGGCTGGATCTAAACCAGAAGATCACCTCACCATCCCTGCCTTTGAGAAAGGCCCTGACTCCACCCTCAGGGTGACTCCAGCTGCTTGATCTGGACAGTGGGAATGATGGATAATACTTAACTGATATGCTTGCTTTCTGTGTCATCCCCTTAGAAGCAAGGATCCCTGTCTCCAGTTTCCATCCCTTCCTGTTCTGAAATAGCTTCTCCCAAGGAATACTAGTTCTCATGCTCTAGCTGAGTATCTTTACTTTATAACCTTGCAACTACAAAGTCTTCTGCCTGGTTCTGCTTCTATCCCTTCTGTGAACCTGAAGAATCCATCTGGGGAGACTGTAACTTGAGAGAACTGGGGCCCTTTTCTATACAGAGCAGAGGGACAAAAGCAGCCACGACCTTGGCTGAAGAACTTCCTGCCTTTTGTAGCAGTCATCTGTCAGGCTACCTGAACTTTTCCATCTTGGCTAATTATTATAAGAACTGTTACTTTAAAAACTCATGTCTGACCTTGCTATTTTTTATTACTTCCTTTCTATCCCTCTTCCCTTGTGTGTCTTGTATTTTAGATTTCAATCCTAAGGGCAGGGACTGGCTTATTGATACCTGTAAGATGTTTCAGGAGTGGGATACAAATGCTTAAAATATATAGAACAAAAATATAGATTTAAGGAGTCCTCTGGAAAGGACTGTATGAAACACTGACCAAGTTGCATAGATGCCCAAAATTAATTTTAAGCAATGGTAAAAAGGCTTTTTCCCCTCCCTTTAAGATTTTTTTTTAAAAGTCTGTATTATCTTAATAGTTTTATCAACAAAAACATTGTTCACATGCTTTAAATAATGATAATGTAGAAAAAGCAAATATTGTAGAGTATCTGTATATACAAATGTGAGTTTGTGAATGAACTATGACACAAACATGTTTCATTATTCCAGGATGAAATATTTTATTGATCAATTCATTAATTTATTTCAGTTTCTTAGTTACCATCTAACTTGATACAGTGGACAAATTTGCTGGTTAAATGCCTTTATATGACTGGTACAAAATTACCTTTATAGAAAGATCCTACAATAAGCAATTGTAGGTAAATAAAATGGGTTGGATCCATCCTTAGCCATGCTTGCAGTAGGGCCATTGAAATTAATGGTACTTAGGTTGATTATAGTTCTTAAGTGATTAACTTGTTTAATTGATTTTGATTACTATAGATATGACTAAGACTGGGTCTGACCTATTTTTACCTCAGTAGTTTTAAAGCATTCTACCTTCTGTTAATCATTTGTGTACTCTCTATCATGGAAACTTAGTGATTTATGAAGACTTCTGAGAAGTGTTTTGAGTCACAGCTGGTTCTTGAGGGAATCTGATCTCTTGGACCTTTCCACAATTTTTCATAATAAAGTTCTAGCAAATCTCATGGTGCACAGTTTGAAAAGAACTACATTTTAAAATGTAAATGATTATATAATACATAATTAGTATTGTAAGAAATAGATATTGAAAGGACACAGGTGCTTTTAGGATTTCTGTGGCAGGAATATTCCACAAAAATCTAGATTCTTCCAGCACGGTAGAAATATGATGTTATGCACATTAGGTTACATTGGTAGAGTCCCATGTTCTAACTAGGTAAATTGCTTAACTTGCTCTTGGAAATGAGGTGTGTGGTGTGTGCTTTTGCTTGTGATATGCTCAAGGCTCTTTCAAGTAATTAAAGGTTGGGTAGAACAGAAGATTTTATGCTTGGCTAGCAATTGAGATTTTTCCTTTAACAATTATTCAGATATCTTTTAAATTTTTAACAGCCAATCACTACTTTTTGATCCTGGTATTTCTGTTATAGCAACATTGTATGAGGTTTTTGAGTAGTTTGCTTCTGTGTAATGGTGATTTTATTGTCTTGGCAGATTACGATTTATGTAGAATTTCTATATAACCAGTTGTCTACAAATCAAGAACACTAGAGAAGGAATTTATCAGTCTCATAGTCTTATCAGTTTATCAATCTTATACATGGTCCTGTTTTGGTTAGGAACATTAATGATCCAGAACAAGCATTGACTGGGGAGCCAAATGTAATGGTAATAAGACCAAAAAAAAAAAAAAAAAAGCCGCATTCAGCTACTTCCTTCCTTAGCTGGTGCAAAACCTTCTGAATAATTACTAATTGTTCATCAGGTTTTATAGAATAAAGCTGTAAATATTCATTAAATAGTTAATTCTATATAGGTCACTATGGGACACAAGTAGTTTTGTTTTCCTAAAACTTACATTATATCCTGAAGTATCAAATTATGGAATAGATTAAAGCGAATCATTTATTTGCTTTGTTTGCGTCCCTATTCCACTTGTCCTTTGTGAGTCTCATCTTCCAAAATAATTATACAAAAGAATGTTTTCATGCCTACTGAAATAGGGTGTTAACTTTTACAAGGGAGTGAGCCTTTTTGAACTGTCAATAGGGTTTACCTCTGTGCACAGGGTTACATACTGTAATGTAGACATGGTGTCCAGCAAGACGTTCTCCTGTGAATTAACTCAATGGGAATGAAGTTAATGGTAACCAAATTAAGTTAATGGGGGCTGAATTAAAAGCATAGATATGCATATGATAACTTCCTAAAGAATATTTCAGTGCATTTCAGTACTCAGCTTGCACCCCTTTAAATGCTTAAAAAGAGGGAAAGGGGAAGTTTGATTTAGTGATTTTGTTTGCCATGACTGCCAAACAATAGTCACAAATAATACTATACTTCATACTTTTCCTTTACAAGGTTCATGAGGCTTAAAATTAAATTTCAAATACTCATTTTTCTCACTGACTTAAACCCGCATCTTGGCTTGAATACCAAAAGGGAGATTTTTTCCTTTAAAAATATCATTCTGTGAAACCTTTGCAACTTTAATATATAAGCACATTCTTCAGTGCTCTTAGTGGCTGCAGTTAATGTCCTCTTTTTCAAATCTGGGAAGTAGAAAGGAATAATTGAGTCAGCACCTTCCAAAAATCTTACAGGAAGAAATTGTATTCATAGCATCCATGTGCCATGGTTCTGCTCTTTCAATTATAAATGAAAAATGCTGCAGTGGGCAAATTGTGACTGTTTACATCTTTACCTGTCAACACATCTGAAACCTGTCTGGCACCCTGTATCCTAGTGCTCTCCCTGATCAAAGCAAGACCTGCTTACTCAGACTTTCTTAAGATAATAACAACAAGCTGGAACCAGAAGATGGGGCAGGGAGGGGGGAAGGGAAAGAGAGAGAGATGGTCTAGGACCCTTGCTGCTAATTTCTCTTCCAACATAATCAAATCAGTACAGCCACCCAGCCAGGACTCATAACCCTTAATAAGTCACTCTACCCGATTAAGAGAAATTGATTTTCCTCCATCATGGATCTTAGTGATTATGATAAATTTTGTATCTGGTGCTCACTTTCTTTCTTCCCTGCCAGTGTCCATTTGTTTGCTGGCCAGCAGGTAAATGAGCTGGGTAGATGACGTGGTGTCATTAACTGTGCTTGGTGTCAGCACACTGACAGCTGCAGAATTGAGTGGCTGTATAGATCAGTGCAGAAGCCGATTGTGAGGGTCTCATACAGCAATTACACACAGTTGACAACTATAGTGACAGGTTTAAATGTAGAAATCTATGGGGTTGTAATTTGTAACTGCAGCTAGCTGGACAAGCTGCAACTATAGTGGTGTGGTGGCCAGCTGATGGCAGCTGTTAAAGGGCAGGAAATGTGATCAAAAGAAAAGAGCCAATATGCAAGTTCTTAGCACATATCTCATCCTATTTATGTCTCTTTCTAATCCAGCTTTGTAGAGCAGAACATCTACTGATGGATGAGCTCACAGTTTGAATAGCATTGATCATAACACTCTGATTTGACTGGTGATACGATACACTACTGGAACTTTGTGTGCTTCCTATTCAACTGAACATTAACTCATTAACTAGTAGTCTACTGCTGTTTCTGGTCCAGGAGGGGCATTAGCTGGCAGAGCAACATGGATTCATATCACTATTTTAGTGACAGTCACCAAGGCAAATGCAGTATTGCACATACTGTGTGGTCGGTATGGGGTGTCTAATGTCCATGAATTGGTTTATCCTTAAATACCTATTATAAAAAAGACTATTGCATACTTTGTGTATGATGGCTGAGGGATTGATTAAATTTCTTAAATTTAAAGCAGGGGTAGGGAACCATTGGCCTAATGACCACATGTAATCCTCCAGGAGGCTTTCTGTCTGTCCACAGCCCTCATAAGAGACAATCAAGAAAAGAGAAGCTTCTTTTTGCCCACCAAATGTGGAAGTCAAGTGAGCTTTTTGAGCAGAGACTGAGCAACAGATCTTTCCCTACAGGGCAATTATTCAATGTTGGCTTTGAACAATACATCAACATGGATGAAATTAAAATATTCCACCTTATATTGCAGTGATCGGGAAGAGACACTGTTCATGTATTTTATTTTTAGAAACTTTTGTCTTCTTCTGCCTTAACTATTACTCAGTGCTTACAAAGCAGACTATGGCAGGAGCTTACAAAGCAGACTATGGCAGGAGCAATGAGGTTGGCACTATGTTTCTAGAAACTATGTGAGTAGAATGGCTACCAAGAACAGAGCCTCTTCAACTGTAATTTCAGCTTGGTAGAATATCCTTTCCAGAAGTGAGGCTCAGATACTATACATTTCAGAAAGCCCTTGGCTTAAATTGCCTTTGTTTCCTGACATGACTGTTTTTCATTGGCTTTTCATATTTCTGTTGTTATTAATGCCAGCTAGTTTTGATCATTTGTTTGGGTTTTGCCCCGGCACAATCAGCTTATTTAGCCAAAGTGTATGCTTGCTATAAGACTTATAGGTACTTTGGTTTTTCCTTTCAATATGGCATATATTTCCTCAATAAATACATCAATGTTTCAAAGGGAACCCAACATTTGATGCTTACCTAGCATGTGTAGGCACCTCCAACCACTGAGTTCCATCGCTGTGCATTTGTGATTCTCAATCTGCTGCATGCATTTTTGATTCTCATACAGCTATACAGGGCCACCTGAGAGGCTTTCATCTAGCTGAAGGCACTTTTTGATTTACATAGGTCTTATGGGGCAATGGACTGTGATAAACATTATGCTGTTAAGCCAGCATGTGAAGCAGCCCTCATGAAACATGGCATACATACCAGCCCATCTGGGTCCTGCTGTCTGCCAGGGCCTGCTGCAGTGATAGGAGCCTTGGTAAGAACTTGCCTGACTGTCATACAATATTTATGGGCTGCGTTCAGCTTGGTGGGTCACAACTTGCACTGCTTTGCCTTAAACTGTGATAACAGGACTATCTAGAAACCACTTAAATGTTGGACATCTGTATAGCTAAATTAATTGCCTTCTAAATAAAGTGAATCTGCCCTATGTAATTTGGTTTTAAATCATCTGTGTTCTGTCCAGCAGACAGTGAAAACCACTAGAGCCGTCAGTGTATGTCAAGATTTTGTTTAACTTGTTTTGTTCAAAGAGCTTAAAGGAGAGATAGAGAGAATTGTTTGAATGGTTTGCTGGGATTTCTCTTTTCATTATTAAAACATTATTAAAATGTTTAATCCATAATGAAAGCTTAGCCTTCAATGTTATTATTGCATTGCATTTATGGTCTGCCTTTTTTCCTCTTGTGAAGAGCCCAGATTGCTCACATAGTCACATTTTATCATCCCCAAAGTGCTGCGAGGTAGGATCACCAGAGATTATTTATTTATTTATTAAAACATTTTTATGCCGCCCCATTCGCCGAAGCCTTGGGGCGGCTTACAAAAAAAAAAAAAAAAGATTAAGTGATTGGCCCAAAGTCACCCAGTGAACTTCATAGCTGACTGGGGACTCACATTCAGATCTTCTTGATTCCCAGTCCAGTATTCTAACCAGTACAAAATGTTGGCTCTTACAACATCGCAAGTCTTGTCTAGCTTCTAGCTTAAAGTGGTTGTTCATTTGGTGGGTTTGTCGCATGTGAAGTTTTTTTCCTCCAAAACATACTAAAATCTGATTATTCTATTAAGGATGTCAAGACTGCCTTGAAAATGTTGTTGTATTAGTTTTATTAATGAGGGACAATGTTTGAAAACTTTTCTAGTCCAGTTTTATGGCTAAAGAATTGAGAAAACAAGGTGGTATGTGTCACTGAATAAAAGAAAATTCAAAAATTCCCGAAGAAAAAAATGTTTATTTTACCTTACATGTTTTGGAAAAGCATTTTTTCCTTATGCAGGGACTGGTCCTTTTGCAGGGATATAGCAAAAAATATCCTTCCAATGATTATATTGCTCTTGATTTACTTTCCAGCTGTGAAATCTCCAAACAAACAATACAAATTTGTCACTGAGTTTAGGAAGGAGGAGGAGAAGGCAGTGAAGTGATAAGGGAGACCTAATAAGTAGCTGAATGTGATGGTTCAGATGGGATACCCTCCTCAGTTTTTCCCCTTCCATCCACCCCTTTCAGGCTTCTTCTGAAGTTTTTTGACAGCTGTTAGGGAACCACAATAATGGATCCCAAAAGAGTAATGAATAGGAGTTCAATTTAAGTTCTACCCTTTCTGGGCTAGCTGTAGAGACTTGCATCCTTACAACTCTACTATTCTATGACTCTAAGTGTCAAAAAAGGAAGGGCACTGAACGGTGTAAGTACAACAGGATTGCAATCCTAATAACATCTTAAGCTGTCACCCCTTTTGGTGCACCTACTCTGTTGCCAGTGGTTTGCAAATGACAGCTAGGCAACTGGCAGCTGCAATCTGTTCCTGCTTTAGATTATGTGCAGACTAGCCTTACTGGTTAGCATTTTGTAGATGAAACTGACAAGAGCATTGCTTACACAAATTTGCAACTACTGCAAAGTATACTTGTTCAATGGTGAAAGACCAACATAAAAAAGAAACAGATTTTGGACTGCGTGGAAATGGACAGATTGACCTTGTCTTTGAAGGGGAAGGAAGATACATACTTCTACCAAACTTGGAATTCTTTTTATTACCGGTTAGAGAAACAGGACTCTGCATAGTACTGAATATGGGTTTTGATTGTTAAAGAGTAAGATGCCAACCCAGTATGTCCGATGTCGTAAATAATTCTTGTTTCAATGTTAGATTGTAGAGAAAAAAATAAAACTTGGAAAACAAAACAAAACCCAGGGTGGTGTATGTGGTACAGAACTGAGATACTGGTTGTGCAGCATTCGTACGGATCTCCACTGGGGAGTGGGAGAGACTGCAAGAACTTTGGAATGGTAAATGCTTTGGAGAGAAAAGTCTTCTGCTAAAACAAGTCTTCAAGGGAAGGATTTTACCAGGACAGTAGCAACATTCTTGGAAGACCTGAAGATTACTACATGCCCAGGCATTACTACATTGAAGGTGAACAGTCTGCTAATGTATTGTGCACCCTTCCACTGTGCTCCAGGAATATATCCTGGAAGCAGGTGAGGAGGGGAGGGAAAACAATCCAGAGCCTGTGCAAACAAGCCATGCTTCCTTAATTTTCTGACATCAGGACCATGGATTAGTTATGGTTAGAAACAATGCACCATAGCGGAAGTATGCCATGAATTGTTGTTTATTTTCAACTGGCCTTTGGTTGCGATGCCATGCATATGAAAAAAATTCACCGGTGTACTTAATTGCTGTTCCTTAATGCTTGTATCAGTCATTCCATTAGACAAATAGGTATGGAGTTCTATCTAATCTATTTAAAATTCTAGAAAGATCATTTTGAATTTGTGAGGGTGTCCTATTTTGTTTCTTGTATGCTCTAAAATCTACAGGTACTTTACTTCCTGTCACTGTTGGTTGAAAAATGAACCTTTTTCCTGAACAGAGAATAGTCCTAGCAGCCATTAGACTGCTGTGGTTACTCTGTTGTTTAGTTTTCTATAACATAAATGAAAGTAATCAGTATAAACAAGATGAAGTTCTACAAGAATTTATACTAAGACAGAGTGTCATGTAAATGTCAGTGACAGGACATGACATGACCTTAAGGCATTGATTTATTCCTTTACTCAGACATGCCCAAGAGCTGGGTGTGTGGGGTGATGCATTCAAAGGAAAAAAAGTTTGCAAAAATTAATCTTTAGAAAGGTCACAATTATTTCACAGAAAAGAAACACAAGAGATAAGTACAGATATTTGCAACAAAACTCTAAAACAAAACAGCAGGAGACCTTAATTATTGAAAAGGGGGTCTTCCATTCTGTAAAACCCAATTTAATCAAGTTGAATTTTTTTTATTAAGTTGTAATCCTCAAAAAAAAAAAAAAAATCTGTTGTTACTGAGTTGCTAGCATCAAAAGTTGGCCATGTGAAAATGCCAAAATTATTTTCATCTTAATTTTTACCCTTGAAACATTTCACATTGCTTGACAATTAGGATTGAATACTGGTTTGGCACACTGAAAAGTGGAAGAGAAGACATGATTTATTCCATATCTGTAAACATAGTGCATATCTGTAAGCATTTTCACACCAGTGTACTGAGGGCCAAAACAGTTACTAATTTAAAGATATAGCCAGGAACTGACTTTTTCATTTTTATTGTAGAATAAGTACAAGGTACCTGATCCAAAATGGGTTTTTATACTTGCAGTTTCTATTAATGCTCTATTAACAAAATGGTGGTTTCATCACTGTTTTGCAATATAAACTGTAGTATCCTTCTCCGTGCACCCAATCAGGATTAGGCTCTTCACCAGGGCCAACTTAACGCATGGGCCTGATGGACACTTGCCCGTGGGTCCCGTATTAATCTATGTATGTTAACCCTTTTCCAAAACTTCCAAAATTAACAGTAGTAGTAGTTGTCATAGGGGCCCCAGTATGCTGCTTTGCCTGGGGCCCATAATGGTGTTAAGATGGCTCTGCTCTTAACCTCCCTACCCCAGGTTTTCCTGTGCTTTTCATGACCTTAATAAATAACTGGAAAGAGCAACAAGGGGATGGATCCAGATTGTCTTCCTGTGATTGTGCTAAGTTGGGGAGAGACGTTGCTGCTAGCTGTTTTGTTTTGTTTTTTCAATTACTGTTTAGAAGTCATCTGGTGTTACTCTAGTAAAATACCATCAACCTTTACCATTATTTTTGAGTAGTACAAGCCAATATTTTAGAGTGTTTGGGGGACATGCAATCTGTCTTTTGGAACAGTGAATATAAGGTAGCTCACTAAAACAGATTAATATAATTTCTTTTACTGACAAAGGAAGAACATTTATTTAAACCTGAGTAACAGTTGTGACCTCCATTCATCAAAGGTATTGGAAATTTCAGAAACAGATTTTCTCCTAATCATCCTCACTCTAAACCAGGATTGGGAGGGACCATATGTGCTGGATCCAATAGTGACTTTGCATTCATAAAAAGCACTTCCTCTCAAATTAGGGCATCTGATTTTGACCAGTTCTGTTCTTTTGGAATCCCCAGCACACAAAAGCAGCTTGACAGGGATGATAGGAGGATTAATGCTTATGTAGTAGCTGTCAGAATTCCTCCTGTTTTTCCTTCACTTGCTTTCATAATTAAGAAGAAAGGTCAATTATTTTTGCTTCAGGACAGACCTTGACATTGCTAGATGTGAGCAAATAAGGTACAAGAACAGAAGACATACTTGTCAACAGGTGAAATTTTCATGAGTATAGCATAAGTTTCTACAAGTAAAATCAAAATGAAAAAGTTGCAGAGAAGATGTCAATATTGATCCTTATAGTGGTGGTCTTTTTTTCCCTCTTAGGCTCCATAAATGAGCAATTACAGTTTGGTTTTTCAGCTGAATTCAAGTAAGAATGGTCCAAGCCAGAGATGCCTTTGTGAAATAGTTACCAGCTGAACTGTAGATTATTCTTTTTTTTTTTTTTTTTTTTGCAAATGTGCACGGAAAGTTTTAGTAGGGGAGCTTAAATTGGAAAAGCTAGGTGATTGTACATAAACTTGAGCATATAGCATCGTACAAGGAGATTGACAAAATGGCAAATACTAGTTGGTCAGGAATAAAGGGTATATTAATTAGGGATGTGTGAAGAATCTATTTTGGCACTGGGCATCCATTAGATTTTCTGGGCTCAGTTCCTCAGACTGTGGTCCACTTTGTTTTGCCCATAATTCACAAACAGCATCTCTCTTTTGCTTCACATACAGCAGTCATTGTTTGTGCTGGTGCATGTAATGTAGAAGTAGGTTGCTGGTTGCATAATCTTCATTCCATGAGCATTTGCAATTTTCCTTTCAACTTGGCTTGGTTTAGAGGATAGGACCAAGCATGAAAAGAAGGCTTCAGTTGCCAAACAGACAGATTCTCTGAGCTTTGGCATATCCCTGTTAATATGAAGAACTGCATGTTTGTGTGTCTGTGAGAGAGGCTATGCGGTTGGCACTATCAGCCAGTGGTAGAGCTAGTTAATTTTAGACCCCATACTTAATTGTCTTATGGGAGTAGGTGGTCATGCATATTACTTCAGTTGTCAAGCACACAAATAACATTCCTCTTATTCCCCCCTGTTCCACTTGATGATTTCCAACTGCTTCCACATTCTCAATATTTTAAAAATAAAAAAGTTTTATGGCAACTCTGAGGAAAACAGGAATATTGTGATCATGTGAAATTTCATATTTCAGATCTTTCAAACTGTAGCAGCATGCTGACCACAGAGTTTATTTCTGCTGCTCTGATTGGGACTTTGGAATAGACACCATGATATTCTTAAGAACTGTGATATTTTCTAACAGTGAAATAAACAATTATCTGTAGCCAGCATATCTGTAGCCAGCTGCCCTATAACATTGCTTTTAAAAATCATTTATTCTATTTTTATACCACCCAACAGCCAAAAAGGATGTTTCAGGGAAGAACATCAGCCCTATTGAGTCCCAACATGTCTATGCTGCTGCCTCAATCATTTGCTATACCCTAGGATGTCATTTGGGAAAGGGTCTAAGCTGTGAAGCCCTGCACTTCTGCCCCTAATTGCAGCACTGCTGTCAGCTTGCTCAACATGAATCATTTGCTGATCAGTGACTATGGTGCTGCTATCCAAATAGGTGATAAAGCTGACAGCTTCCAGGGTTTGTCTCTTGATGATAACACAAGGCATTCCATTGCCACCAAAAGACTAGCTAGACCTCCTTTGTCAGTTGCATGCTGGAAGCGCTGACCACTTGTTTGGTACCCTATTGCATGCACACCTTTCAATGTAGGACAAAGGTCCATATTTGAAAATCTTCTTGCATCCATAAATCCATCTTGCTGGGTTACCTTCATGTGATACTTCTCAGTAACTATTCAATATAGCACATGATAGAACTGGTGAGTGGAACGCCTGCAATGTTCCATAAAATGTGCAGCAACTTAGTTTTTATACTGTTAGAAAATAATTTATGAAAGGTATCCAGATAGTTCATTAAACTAAAACTGTTTAAGTGTTTTTAAAATAACAAATGAGAAACAAGTACTGCTGCTAGGTGAGGTATACAGAATGACATTGTTTACCATATATAACAATCCAGAGTGAGGGCTCACCCTTGTTTGTTTCAGGGTGGCTTGTTGTGAGCTCCAAACCTAGTGCTATTTTGTAAGCACTGAGCCCACTTCTCCAAAAATCCAGCATTACACAGTGATTACCTCACACCAGATTTGAAGAGACGGACAGAATTCCTAGCTGAAATGGCAAGACTAGTGAGTATCAAGATGAACCAAGCAGCTCATGAGAAATAGATCAGCTCTAATCCAGAAAGACATAGTTCAATGGGCAGGACCAAAGAAGGAGGGAAACATAAGTATGACTCCAGGACAAGAGAGCTGGCCAATTGAACAACCGCCCTACCTACCATCTGTCCCACAAGCAGTGTGAGCCTACATTAAAGTGACACTAACTCCATTTGATTGGGAAGGAAGGAGAGTCATTAAAGTTTGGAATCTACTTCATGACTTTAGTAGTAACCTCTCTAATTAGCTAGTTTTCTAGCTTGACAAATTTTCCTAACAACCTCTGCAATATTCCTTCTATAGCAGAAAGCCAGTCTGGCTGACCTGCTTTGTGATAATAAAGACCGTTGTAGGAAGTGTCTTGCCTTATTTTGCTTAGAGAAAGGGCAGGGGAGATTGGCTCCTAGCAGGTTTCTTCAACCATGGCTTATTAACCATACAAAAGTCATGGTCAGAACCCATGGTTTGGTATTGAATTCTTCAGGGTGTATGGTTTCCATGATGACTTATTGTGATATTCAGGCATGACGGAGTGCCTTATATTGGTTCTTTTGGGAAGGACTACAAAGCCACCTTACAAGACAGGTAAAAACCTAGCTCTTTCCCATAGTGTCCTCCACCCTTCCCACTTTTTCAGCTCCTTTTATTTTACAGCAACAGGCTGTATCCCCATAAGAGCCAAGTTACTAAACTATGCCTGTCTACATAATTGACTTACCTTTAGATAAGTGGGCATTCCCCTAACTCAGAACCTTGGCAGTTTAAGCTTTCACCTCTTGTTTTCATGCCAAAATCTCATCCCTGTCCCTTGTGAAATGTGTATTAAAAAGAGGTGTAATTCTTCATGAGGAGATTTGGGCAGGGGCAGGAGTCAAAACTTAATCTCCTCTTCTGAATTGCCATTGTACCAAATTAGGAGCATGCACTCTTACCCAGAGGTAAGCCAGTCATGCATACATGCATAGCTGTGCTAACAAGGCCAACAAGCCTCAAGGAGCAGCCAGGGAGTGTTTGTTTTTAACACTAAACCCCCCCTTCATCTACTGTGTTCCAAAAAGCAAATACTATCCCTTTGCCAATGTCATGGCATATATATAGCAGTATAGGTACTTTACAAGGCAGGAAAGGAAAAAAGTTGGCAGAAAATCTTGAGGCAGGAATAAAGATCAGTGGTAGGGTCAGTAAAGCCCCCTGAGATACATTCTGGGAAGGGGTTGAGAAATAAAGGGAAGAAACCATGCCCAGCCTGGGGTCCCTGATTATGTGTTGGAAGCAGGATGGCTTAACTAGTGATTAGCCAGGCCATCATAGTTTGTTTTCAGTGTGGCAAACCTGCCCAATATGCATTAATGTTCTGTAAGTAGCACATTTGTTTTGAAGAGAATATAGTATGGTATTGCATCTCTACTGGTATCATTTTACCAAATAACACATGAATGAACATGCTTAAGTTTCACTGATTATCTTCCATTTTCATCTCTACTTTTTTTCCTAAGAAAAAGTTCAATCATATAGCTGCCATGAAGAATGCAGAAAAAGAGGGAATCAATGGCTCGCTTGGCAAATACACAGTTATTTTTGTCATTCTTCCCCTTGTTCCCCCTTTCAGTTATTCATTATGGTAATGGTACTTTGTGATGTGCAATTTCTGGATTTATGACCCATTCTCGATAAGCGTGAATCCAAGCTGCATGTGCATCTTTGATAAGGTTCTAATTGGATAGCGGTGACCTTTCTGAATGTAATTCTGGGAGGAAGATTAAAAAGCAGTCCAGAAAGTGACAGGTTTGGGACAATAACATATGAATTCGGCTCTGCTGGCAGGCAAGAGATGTAAGCCATGATAAATTAGAGGCTGGCCAAGCAGGCTTGCTGAATGATTGTTCATTTCTGTTGCATCCTTGGGTAAAATCTAATGCATGAGTGGTGCCAACCATGCCATACTTTCCCTTTGTATACATTACTTGCTTACTGATTGCAAACACTGGAAAACTGTGTCGCTAATGTAGCCTCAGAGAGTACTGTACTGTACTGTATTAGTAACGTGCACTTTGATAATACTTTCCAAAGCATTTCTATGTTTACACATTATAAACATTTCAGTCATTAAAGGGATGGTTTCTGTGGCCACAAACAAAAATATCTAGCATCATCTAAATTAATCCCCGAGCAGAAACTTTTGTTACCTCAATGTTCTCAAACATTCATGTTTGCTTATTCTAATAATTAGATACAATGACTAAGATGATGGGCAGTGGGGGGAGGACTATATGCTTAAAAGATGAAGAAACTGGTAGAGCAGCGGGAAGAACATTTTTAAATACAAAATGATATAGAGGAAAGTCAATAATGGTGGTAATTTGAATTCTTATTTTATGTTCAAGTTGAAAAGTATAAAGTCAGTGGTGTGTCATCACTTTCTTACTGTTTCATTTTATAATTTTTCTCTTACCAGATGCTATTGTTATGCCTGGATAATAACCAACATTTGCAATTGGTAAGGAAAATTAAGCCATGCCAGGTTACACTATTGTGGCCGGCAAAACAATGCTTATTGTAGATGTCTACCCAATAAGCAATATCAGATTCTCATTTATACTTAGACCTGTTTACAGTATTCCAGACATTAAATAGATTTAAATGAGCTTAGGTGTAATATGTACCCCATTTAAGGTTTCTAAATAACAATAGAGAAGAGTAAAAGCATTTAGGGTAAATGAGAATTGGGACCGTTATCTAGACTTAGTTCCATATAGGGCAATTAAAAGGTTGTAGTTCCCAGCATGCTTTTTGTTAGGTGACAAAAATATCCGAGTTAAAAGCTTTTCCTTAGTAGTGTCAAACATCCTAGTTCTAATGTGGCAAATCCAGGATCAATTGAAAAAGGAAAATGGAAATCCTCTGAATAAGCCATACCTCCTTCTGACATACCATCTTTTTGCATGTTTGATTTAACATGAAAAATTAAAATGATATTTCTTGGTAAACAAAAATATAGCTGGAAAGAACATGCTATGGACATTTATGGATTGCTGTGTGGTGAGGGCTGAAGTTAAATAAGTTGCTGACTTAGACTTGTTTTCTTTAGATTTGAAATGAGCCCTTTGGGTTTAATCAATGTATTTGTCTTGAGAAGACAATACTAGAAGCAGGGCTGATCTGTTTTTAAAAGGACAATATTGATAGTATTTGTGAGAGGTTACACTGAATGTGTGCTCTACAAGTATTTCAGAAGATCCTGATCACTGGAATTTAGATAGCTTAGCATGTTAAAATGTACTGAGTTCATAAATTTGGTGAAATGAATGTCTATCACTCTGAAATTATAAATTCAGAGAATGTTAGTGCATTGCACTCTTTGACATTTATACTGCAATTGTATGGATAGGAAAATCTGCTGGAGAAGGCTTTACCAGAGGCTTCCTCATCACAGTTACAGCAGCCTTCACCTCCATCATACTTTCATCTGTCATCAGTGGTAGGTGTTCTGCCCAAGGCAGGGGTTCTTTTGGATTTGGAGGCAATGAACACACCAGTAGGTGATGGAAAAGCAATGTTTTACTTAAGCAGTGATAGTATCTGCAGGCAAACAAAATAGCATTCATACCTTACAAGAGCATCTTCTCCCCTTCAGCTGCCAGGAGCCCCAGTTGGGCAGAGACCCACCCCCCAGGCCATCAATCACACAGCATGTAATACCTGATCCATATAGAAGCTCCCCAACTAAGGTCCTCAACCCTCTGGTTTCATCCCCAAAGCTAGGTATCTTAATGGAGTGATTGAGTACATTTGGCTCACAAACCTCCATTCCACTCATGCCCAGCACCTGGCCCCTAAGCCAACCCTGGGATAAACAACTCCCAATAGCTAATCAATCTAGGATCCTCCCAAATGCTTTACACCTGGGACACAGCACTCCCTTCTGGCAAGGGAAATATAAAACAAGGTATGAAAAAGTTATATAAGTTATACTCAGCAGATAACACATTCCGTTATATAACTGAAGACTTCATCATAAATCAGCATACTTGATTAGGGCAATATGAGGGGAAATGAGATATGTTAAACCTAACTCCTCACCATCTTCCACATGTTTCCAATACAGTAGGGGGGAAAAAAGGGATGTGTTTGCTGGATCCAAAGAACCATCTTTCCCCTAGTAGGCCCCGGAGGGGAATTTCACTTCAATTCTATAGAATTTCACTTCACTGCTTTACTGGTTGGTCTTACTAAATTTTCTTACTTAGTGCAAATGCTTGTATTTCTGAGTCTAAAAATCTCTCTGACATTAGTTCCACAAAGTGACCCTTTTCTGTTTCCAACAATTTTCTTAGAATATATTAAACAAGCTGGTGTAAGAGATTTAGGTGTGAGGTGGGAACCAACCCTAGAGAAATGTTAGAGAATTGAACAGGTCAATTATTAAAGAATTACTTTGTATATAGGGGATTCTTTATCTTGGGGTTTTCAAAAGACTGCTGAATGACACTTCTTTAGAACTCAAGAGACATGGTTGTTGTCAGACACCTTTAAGGATCTCTGTTACAATTGCCAAATTCTCTTAATTTCTACCTCACCCAAATAATGGTACAGCCATGTCCAGCTTTCGGGTTCAGTTTTCCTCTGTTACCCAAGCTTCTTTCATTCCATTTCAGCAGTTTGAATGGTTTATTCTCTTGGATTAATGAATCCACCAATTTCTTGTTCTTGATCTTTACTAGCCACCTAAGATTTTCACGCAGAGAAAGAATAACTATTAACTTTTCTTCAGCTTTCTCTTAGTCCTTTTTTAAACTATCACCAACTAACCAGAAGGCCTTCTCACTCTCACTGATTCCCACAGACTTCATCTGACTAATCTCTATCAGCTGTCATAGCTTAACTGTCATTTCTTAACAACTCTTATTCACCTATTGAGAATCACTAGTCAATCAGCACTGAAAGTCCCTGTGCCAGGGACCATCTAACAACATGCAAAGTAACTGTCGCTGTCTTCTTCAGAATGTTGCTCAGCTACTACTACATAGACGTTCAACAATAACAAAATAAGCCCATATGCCTATTCAGGTACATTGATGCTTTATACGGGACACATTAAGCAAGCACACAGAAAAACAATAATCACACATTTCATTGCAGCCTCCATACCTATGGGAAGGCAAAAACTAAATCAGTCTGATGTCCCATATTTTCTTCCCACTGAAAGGAATGGAAGGACAATTTTATAAAACATATGCAAAGAAAGAGGTGTGGGTTGCCTTGGCTGATGTTAGCCAACATGACTAAGTTCTTCTATGACTATTCCCTTCTATCCAATAACTTTTTGCTCTGTCAGTATCTAAATGATCATCAGTTCTGAGCTGATCAAGACCATATCTTACACAGCCCTTAACAAAAACAGAAAGCATGTATTAGATATGTGATACCAAATTGAGGTAATGGTCTTAACCATCCAAGCTGGTATATGGCAGTAAAATTGAAAAGTGATTCACAGTTGTCCACCCACTGGAAATGCCTACATCTGTTCCCTCAGACCATATCCTGGCACTTGTTAAGTACTTCCCATAATGATAGAGAAAATACCCTCTCCTTAGAGGTCACCTTAACCATTGACACTTAACTCTATCTGGGAAAAAAATGGACTGTGAATGACAATGGGTGTGAGAAAATCTTATAAACTCTTCATGGCTTAAGGCTTGCCTTTAATTTATGTAATTGAATGTTTATGAGAATCCAAGTAATTTATGTTTATGGGAAGCTCAAAATATAAGCCAGTAGTTGCTTGTATATTCTTTATACAAACTAAACTTAATATTCCCTTTCATCATATGACAGTTTTTGTTTGTCATACAAGCAGAAATAAATTCAATGTTGACTTGTAAACAGTAGTTTATGAATGTAACTAACCTTCCCTTGCTTTCTAAAGATCTTAATCATAATCTGCATTTTTTGCATGTGTTGAGGAAATGTGACCATATAGTTATGCCAGTTATAGTTATAGTTTCTTCTACTTTTTGTCATGGCAGAAATAATATTATCTACTCTTCATCAGAGGATATGTTTTTCTTATTGAATTATTAAATTATTCTGTACAAAGGGCTTCATAATAGAAACCACACATCATGCAAAACAATTTTATGTATTTATTATGACATTCATTTGGCTAATTTTCTTCTTACTTTAAAAGCAACAGAGGAAGGGGAGTAAATAAAAGATGATTAAATATGCCTCTGTGTTGTGAGTTATGAATAAAAAAAAAACCAGACCTGTATCTCAGATACATGCCAAGTTGCTGTCTGTTCTAGTGCTTTAATGTTTCAGGGTGGAAAGGCAAACATTTCTCCCCCAATCTACAAACTCCCATGTGGTTGCTGTGTCGGGAGCCTGAAAAATCAAAGAGCCACCTACTGACCCTACCTATTGTTTGGTCTTGTCGTCTTCTATCAGTGGCATGCCACAATCAGCAAGATACATGTGTACCTCATGCTTGCTCGGGGTTTGGCAGACCCCTGTCCCTTGCACCTGTTTGCTTATGCATGAGCTGTGTAGGTTTGAATGCAAAGAGCTGGCCAGGGGGTAGGACAAAGACTGAAAAATTGCTGTCAGTGACTCTTCATTATTAAGTAAAGAAGAAAAATAGACTGAAGCTCAGGTTTGTAGAGTCATCAAGAGTACTGTAATATTGGAATAGATGCGACAGTTAATCATGGTGTATTAGTTAATAAATGAAGTAAGTGTGTATATGTAGCATGTTAAAAACACCACATTATTTTACTTGCGTATTGGGGAGGGGGGAGAATCACAATACATCAACTGAATTTCCAAGCACATCACATGCTGAGTCACTGTTTATTCCGTGACTTGCTAAAGTGTGAATAAGCTTAAGAAGGGGATAGCATATGAAATCTAATGCATCTGGTGTATGCTTTTATTTTAATTTTATTTGAGTCCGTTCTAACACAATCATATAGATATTTTAATATGGAAACATTTCCTGATAGGTTTGCAGATCTCAGAATAATATGGCTATGGAGTCATAAAGTTTATATCTTTCCATAGATCATAGGAGTCCATTTTGGTAGGAACATCATAGCCATACATCTTGCAGTAAAGAAAGAAGCACAGAGAATGGGGATTCCTAAGAAAGAATAAAAGGTTATTTCTTCAATTGGATATAGTTCTTTCATGTGTTAGGGAGTAAAGAACATCCTTTCATTGTGGTGCTCTTGAAGGGAAAATGAAGGAAGTGATGGATACTTTTTTTTAACCAACAAGAACTTAGAAGTAACTGTTACTTTGTAAAGCAGTGTATATTTTACAGCATTATAGAGAACTGGATATGTTTTGAAACAAAATTATCCAAAAATCATAAAACACAGTTATAAAAACTTTCAGGAAGTACATTTTAAATTATGTCAGCCTGTGCTGAGGTGTTTAAAGTAGACTAGAAATAGGGAAACATGATTAAAAATTCCCAGTCATTGGATCACCTTGCACTAGTCACTGTGCCTCAGTCTAACTTACTGCATAGGACTGCTGAGAGATAAGGTAGATAACGGAACCCACTTTTGCACTCCTTCAAGGAAGGAGGTAGAAATATAAGGTACAAATATAAGGGAAATCCTTAGCAAAATCAGTGTATATGTAATGTAACTTTTCAGCGAAGTGACAGTAAATATCCAAACTGTAATATATAATAAAAACAAAAAAAATGTATAAGCAATGTGTAGGCTAAAGAAGGAAACTAGCCTTTTGAATAGGATAAATTAACTACTACACAAGAAGCCTCTGTTTGGAATGAACACTCAAAAATGAAACACAGTCTTAATTTTTGTATCATTTTTAAAGGCTTGGTTGTGTCAGAGGATGGAGCTTTCATAAAGATTAAAGAGGAGTGGAAGGATATATTGAAGGAGGGTTTTGTTTTGTTTTGTTTTGTTGACAATGCTGCTTTCTGCAAGTTTGTGTGTGTATACATACATTTTGGGTGCAGGTCCTTCGCTTGGATGGATCATTACTTCTTTTATGGTGGTGGCAGTGCATTAGGCATGAAGCTTTCCTTGTTAGGGTTCTAGATATGCCAATTAAATGTTGTCTAGATGGCTTGATTGTTGTTAAGAACCTAGCAGAGAGTAAGAGATCTACAGATTCTGGAGCTTTCATTCTCCTTGCATGGAGCAAGAGTAAATATGTGATCGATGTTAATGGAAGATAGCTATGGTATAACTTCCTTCTGGTCCAGGATACTTAGTTTCTAACACAGTTTAAATTCCCAGTTAAAGTTGAAATAAATAGAAGTGGAAAATTTGGAGATAAGGAAAAGGAGAATCATAAAAACCCTTTTCTTCGTGTTCTGCTGGCAAATGCCTTCTGTCAGTAAGTGGCCAGCCTTAGTGCTACCATGCTATATTAATAATGAATTGATATAAAGAAACTGTATGTTTAAATTATTATAATTGTATGTCTTGTATTTATAAAATAGACTTGATGTAATTTATTTGAAAGCCATTTATTTTTACAACTGTGATTATTGGTGATGAATTCCCGCTGTGTTTTATTGCTGCATTATTAGTCTTTCATAAAATAAATAATAGCATTATACAATATGATTTTGGGGGTAAAATGCAGTTGGGGGGGAGGGGTAAATCAAAATGCATAGCTGTGGAAACCTGTAATCATTTATCCCTTCTTATACTGTTCTTCTCATACCATTTAGTTGTATAGTAGATGAACCATAGAAATTAAATGAAATCAAGGAGGGATTTCTCTGCTTCTGGAATGGACAGACTTCAGGTTTGTAGAATCTACTTTGAATTCCCCCCCCTAAAAACCTGAAATGCAGTACACACATGACATTCAGAAGTGAGTAGAGTTTACAGAAATGCCTATTCTTGCTTATCCAGAAGCTTTCTTCATTTACACCATTTAATTTAAGGTAAGAGAAAAGTCAATATTTTTCTGCTATATTTAAACAATTGGAATCAGAAAATCTTGCCCAATCTACTGCAAAGCACCCAAAGATCTACTGGTAGATCCAGCATTACCTTCTACCAACCTTGCTCTACTCTTATTATGAGTATTTTAGCTATGCAATGCTGGGTTGAACTAACTCCTGCTATAAGAAGGCACTACTGTGGTTGAGCATGCCAAGAATGGAATATGTTGTACAAGTGGTAAATCTTAACATTTATAAATTTATAAATACTATTTATGTTGCCGTTTTCTCATATCATAGTATCAACAGCTTATACTCAATCAGGGTGAATGATCATGACTTCAGCTTTATAACATTTAGTGATTACTAGCTGACAACACTTGATCATAATGGATTTAGAATCAGTGTCTTAATTCTTAATCTGTCTGATATAAGCAAACACCAGCAACTATTGGATCTGACAAATGTGATATGTACTTTTCTTTGAACTCTCTTGCTGCAGCCTTTCTGTACATGAGAATGTATTACCCAGGTAGCACATTCAGAGATAATCTTTTAAAGGTTAGATCTAAAGAATGCAAGATTTGCTCATGTAATTTTTATTGATAAGTTGTATGTATGGCACAGACAAGAAAGAAAATTGTAATGAAAAGCAGCTTAAGGCATCCTTAGCTAAGAAAATGTTAACACTTGGCTCAGAGGCCCAGCTCCTTCAGCCAGGCGATGATTCAAGGAAAGCACGGTGCCAAGGCCATGGGAGGGCAGGATAGTGCCCAGAAAGCAAAAGGCCCTATGGTGCTGTACATTACTTCCAAGGACAGGAAATTTCACACTGCCCCGTATACAGTTATCACCTAGGTAATGTCAGTAGATGTCACCCCACAGCATCCCTTGTTTGATCTTATTGGTATAAAATCTGGAGCCAGGACATATTGGGGTGCCTCTGCTAGGAGAGGGTCCCTCTTGCTGCCAGAGGCTCTGCTGAAAGATACCATGCTGTTCTACAGAGGAGAAGACTATGTCGGGTACTGTGTATCATGTTAGTGTTAGGAACAGCTAGCTTTGTTATTTTGGGTCTAAAGTGGCCCAGCAGCCTGAGGGGTCTTGGGGGATCCGAGACTGTGTGGGTTCAGTGAAAGTGCTGCTCTCAGATTTTCTTTCCCTATCCTCTTTGATGTGTGTGCTGTGTGTGGTAGTGGTTTAAGACTCTCCACCCCTATCGTGTTAATCCTGTCTTATAATAAATACATTTTTCTCAATGCTTGGGTTGTTGTGTAGCAGGAACCTGTTGTGGGCAGGAACCTGTGTCCTTCTAGCCACGGGGAGGTGGGGACTCCAGGACAGCTGATCATTACAAATCAAAAACTGGTGATTATATATAAATGTGTAAACATCTTGCTGTAAGGATACCTGAAAGACTGCATTATCCCTTTTGAACCCACCTGTATTTTAAAATCTTCAAAAGCCCTTTTGTATGTTCCACCATCAAAAGAGCCTAGGAGCCAAAGCAATTCCTTTGCTAATCACAATAAGTTAATGTGTTTTGACCTGAAATTCAAAAAAGTATCAGTTGCATTTCAAATTAACTTCTGTTTGGGGGACTTGGAGACTCTGACATCAATCTTACCCTCACCACCTCGCATACCCTAGCATGACTGTATCCACCTTCTATAGGGTCGAAGTTCTGACTCCATAGTGGGAGCCACCATAGTTACTCCTGCAGTTGTCTGAAACTCAAACACTGGGAAGTTGGTGCTGTGACAAAAACCTAGAGGATTTTTCTCCCCCAATCCTTCATTTCTAAGGAGCAAAGGATTAATCTCTTTGGATGCAATCCTATACATGTTTAGACAGCAAAAAGACCAACAACTTCCTGCTTTACCCAGAGAGCCATGCCTGAAATTGTAGGTGTTTTTCCGCTTTAAGTATGTCTAGGATAGCACCATAAGGTATTAGCTGTATGTTTTAAAGATGTTGTCCTACTCTTAATTCTGGTGTTACTAATATTTTAAGTTTTTAATCATTACTTCAAATTTTAAGATTCCTAGGGAGGCTGTTGTTGGCCAAAAGGCGACCTATACATGTCTAAATAAGATATGTATCTAATAAAAACCATAATGATATCATTTTATAAATATGCATCTTACACATAATTAGAATACTGTGAGTGTAGTTCTTATGAAAAACTAGAAGGAAGTGCAGGAAAGAGCAACTTAAAATGTCAGCTGTGTACATAACAAGAAGCTTAATATATAGCTTTTTAATTTAGTATTGGGTAGAATTTATGAGGGGCATGATACAGTTTTAAGAACAGCATAGAGCAGCAATAAGGAACACCAGCATATCCTCAGTTTTGTTCCCTCATTGCCAGTCAACATAGCAAAAGAAAGCGTAGGTAGCATTTTATCAACAAAATTTGTATATTCATGGCAAACTCTTTTCGTACTGTACTGTAAATATTTACAATATTAATTTCCAAAATTAGGGTGTTGATAGGTATGGAATGCTTACTAATATGAAAGCTAATAGTGTAGCCTCTTTATTTGGTGATGGTTACACATGCCAAAATGAGAAAAAGAACGGTTATCACTGTTGTACATTTCTTATATGCATTGCCTTCCCTTTGGATGTTCATGTCAAAAGGGATTTACTATGGTTTTTCTTGTGTGTTGCTGCAAAAGGAATGTTAAAATAGATGAATACTATTTTTGACAAGGAACTCTATCTGGACATGACAATGCAATATATGTTTAGGTTTATTTTCAGTATTATAGTTTCAATTATTCAGTCATAGACAAATTATGATTATAGGACAATGGTAACAAATTATATTTATGCAAAATTTAGAACACACATCATACAGAGCTTTCAACCATTTTGTTTTAATACTAGTATTTAGTATAGATAAGCAAAATGCCTTTGGGAATTAGCTTTACAACTTGTGGAAGATATTCACATACCAAGAATACTCCAAGATGCTTTCATCACCTCCATAATATAAAACAATACATTTGTCAGGAATCTAATACTGCTCCCACAGTATTAGATGTGGCGTGTGCACATTTTTAGAAGATTTAGATGCTTTGACCATTGTTAATTGTCATTAAACAGGCTCCTCATCCTATGCATACTTTGGTCTTCCTTGCTAACCACATTGTGTGTAAAATAAAATCTATATAAACTTCTGTGTGTGTGTGTGTGGGCATGCATACTATATATACAAACTCCATACACTGTGTTTAAAAGCAAATTGAAAATTTGAGTAGCATTATTATTATTGGTGTGGTTAAATTTAATATTTTTCCAAATGTATTGTGTATAAAACATATTGTTGTTTGGATTTTAATTTGGCTTTCTTCTTCCCCCTCCTGACCTCTCTATTTTGACTGTCTGAATTCTTTCTAATTCACAGTTTGCATTTTGTATATTTTATCTTCATGTGATGCACTTAACCAGAGAGAGTGAAATAATTTGCAAACTCGCTAGGAAGTGTGTAAAGCAATAAAGAAGAGAGTGCATCCTTGCTAAAATGTCAACGTTAAAGCTCTTTTTCCCCCTCCATTTTTTTCCTCTTCAGTGGGTGCATAATTACCTCATTGTTTCAATAATGTGGTACAAAAATTAGAAGCAATAAGGAAAGAAATCAAATAGGGAGACTTACTTATGATGCTCTTTTAAAATGAAGAATTTAACTAAACCACTCTAAAGTCCCCTGCTGCGCTCAGGCGAGTTGAAATTAATTCAAGACGGCAGATAAAAATTTTAACCAGCCCGAGTGGAGATGACGGATGTGACAGCTCTCAGTTAAAATGTCTTTTAGTGGCAAATGCATGCATATTAGTCAAGTGATGTGACATAACTGTCCCGGGTGAGAGAAGATGAACCAATGACCATTTGCATTGAGAACAAAAGAAAATTCTTAAGGGTAAAACAGAACAGAAAGGAGAATATAGCTCACTATTCTATATAATTTCATCTGTCTCTAGCTTAAAGAAATTTAAGTGACTGAACCTTTTAGTCTTTTTTTCTGTCTTGTAGATGAATAAAATAAAAAAGGAAGAAAAAATTAAAACACAACCACATGTAACTTTCTTGAAAAGAAAACTGTGGCTGCAATCCCATAGACACATACTTGGCACACTTACTTAGACCCCATTAAGCACAAGGGTGCTTAGCTCTGAATAAACGTGGGTAAGAATGCCAAAATGTCAAATCATGTTCCCTAGCAAATGAATCCGGCTAAATAACTGTTAGGTAACATAAGTCTGTTTTTCATAAAAGTGATATAAAGTTTCTATTCATTAAGGTTATAGCAGTGGATGGTTTTAGGAAAGGAAATGTTTTAAAAAGCGACTTTAGTCTATCAATAAGTGAGACTAACATTGGTAAATTCATTTTATATGGGCTTTGGGGAACAGATGCCTAGAATGCACAGTAGCTCCTAGTTACATTGGCCAGGGTAATTGAGTTTTGAGTATTATTCTGCTTATTTTCTCCATTATAATCAAATTGTATTATCATAATATTGTTATTTAGATGCACCTCTTACTGTGTATCTCAAGAACATTCAAGGCCATATCTGGAATATATTATTCTTAAATATATGCTTATGATTTGAGGCAGGAGATACTGAAAATTCAGATTTGTTCTCCACACCCCATCTCTCGCTATCTCTTCCTCTTTTACACACACACACACCCACACACAGCTGCCAAATGAAGTCTACATATAAATATGCAGATTAACTGATGGGCAAAGGAGGACAAAATTTATCAGCAGGTTAGCATACAAATAGTGCAAGTTCATAGCATAGGATATACATCATCTTTATTCACAGATGCTTAACATGCAAGTTGAAAATCTGCTTTGTTTTCAAGTTCTGTACAATGTCTCCCTTTCTCTTCCAGAAAATCACGTGTCAAATTATTGCTTTTCTTAATGCAAATTAAATATATAGCAAAACATAAAATAAATGTAATCCAGAAAAGAGTCAATGAAGTAAAAACTAAAAATGCTGAACAGTTCGAAATGTACTGTAACAAATGCATTGCTGCCATAGCAAGACCAGTTTATAGCACAGGCCAAGTTGTGGATGCCTGGCACTGTCAAGATCTCCCATCCTGATACCTTGTATTCCACATGCAGAAGCTAACCAGAATGGCAGCTGAATCTTATTGGTTCAACAGTGGCAATGGAACAAATGTGGCATACTGGCCATGGGGCAAACACGGCTTTTTTTCTATCACCTTGTTGCTGCTTGATCACAACTTTGCCTGTTGCCTGTTCCAAAGCAATGCTTTAGTGCAGCTCTGGTGACACCAGTATGTATCATGTGATTCAAATAATGCATACACAAATTGATCCCTGATGGAGTGTATAGCATTGGCAAGCTGCCTCTGTAAGTCTGTTTGATTCAGAGAATTTCTCAACAGCTTGGCCTGAGATATGCTGCTGTTTTATTTTTAGACCACTTAATAGCCAAAGCTCTCTGGGCATTTCACAGCAAAATATAATAAAGTACAAAAGAAATTGTAGGTAACCATTAAAATATTGTCAAATTCCACTCCAAAATTTAAAAGCCGAAGTTCAAATTGAATTTAAACCACGACAGAGCTAGCCCAAGTTAAAACAATGTGGAAAAAGGTAAGGTAATGAAGAAAAGCAACAAGCCTGAATCTCTGGTGGCAGTGATTGACTGGAGAATAGAATGCCCAGGAGGAATTGATGGATAAACCCATTCACACCCTCGAATTCCACACCCTAACACTACCAACCCAGTACAATCAACTTTGATTTAGTATTTATACACTTAATACAACTAGAGTTATTATCTAGTAGGTTTAAGTATTTGATAAAACTTGAACATAGTTTATTAAAAAGATTCAGGAACCAGTAAGAGAAAGGGGTTGTCTAGTTGTGCAAGTCTTATTCAAAAGGATCTTTCTAAGTGATGATGACCTATACTAAATTTGAATTGGATGAAGGAGTGCAAAATTGTCTGCCATACTGCCATACAAAAGGAGATGTTTCAAACTTACTGTCATGAGTTTAAAACCAACACTTCTTTCCTTTCGGCATCACGCAAAAACCTTTTTATTTCCCCAATATTTTAATCGTTAAATTGTTTTAATTTGTGGTTTTACACCGAATACTGGATGCTGTGATATTTTTTACTCTTATTTTTATTCTATTTTATCAGTGTTTTTGTAAACCATCCCGAGACGTTTGTGATGGGACAGTATAGGAAAGATTTAAATAAATAAATATGTGGCAGTAACACCATGTAATGTGAGTGGAAGGGAAAGTAGGCAAAGTTGTGTGTCCATACTTATTTTCTATCCTTTTGTTTTTGTGACTGTATCTACTCCCCTGGGTCTTTTCCTGCATCATCAAAACAGCATCTTTAGTCTTGGGTATCTATCTGGGGAGGTTGGTTATTACCGATGGCGTTGGTTATTACCGATTCCAAAAGAAAGGAAGCACAAAGTTTCAAACATCACAGTTAAAATTATACTGAAGAAAATTGTTAATAGGAAAATACCCTACTTAAGTTATTTATTTATAAATTCCTAATCCATATCTTGTAGTTCATAACAGGAAGTAAACAATGCAGCAAAGACTTTAGTTCAAGACCAGCTAACTACAGCTAGACAAGAAAGATAGTTAGAATAAGTCTAGTATGGGTTAAGGAAAATGGGTCTGAATACATGAATAGATTGAGCAATACTATTGAAATTCTTGGTTTGTCATGAGTATATTAACTTGAATATGATTTTCCACCTGGTTACTTCACCTTATATCCTGTGGCTAAATTGAAGAGCTTATATGACATCATCTAATAATATTTTTATACCAGACATTTAATCACATTTATTTCCCTTATCAATTCAGAATGTGCCACTATAGCCATTCATTCTCTGCTTTAAACTGCAAATCTTCCATTGGATAGATATTTTGCATGCATACTCAAGCAGTCAAGAAACTTTAGCAAGCTTGAATGGCTGAGTCAAAGTATAGGCATTTCTGAAAGCAGACACTTTTGTTCATAGGCTAATATATTTGTTAAGATTCCCTGCTACAGCATTCCAGTAGTATTCCTTGGTATTCCCTAAAGTTGTTTTAAGTAGTTAGGTTGCAGACACAGAGCCAATGAATCCCTAGTGCTCCTTCGCTTGATCTTCTGTCAGTAACAGAACAAACCTGCACATAATTAGAAATAAGTCTGCAGTAGAGTTTAAACATTGGATTGCACTGCTTGAATGGAATCTTACACAGTCTATTAAATAAATAGTTATATTAAATATTGTGGGACTTATCTCTTAGTACACTTGAATGATATAGTACTGTCAATATTCAAGTTGAATTAATTTTGGCATATTACATCACTGAATGTATTGCACCCCTCACCAGTTTGGTCTTGTTTCAAGGCCCCTATGTGAGGTTTAACTGAAGACGTATAAAGAGCTTTAGGCTTGAATGAGGGACCTGCCTTGCCTTCTTTCCTGGAGTTCAGCTGTAGCTTATCAATATGTTCTAGGCAGAAGCCACCAGAAAAGCTATGCCACAGTAAATTACCATGACCATGTTAGCATGCATATGCTGAATTTTAGGGCTTTCTGCCCAATGGTAGTAAATGAGAGTATAAAACACAATGGTGTACATTTGAAATTACATAGATAACATCCTTATCTTGGCTGTAAGCAGAAGATGAGGACCAGTTGTGGCACAGTAAGAAAGAGATGGCGCCAGTATCTGTTCCTGGACTGGCTGAAGCAGTTTTCCCTGTTCTATTCTTACCCTAATCTTTTTATAAAGTAGAAAATCCTTTCAACAGAATGGCATCCATCTACCAGTAGAAGGCTCATTATGGATCTAACCTGGTTCATATTTATTTTATCAGTGCACATGCTTGCTTGCACATGTGTGCATAGCCACAAGCAGGCACACGGATAGTGTTGTTGTTTTCCTGGAGCTTCTTACTACAATTTGAGTAGTTGTGCTAATAGAGCTGAACAGTTTGCAGTGTTACTCCACTTTGGGATATACACAACTCCATTCACAAGAAGTGTCAGGGTTCCATGGCTAAATACATTTCCTTGGTTTGAAAATGTAGCCTGGTAACTTTTAAACAGCTTTATAGGTAGCCTGTGCGACTTCTATGTTTTTTCCATTTTTTTTCTTAAAAGGTCACATTATAGAAGACAATCAGTGCTGATTTTTCTTTTACTTAAATGCATTTACATTCTAGCTGATGTAATGAACTTCCTAAATTGTCTGCTGGTACAGTTATAACTGCCTTGACTCAACTTCTTTTGATAACTGTTGGTGCTAGTTGATTGAAGACAGTGGGTGATTTAGGTTGGTTGGTTGAACATGTCAGATATATTCAGACCTCCATAATCTAAAGCACCTTCAGATAGCTTAATTTTTCTCCCATTAATGCTTATGTAAGCCATAGAAGAGAGTAGTAAAATAAAATGTCATTTGAAAAGTAACTGAAAAGCACTTAGCATCTGTCTTATGGAAAAGCACTTTTTGGAAAGATATTAAAAAGTCAATGTAAACACGCACACATTACAATCTTGAGCAAACAGTTTATCTTGAATTTATTTCTAAATTCAAACTTGTACATAAAACTTGGAAACACAAAGTTAAAATTATAACCATATCTTTGTAGAGTAAAATAAATCTGTTAGGATTTAATGTGTCTAACATAGATGTTACTCCCTTCTCATTTTGTATTATATCCTATACTTCTATTGTGCTGAAATCTCTTTGTACTGTTTTTCGAAATGAATATAAGGTAGGAAGACCATGATCACCATATATATCTATTCATTTTTATTTTTTTATCTGCTTATGAGAACACTTACAAGAGAACAGTGCACATTCATGTTTATTGCATTCACAGTGTATTTTAAAAATTTAAATAAAACTGGAATATATTATCTAGTAAGTTCATACTATGGGTTAACTGAACTCTGTATAGGTATAATATGTTATTTCTTTGTAGTCTTTCATTTCTACTCAGGAAATTCTTCCTTTAAGAGAAGATGAATTATTGACTAGACACCTCAGTCATTGGCATATTTCCATTCTTCTGTGAGACAAATTCTTCTATTATCATGAATGGCTGAATGATGATAATGAGCCCATGAAATCCATACTTGGAGTTTATAATCTGTGGATTATTGACAAATACTATGTCACCAACCATTAGATTCTATCCTGTTATTGAACTTCTTAGATGTCAGAATTGCTGCTCAGTCAATTAAGAAAAATAAGGCACACTCTGTCCTCTCATGTCAGTTTGTTTATATGATATGTATCATGGAACTCGAGAGCCTTAAATATCACTGCTTTGTTGTTGAAATAGCATTCTTTCTAACTAGTAACTATTTTTGATACATCATTGCACACTCCTTTGTAGAAGTTAACAGGATATTAGATATGGGACATTTCCAACATAATGCAATGAATACTGTTGCAATTTTTCTTCTTTGCATATGAGATAAATTATGATTTCCCTTCAGTAACAAATGCAAATAAATTACTCTGAAGGGTGAATTTCTGACTAATCTGAAGAAAGGATACAAGAAAGGTTCTTCTGAGTGTATCTGAGAATTAAGCAACCTTCAGGGGCTGAGAAGATAGGCAATTATTCCACCCTGTTCATAAGCAGCAACATTTTAAAGATGAAGGGAGACAGGAGACAGCTTTTGAAATTGGTTACTTGCTTATTAATTGAATATCTAATGAAAGGACATGTAAAGATTTACAGACACTTTCCACCTGCTGCTTATTTAGCTATTAAAGTTTGGTTTTATACATCAGTCAGTGTGTCTAAAATGGCTAGATAAATGAAATCCCAATAAAAATGTCTGAAAGCAAAGGCAGAAAGTTAGCTATGGTACTTTGTTCATGGAAACATATGTTTATACTGTATCTGGCTATTGGTTCATTTAACATAGGAATAACCTATGTTCTTACAACCAGTAGTTCTTGTCTCAATCCATGGCCATTAACAAGCAAAGACAGCATTCTACACAGAACTGCAGATTGTCTCCAGCAAAGAAACATACATTTTTAAACATAATGAGAAATAAAACAAAATGTAGAGAGGATAATCTTAACTAACTAGTTTACTCAAAATTAACTGCCACTTCAGTGGGACTTACTGCTAGGTAAATGTGAATAGAGTTGCAACCCAAAAACATTTCCCTTCTTAATTTTCCTTTATGTATATATTTAAGAATGTCAGTGTTTCATTCATTGACTAACAACTGCAGCAGTGGAGGGACAAGCGAGACACAGATGCAGTTTATTTGGTTACTATTTTAGTGCCTTTCATAGATGCTGACATTTGCAGTCAAAGCTCCAGATCAAATTTTGCTTGCATGTTCTAGCCATCCCACATTATGGCATAGGCTCTTAGATTTTCCTGCTCCACTTAATACTGAAGGGTCTATGAATATTAGGGAAAACACATGATCCTAAGAATTTATTCTGCACCTAATGGACCTAACACAATCAGAAACCAAGTATAATCCCAAAGGCTGTAACACCAAGCCTCATTAGCTAAATCCTTTAAACTTTTCTAGTGAATTAAAATTGTTGCTCATGCTATTCCTAAGTAATTGTATTATAATAGTTATGCAGTGTATAGATCTTTTTCATTGCTTGTTTTTTATCTATCATGTGCTTTGTCTCCTGCTCCCATGTTATCTTTTAGTTTTATGATGCTGGATAATTAATTTTGAATTTGCTGTTTTATTCTCTCTGCCATTCTTCTTCTACGAGCTGCCTAGAGAGCCCTTGGGCTATAGGGCAGCATACAAGTGCCATAAATAAATAAATACACTGTAATCATTTGCAAAAATAAAATGATTGCAAATATTGACATCTTGGCAATGTTTTGATTTGTTTCAAAATGTTGATTTCGTGTTAAGATTCCTCTCTCAGCCTGGAATAGTTCTGAACAAAAAGTTTGGTCAAGATATTAAGAATAAACAAACACAGACTGTACATTGATAGTATTCTATAATTAGCATTGCTTCCCTTTTAATATACCCTGCTCTACACACAACTAAGTTCATGTGAGCCAACTAACAGTTCATCATTTTCTTTTATTTTTCTGATCACTGAGAAATGTTTCTATTATATATTCAAACATATTCCTAAATGCCCAGGGAGTATACATTTATTCTTTTCATGTCACCTGAATTCTATCTAGTCGCTTGGGGCTACACTGACAAACTAGTTGCCAGTCCCTACATTTTGTGCATGGAAAAACAGTACAAGGCATGTGATCATCTGTATGGCTGTAAAGGCACAGACAGAAATTGGAGTTTCACTTGCTAGTCCTTGCCCAAGTACACTGCAGAAAAATAATCTTTTTATCTAATATTGCAGGTACTCCGGTGAAATTATCTGGCATGGCAACATAAAATGCATGTTGTAAACATGTTCTCTGAGTGTATTGCTTTGCTGACATTATTAATGTACAAAGAATTTGTTCAGAAGAGAAGTAAGTTTGTGGCTAGGAAACTGGTGCACTGAATACGGAAGTACATGCTTTCTAATAAGGTATTTGAATAAGGAAACAAAATGCTATCAGGTAGAAGATGCAAAGTATTCTCTTCCTTTCTTTCAATCTCAGAGGTCTGAAGGACAACATTAATTTGCTTACTGCATGTATTCGTCTCTTAAAATAGCACTTCAATTTATCAGGGGAACACATCTTTTGTATCCATCTGTTTTATTCCATAGCTGAAAAGTGCAAGATGCATAAATGCTTGACAATTATGCAGTTTAGAAAGGGCAAGTCTAAATGTGACACATGCTTTAGTTCACCTGGAACGTTTCTAGAATTTTGTAATAATCATAGACCTTAGAATTGCACAGATCATTATCTGTAGAACATAATTTATTAGACTTATACAAAATATAAAAAATAACTACATCATAGACTATATGATGTGCATATCCTGGAGTTGAGAAATTTGCCTTAGATGACAGCTACTTACTTGCCTCTTCCAATATGTGTGCACTTTCTTTTTTGATTGTTCATACAGGGTTATGACACTCAAGTGTTCTTCCCACACAATATTTGGATAAAACATATTGGGGGTTTTTCCCTGTCAGCTCCTTAGACTGATTGGAAGAGAAGAAAATGTTCTTGCAAGTTTTGCAATTGCCAGATAAGAGTATAAAGGCAGATCTGTCCAAAACTCTGATAAGAAGACAATTAGCAAAAGAACCTGGCCTTGGTGCAGATTGAATGATTTACCCTTCTGTCATCTTTTGTCTTGTTTTTACTATCTAATACGAAATAAGGAAATTTTCTGCTTTTTTTCTTCCACCATAGTTGATTTTAATTCTGTTTTCAAGCAGTATACATAGACTATACAATAAAGCTATAAACTGTTAATCATTTAGTTGTAAGATTTTTAAATTGCAGTTGTTCTAGAGGAAAGCTATAAACAAATTACATATATTACGTGTTTAGCAAGCTCTAACTCATTACAGAAAACATTGCAGTGTAAATAGTGGGATTTCTTCCTCAATAAATTGTTCTGTTAGCATTTCTGTAAATTTCTGTGATTGCAATATTAATATATTTGTGAGTCTCAATGATACTTAACGTAGTCATTCCTATGGGAAAGGCCATAGCATATGCTTTGCATACAGAAGATTCCAGGATCAATGCTTTGCATCCCCAATTACAAGAATCAGTAGTAGTTGGTGAGAATGTTACCTGCCTAAGATTCTGAAGAGATACTGCCAGTCACAGTAAGCAGTACTAGGACTGAGGAAGCATTTGTTTGATCGGAGTAAGACAGGTTACAATGTTCAAAGGTGTCTAAGGTAAATAGTTTAGGATTCAGCAACTTAAATGAAAAATGGCAGTAAGTCAACATGAAAATAAGTAGCTTCAAACCTTCTTCCACTTAGACCCACTTCGGATGTTTTCTGGCTTCAATCACTCACTACACCATGCTGTTTAGGAACTGTCAGGCAAGAAGTCAATATGCATCTATCCATTATACCTTCAAAAGTCTATCAACATCTGGGTATAACCAGATTACCACTGTGGAATAAACTGAAGTGGTAAGTGGTCTACCAGTAGGCAACTATCTACCAGTAGGCATTTCTATCCTTAGTGAAGGTTTGATAACATATGGGGTTTTTTTTAGCCTCTGCTCTTTATTTTAATACTGCTTTGCTCTTTATTATTTGCAATGGAAATTTTGCTATTTACTATTTATGGCAGTAATTTTACATTTGCTTTTTTTCCAGTGTACTACTAGTACAATTCCGCTACTTGAGAGCTCACTCTGGTCAAATCTTTTAATGAACAAATAAATCCATGGCAATTAAAACTGTGCTAATTAAAATAGTATACAATGTGTTCCTTGTACCACAAGGTAACTTACTACATCACTACAAATTGTCTGGGATGTTGCTATGCTGAAGGAGAGAACTAATAGATGATAGAGCATGAAAACACTGGAAATGTAGGCCATAAGGTTATGTTCAGGCTGTCTCATGTTATCTAGATGACATGTAAAAAGCACTGTGGGTTAACTTCTGTGCTTTTATTCATTTTGCATTGGATTTTTTCCTCTACATTTTTGTGCCTTATGTCATCCTGTTCCTAACAGTCTAAATAATTTTAATATCTTAACTCTACTGAAATGCATGTTAAAATTCAGGCCTAGTACACACTTGCAAATTACAATGATGTTATATGTTCCTGTAATAATTTCAAATGCAGTTGCTATTGCTCATGGCAGCTGTATGAATTGATATGGTAATAGAGATTGGTCATGCCAGCTGAGATCTATAGGTGTTGCAGTCCAGACATTCAAAGAGCACCAGTTTGCTGTAGTACATTGTCCATTTCATATTCCTTATAGAGGTGCACAGCTATATATGATTAGCTGGCTTATGGAAATATAACCATTTGGTGCAGATGACCAAATTATGTCAGGTTGCTTTTGTGCGAGCATGTATAAATGTCTATTATTCCTATACAGCCTTATTATACAGCTTATACTATTTTCGGCACCAGGTCAAAACCTTTTTATTCAATCATTATTTAAAAATTAGTATTTTAATGTTGAACAGTTGCTTTTTATTTAATTTATTTTTATTGGTTATATGTTATTTATTGTTATAGATTGTTTTTATTGTATTTTGATTTTAATGATTGTAAGCCATCCTGAGATACTATGCATAAGGTACGGCATATAAAAGTTTTAAATAAGATAATCTGTAAATATGCTGTTAAATATTTGTGTTAATAATAATGTTATAATCATATTAAACTATAGTGTATAATATTGTTAAAATATTACTGCAGTACAACCCTCCCCTGTAAGCATTATCTATTCTACATCAAAATGTTATGTGGAGAGATCAAACAACCACAGTGCCCTACTGGGTCTCCCCAGTGCCTTCTGGAGACACCAGCATTAAAATCTGGTGAGGAAATCTGGAAACAATCAACAGACTGCATGCATGTTGCAGCTAAGAGAAAAAAGCTAGAAGCACCAAACAAGTAAAAGATGGTGGTAGCTAATAGAATTTCTATGCCATTCATGCATGTGTCATCTTATTTGCATGGAAATAATGTTAACAGCAGATATCACATGACTATAATGAGAGTGGGAATTTTCCCTCATGGATGGAAGCCAGTTGCGGATGGTAATGAAACCAATCTGTAAATGAGTTTTTAAAGGGTGCAATACTTTATCACAGGCTGCGTTGTCATCACTCAGGCAGCCCTTCCCTCTTTGGAGTGCAATGCTATTAGTTGCAGATTAAGAGTGATGACAGAATTGAGTTCTAAGCACCCCCTTTGCAGTGTCAACAGGCCTTAATGATAACATAGTGCTGCTTTCCTTAAGGAGCTTCATGTCTTATTCAGTGTAAACGGGGAAAATGTGGCATTTTAGAACCAATGATGTGTTTTGCTATTGATGCTGTCACTATGGCCAGCTGCTGAGAGAAGAGCTGTTTGTCAAATCCCATTTTCCTTGGTGATTCATCAGGCAATTCCAAGGCAGTGGCACTTCAAGCATATAGGATAAGAAAAGGAATAAATAACTAATAGGCTGGTATTGAATTACACTGTATTTTATGAAACTGACACCAACTCTGCAGCTATATTTGAGAACACAACCACACTATATATTTAGCCGCCCCAAGGCTTTTTGCGAAAGGGGCGGCATATAAATGGTTTAAATAAATAAATAAATAAATAAATACATAAATAAATAAATTGCCTAAATGTTTGCAAATGAGTATTGACAGTGTTGTATACTATATATTCAATGCAAATATAAATATGGAATAAGAAAAACACCTCATATCATAACCAGTACAAACTTCCCTGGGTGTGAAGTCTGAGTGTGTCAACCCTAACCGGGCACTTGGGAGATCTTGGTTCTATTCCCACTCGGCCATGAAGCTCACTGGGTGACTTTAGGCTAGGCACTTGCTCTCAGCCTTTGCACCTCATACAGGAATTACTGTGAGAAGGACTATATTGGATTTGTATAGGATTTTCTTAAGGCAGGAAAATGTTGTGTAGAAAAGGTATTTTAAAGCAGCCATTAAAGCCAAAATAGGGAAATGATTAAGCTGTTCTGTCGCAACTCTTGTCCAAAAGTAAGTCTTCAGGAAAAGATTTCTTCATTTTTCCCCAGTTCTGTGTGGGGAAGAAGAATGGAAGCATATCAGAATATGTCGAAATTTCCATTTAATCTTTATATTGCAAATTATATTAAAAGGTTCTAATTCATAGATGCTGTTCTGTGATGGATTTGCATAATATGGTGAACTGTGGTGATTTCAATGAGTTTATAAATGTATGTATGTACATGTGTGTACAATGTATGTACAATGAGTTTATAAATTGTGGTACATTATAGAAGATTTATATGGTGGAAGCAAAATTATGTAAGTATTGGACAACAATCACTTTGGGATGTAGCCAGATTTCATCACATTACCTGATGTTTGGGTGGCATCCAGGATATTTCATCCTTGGCTATGCTGGTCAGACCTACAGAAACTTGAAGCTTCAATGTCTGCTGGACATGTGTTTGAAGAAATCTGATTAGATGCTTGGCTGCTGGGTAACAAGATCATTAATGAAAATTTACGTAGTGTTTCCCAGACCTGGCATGGTCACAAAGGGACCAGGTGGCAAAATTAGTCCATGTCCACATAGAAGAATATATTTGGTTACATTTTGGCCATTATCTTCAATGTTTGTGGTTCTTGTTAGTCACGAAGTCGTGTCCGATCTATCGCGACCCCATGGACAACATTTCTCCAGGCCTACCTGTCTTCGACCATCCCCCGGAGTCCACTTAAGCTCACACCGACTGCTTCAGTGACTCCATCTAGCCACCTCATTCTCTGCCATCCCGTTCTTCTTTTGCCATCAATTTTTCCCAGCATTAGGCTCTTCTCCAGTGAGTCCTTCCTTCTCATTATGTGGCCAAAGTATTTGAGTTTCATCTTCAGTATTTGGCCTTCTAAAGAGCATTCAGGGTTGATCTCCTCTAGGACTGATTGGTTTGGTTGCCTTGAAGTCCAAGGGACTCGCAGGAGTATTCTCCAGCATCACAATTCAAAGACTTCAATTCTTTGGTGCTCAGCTTTCCTTCTGCTCCAACTTTCACAGCCATACATTGCTGTGAAATGTATGGGAAAACCATAGCCTTGACTGTATGCACTTTTGCTGGCAGGGTGATGTCTTTGCTTTTCAGTATGCTGTCTAGATTTTCCATAACTTTCTTCCCAAGGAGCACATGTCTTTTAATTTTTTGGCTGCAGTTCCGGTCTGCGGTGATCTTGGAGCCCAGGAAAATAAAATCTGTCACTTCCCCCATCTATTTGGCAGGAAGTGATAGGACTTGCAATCTTAGTTTTCTTAATGTTGAGTTTCAAGCCAACTTTTCTGCTGTCCTCCTTCACCCGCATCAAGAAGCTCTTTAGTTCCGCTTCACTTTCTGCCATGAGAGTAGTATCATTTGCATATCTGAGGTTGTTGATATTTCTCCTAGCAATCTTAATTCCAACTGGTGATTCATGGTAGCCCCGCCTCTCTCATGATGTGCTCTGCATATAAGTTAAATAGGCAGAGTGACAGTATACAGCCTTACCAAATTCCTTTCTCAATTTTGAACCAATCAGTGGTTCCGTGTCCAGTTCTCTTTGTTGCTTCTTGACCTGCATTCAGGTTACTCAAGAGACAAATAAGATGGTGAGGTACTCCCATCTCTTTAAGAACTTGCCACAATTTGTTGTGATCCACACAATCAAAGGCTTTAGCACAGTCAATGAAGCAGAAGTAGATGTTTTTCTGGAACTCCCTACTTTTCTCCATGATCCAGCGTATGTTGGCAATTTTATCTCTAGTTCCTCTGCCTGTACTTCTGGTAGTTTTCGGTCCACATACTGCTAGAGCCTAGCCTGTGGGATTTTGAGCATAACTTTGCTAGCATGTGAAATGAGTGCAATGGTACGGTAATTTGAACATTCTTTGGCATTGCCGTCTTTTGGGATCGGAATGTAAACTGACCTTTTCCAATCTTGTGGCCACTGTTGAGTTTTCCAAATTTGCTGGCATATTGAGTGTAGCATTTTTACTGCATCGTCTTTTAGGATTTTGAATAGCTCAGCTGGAATACTGTCACCTCCACTAGCTTTGTTGTTGCTCAGACTTCCTAAGGCCCACTTGACTTCACATTCCAGGATGTCTGGCTCGAGGTCAGTGACCACCCCATCATGGTTATCAGGGACATTAAGCTCTTTCTTGATAGTTCTTCTGTGTAATCTTTCCACCTCTTCTCAATCTCTTTTGCCTCTGTTAGGTCCCTGCCATTTTGGTCCTTTATCATGCCCATCTTTGCGTGAAACATTCCCTTCATATCTCCAATTTTCTTGAAGAGATCTCTGGTCCTCCCTATTCTATTGTTTTCTTCTATTTCTTTGCACTGTTCATTTAAGAAGGCATTCTTATCTCTTCTAGATATTCTGTGGAATTCTGCATTCAATTGGGTGTATCTTTCTCTTTCTCCCTTGCCTTTCTCTTCCCTTTTCTCCTCAGCTATTTGTAAAGCTTCCTCAGACAGCCATTTTGCTTTCTTGCATTTCTTTTTCTTTGGGATGGTTTTAGTTGCTACCTCTTGTACAGTGTTGCGAACCTCCGTCCAATGTTCTTCAGGCACTCTGTCTATTAGATCTAATTCCTTAAATCTACTTGTCACCTCTACTGTATATTCATCAGGGATATGATTTAGGTCATACCTGAGTGGCCTAGTGCTTTTCCCTACTTTCTTCAATTTAAGCCTAAATTTTGCAACAAGAAATTCATGATCTGAGCCACAGTCAGCTCCTGGTCTTGTTCTTACTGACTGTATAGAGATTCTCCATATTTGGCTGCAGAGCACATAGTCAGTCGGATTTCTGTGTTGACCGTCTGGTGATGTCCAAGTATAGAGATGTGTCTTGGGTTGTTGGAAAAGAGTGTATTCTCTTAACAAAATTCTACCAGTCCGTGCCCTGATTCATTTTGTACTCCAAGGCCAAACTTGCCTTTTATTCCAGTTAGCTTTTGGCTTCCAACTTTAGCATTCCAATCCCCCATGATGATAAGGACATCATTTTTTGGTGTTAATTTTAGAAGGTGTTGTAGGTCTTCATAGAACTGGTCAACTTCAGCCTCATCAGCGCCAGTGATTGGGGCATAGACTTGGACTACTGTGATGTTGAATGGTTTGCCTTGGATTCGAACTGAGATCATTCTGTCTTTTTGGAGATTGTATCCCAGTAGTGCTTTTCCTACTTTTTATTGACTATGAAGGCTACTCCATTTCTTCTGAGGGATTCTTGCCCGCAGTAGTATACCTGATGGTCATCTGAATTAAATTCACCCATTCCTGTCCATTTTAGTTCACTGATTCCTAAGATGTCTATGTTCAGTCTTGTCATCTCATGTTTGCCCATGTCTACCTTGCCTTAATTCATAGATCTTACATTCCAGGTTCCTATGGAGTATAGATCTTTACAGCATTGGACTCTCCTTTCACCACCAGATACATCTGCAACTGAGTGTCCTTTCAGCTTTGACCAAGTCGCTTTATTCTTTTTGGTGCTACTAGTACTAGCCCTCTGCTCTTCCCCAGTAGCATATTGGACATCTTCTGACCTGAGGGGCTTATCTTCCAGTGTCATATCATTTTGCCTTTTTGTAGTGTCCATGGAGTTTTTATGGCAAATATACTAGAGTGGTTTGTCATTTCTACTATCTGTAGAATTGTATTCCAATAAATGATTTAATGTTATAAACCATTTTACTTAGATTACAAATATGCAAGTTTAGATAGTATATGTCTGTGTTTATGAAAGAGAGTGTGTTTATGTAACTGGTACTTTCTCTTCAGCTCTTGCCTGCATATCTGGTATTTCTTCTTTATACTTGTTCCCATAATTATGGCAATTCATTTTATCTGGTAGTTTGTCTTTATGCTTGTTCCTGTAATTATGGCAGTTCAGATTAATGTCATCTGTAATATCTCTTGAAAATACACACAGTTCAGCTGGCATTATGCAATTCTGAAGCCATTCACTTAAATAGAAGAGAACCAATTTATTTTAATTTCCACTATTGAAAGCAATTGAACTTTGGATAAATCCTGGCCACAAGTTTTAATATTGCCATTGTCATTGATGTGAGAAGGGTACCAGAGCAGTGTCAGTGGGAACATTTCTTACATCCAATTGCGTACACCCTCCTACCTTGTAAGCTGTCATCTATGTTTTCCTGCTTTTCAGAAGCTAATTCCAGTTTTTTCTTTCTCACCCATGTAATATACCTTGGCTACTTACATCCAAGCAGTTTTTTTAAATTATTCTAGTCACATCTACTAAAATACTTTTAACACTTACTGTTAACAGAACAAGCTGTGGGACAACTGGACTAGTCTTGGTATATCATTTAGGGGATAACGGTAGTTATTCCAGATGCATGTTATATGCAGAAACTGCTGAAATTTTCAGTTCATATCTGAAACTACTGTTCTTCATTGTCTTAATTGCAATCAGAGGCATAGTAAGATCACAGTAGGTGACTCAAAGTATGCCAGAAGCTTTTTCCAAGAAACTGATTTCACATTTCTTATTTATGTTTCTTTTTTTTCTTTCTTTCTTTCTATATTTGTCTATTGGTACGTATTTAGGAAATGAAACACAGTAGCAAAAGCTGTGTTATTTATTATTAGAAGTAGTAGTGTTTTGCAATACATCATGAATTAGTGGTTAAAACACTCATATATTATATTCCTTTTTATCTGCATAGATACCACGTATAGCATAAAATACATATTTCTTACAATATATTTCATAAATAGTTCACTCAGACATTGTATGAGTGAACTACACTTGAATTTCTACTGTATTTACACTTATTACTTTCTTCAGTGGTAAATCTGTACTGTTGTGAATCATCTTAATCCAAGATAGAAGATTTAATATTTTAATCAATTTTTCTTGAGCTTAGCTATGTTTCAGCTTAGACAACAGCCCCCTTTGCAGCATTTACACTCCATGCACCAGACTCATTCTGTGAAGCTCGTTTCAAGTGGTGCAGATGTTTAAGCATTGACATCTTTGAAACATGGGTGTAATGAGTATGGTATTCATTATATAACTCCTTATCCTGATGCTACTCGTATTCCTTCTCAACTTCCCCATGTATGTGTCAAAGTTTCTTTTAACTATCAGAATCTGGATTCATTTCAGAATCCAAAACTTATATGACTAGTTAGGTGTGTACAACAGAGCCATTGCTCAGACAGTGCTACAACCCCTCATCTCAACCAGCGCGCCAAACCTCTGCCATCCTTCCTGTACAAATTGTCCTCCACCCACACTTATGTGTCCTTTCCTATCCTATCCTATCCTATCCTATAATGGAGATACTGTCTTCAGTCAGTTACACACAGGTACTACTTGTGTCCCCTAACATACTCCTGGGGAATAAATAGTTTGCTCAAAAAGTCAAAAATTTAACTTGCCTGAAATTCAAGTGCTCAGGAATAGAGCATGGATGGGAACCGACAATCTCCACTAGTGAGAAGATGAATGGGAAAGAGCAACCAAGGGAAGGCTTAGCACTAGGTCACTCTGGTTCTACTTCGCTTACTCTTCCCTCACCCCACCCATTCTGTCTCCATCTAAGTTCACCTATGTACTCGGTATACAACATATAACAGAGCTGTGACTTATGTTCTAGTATAATGCCCTAAGCTGTTAATTTTGTAATGTCATTTAAAAAATCCATAATCAATTAAGGAAGGTCATTTATCTACAGTGAAATACTTGTTTTGAATGGCATGCTGTCCTCAGTGCTGTAATTTCTACTGACACTTTCTTTCTTTACCACTTCCTCACAAACAAGAATATAAAAATGTCCAAAGTGTATTAGTCAGGATAGGCAATTGTTATTGGTATTCCTTGAATTAAAATAGGCAGCTCTTTCTAGCTGGAAATTAAAATTTAAAAATAGGCACCCTGAACTCCAAAGGATAAAATACTAATGTGCGATTTTGCTAGATACACTGGCCTTCTTTCTAGTATGCAATGTCTGAGATTATAGACTTGGTAAAAGATCTTAAAGGTCATCTAATCCATCCTATTGTACCCCAAGGTGACTAAATATGTTGAAATGTCAAGTATAATCTCTCTCTCTCTCTCTCTCTCTCTCTCTCTCTCTCTCTCTCTCTCTCTCTCTCTCTCTCTCTCTCTCTCTCTCTCTCTCTCTGGTGGGTGGGGTTTAAAAACACACTTGGCCCTTAAAAGAGTTTCAACTTTTTATTTAATGGAAGTATTATGGAGATGAACAAATATATACAATATATAAGATTTTGATCAGTTGGACCAAGATCTGCATTGACTTTTAACATAGGAGAGTTTACCTGAAAATCTAGTGCATAGACATCTAACAAATTTACTTAATTTTCATGATAGCAAGTGTGATGTAATGATTAGAGGTGATGATCTGGGTTCTAGTACCCAGTCAGCTATGAAACTCACTAGATAACTTTGGATCAGTTGCTGTGGCTCAGCCTAACCTACCTCATAAAGTTGCTATGGGAAGAAAATAGAGAAGAATATTATGTAACATGCCTTGTGTTATTTGTAGGAAAAAGATAGGAAGTAAGTATAATAAATATCTAAAAACTGTATACTCTGCATAACTTTGGGATTGCGAGGCATTATCCTGCATATAAATAAACTTCCTTGACTCCTTATATCAGCATCGTGATTGGTGTTCTGTTCCAAATTGCTATGCATTCTGAAGCAAAGGTAGTGCTATAAAGAGCTGAACTGTTTTGCCTTGTTCTGTTACTCCTGGTTTCTGACTTTATTATTGTTTTTAATTGTGTGCACATTATATTACATGTTAGTGGTTTGTTATTTTAAGCTTGTTGGCTTGGTACATGCTAGATAGATAAGAACAAAATAAAGGTTAAGGATTATTTCATCCAAAGTGGGTGGTGGTGATAAAGATTCCATCTGTTCTTCAGTGATCCCACAATGAACTGTAGAGAAAGAAACTCTGGACTTTTCTATCATATGTATTTTTGCTGCTGTACTAATTTATATAATAAGCATTTTTTTCAGAATTAAGGAAATGTATCTTGGTTTCTAATACATATGTGTATATAGTGGGGGAGCATTCTTTAGTTTTGACAGCACTTACAAGTGTGAATATATTTCTAATAGATTTAATTAGCCTTTTAGCTTCTATACTTAATATTTGTGCTATTCTTTTATAGAAGTTCCTGTGTGCTTCCCATCAGAGTTATTGGAATTTGGTGCCTTATCTATAATTGCCTACCAATAGGGGTGACATGATGTCTCTTCAGTGCATTAACTTTATAGTTCTCTGTAAAACATTAACACAGCAAAAATCTAAGCTTTTAAATGAGAAGATTGTCTTCATCTTGATCAGAGAAATGAAATTTGTAATTCAAATGAGAAAAGTTAATGAAGTTAATGCATGGGCTGGAAAAAAAAGTGTTGTAATGTGCCAATTTGGTCTTCATAAGGATCTTTCCAAACATTCCCATTAAGGTATTGATTTTGTCCATTTAGCAAAGTGAAAGGACAAGGAACCTCCCTAATGGTTTGCACATTACACCATTAGTGTCTAGACCATCCCAAGCAAAAGAAACCCATAATCATGTATGTTTAAACTCTTAGCATTTTTAACATAAAACAGCATGCAGATACTAATGTTGGTGGGCTTCTCTAGAAAAACAACTATTTCATTTTTATCTATAGCTCTTTGCTCACAAAATAATACTGCAGTTTTAGCACTTGTAATATTCTGTGGTATAGCCAGCAATGCCTACCTTAAAAGAAAGTCATGAAACTTATGTTCCAAACATTGGAACTAGAATAATTAGTTAATGGATACTGGATTGAGTACTCGGTACTGATTCTAATCCATACTGATTCTAGGAACAAACAGATGAAAGTAAAATGCCTCCTAGTGATGTTCTATAAATATGCAAGAGTTCACAAACTAGGAAAGTTCCATAGCAATTCTCAGTTTTGTATTTGCATATGAAATAATGTACATGAAAATATCTTTTTTTTCTCTGAAGTGCTCTAGTAGAAGATATAGAACAGCTTTACTGTGAGCAGGAGGTGTGCCTTCTACATGTGGTAAGATATCCATAAAAAGATACCCACCTCTTATACAGAGAGGCCTAAATGTTAAGCTTGCTTCATCTAGGATGGAGTGTGATGTTTGACAGTGCACCTGGAGACAGAATTGTTCATGGAGTCTTGGGTGGCATCTACGGCCAGGAGCACCTTCATGAACTTTTGTTAATACTACATCCCTATCTGGATAGGAATAACCTAGCAATAGTCAATTCATGATCTGGTAACCTTATGTTTAGACTACAGTAATGCGTCCTATGTGGGGTTGCTCTTGAAGACTTAAATTAGTACAAAATAGGGCAGCCCTCCTGTTGAGAGGGATGGACAGGTATGAACACATAGGTCCCATTCCTTATTGGTTAGCAATTGAAGTCTGGGCCCACTTCAGAGTGCTCCCTATTCCTAACCCTAACCTGGACCCTAAGGTAATCTATATAAGTACTTCTCTGGGAGCCACCTTTAAAAGAGGTAAGAAGGGGGGCATGAGAAGAAGGGCCTTATTATTTATTTATTTATTTATTTATTTATTTACATATAAACAACTTATATGCCACCCCATCACATGAGGCTTCTCAGCTGTAGCACCCTAATTATGGAACCAGTTCTCCAGGGAGGTGTGACTGGCACTGACTCTGTATATATTTTGGAACCAGGTTAAACCCTTTTTATTTTCCAGGTATTTTAATTGTTAAATATCACTGTTTGATTTTATATTGGTCTGCATCGCAGTGGTCATTTGCACTGCTGTTACTGTTTATTGCTACTGTTGGTCATGTTATACTCCAATTGAATGCTAACTGCTCTGTTGATATGACTGTGTATTTATTATGTTTTTAGATGGTTTTAACTCTCTGTACACTATTCTGGGAACTTCTGCCAATCAAAGTTTATAACATCTTTAAATAAATAAATAAATTTACTGAACATGTAAGGGTGTTCCTGCTTGAACTCCTACTCAGCAAAAAGTTGGAAATAGGTTTATTTGCAATTCAATTCCTTCTTCCCGCCTCACTTACACTAATAGACTGTATCCTAGTGTTTGTTTGAACAGGTCTTCAGTACAGTATTAATCTTCTGTCAGCCATTATGCACCTCATCTTGTATCAGTGAACCATGCTCAGTGTAGACCAACAGACTGTATAAACTACGGGTCCCTTGTCTTCATTAGTTTCTGTGTTAAACTTTGGGAGCAAAGGTAATCTGAGAAAGTGATTTATCAGAGTTAGTTTATAAATTAGCAAAGAAAATTAAAATTGCTTAGTTTCTACAATAATCCTAGACAGCAATAAAGAGAGCGATTGCTATCTGTTCCCACTATCAAGAAATGCTGACTCTGTATTTTAGCAAAGAGCATTGGTAACCCAGCCTTATTGGTGCTTTGCAAATTGGCAGGACTGGTCATCAGACACAGTTCTGCTTTACAGACATGCAACATTTTGACTGGAGTGCTCATTCACTGTCACATAATAGTAAGAGTTTATAATTTCTTCTTCATTGCAAGCATCCTGCATATGTTGTACCATTATTAAACCAGGCTGCTTGCCCAAATGTTTCTATTATAATATATTAGTTGATCTGTTTAATGGATAACAAATGTTTCAACTGTAGAAAATAAATAAAGCAACTGTATTTAAATTCAAACTATTGCAAGAGTATATTTCTGTTTGTTTTTCCATATTTTCCCTTAAACAATAAAGTGAAATTTTAACTAGCAAATATTCAAAGTGGAAACAGGCTTTAAAATTGTGTCAGCCTGCTAGATTAGTAGGGAGGACTCTGTGCTTGCCTGTGTGCTCACACACCTGTAAGTAGGAGAAGCCATTTGCTTTCACAGGCTAAATTATATTGAAGGAAGCAAGACCAAGAAGCTATTTGAATGTTAGCCAGCATTATATGCAGACCCTGAACAGTGGTATGCTTGAGCATACAGCAAGTCACATTCTATTGATTGGACTATGGTGGGATAAATGTGTGGCTTCTGCCCTTAATGGAAGCTGATTGTTCAGGGATGTGCCAGCAAGGCTGGTCGATTCTTTAGCTGTTGTTTACTAGGGAGGACGATATCAATTTTCCAGCAGGATGATTGGTGGGATGTCAAGGCTGCTGTCACCCTTTTCTCCTCATCACTGACAGACAGCTGAGTGACAATTACTGTGATGGGACGTTGTCTGCATTGGCATATACACCAGAGGATTACTGGCAAACATAAAAAAGGCAGTAGTTGCATAAAAAAGATATAATCAGCAGTTGTCAAGACGAGTAACATATATGTCTGAATAACAAGACCAGAGTGTTCTGCCCTATCCCAAAATATCCAAATATGATACAATGTATGCTCCATCATGTGTAGAATTTTTCCTTGAGAAACTTACAGGCTATGAAGAGCCTGTAATATTTTTAATAAATGAAAGATCCACAGCACAATACTGTACATTCTTTTCAAAGTTAAGTTCCACCAAGTAAGTAATGTCTACCTTCACTTCGAGCAGAGCCCACCAAAATGTTAAATCTGAACTGATATCAGTGGGCAACAGCTGGATCTAGTTTACCATCCCATCTGTATATGGTGGAACAAAAAGAAATACAAAGAGTGTTCAGTACTGTTCTAAAACCATATGACTATCAGTGTATTTTGCAGTTAGATAGCTACCTTTAGCCTTTTAAAAGATGGAGATAAATAGTATAGCTTTATTGAGCTCCAATTTGACAATCTTACACTCAGTGTTCCTCTAACATACTGTGCTTCTTTGAGCTCCAATTTGACAATCTTGCACTCAGTGTTCCTCTAACATACTGTGCTTCTTTGACTTTGTAGTAGATCTGTGGAGGTTATGCAAAAGCTTCCCTGATCTCCAGCATAACCATGAGTTGGGGGAGAGGGGTGCAGAGAAAGAAGCAGCCAAAGAAGTACATGGGTGCAGCTCTTAATTAACATGCAAGGATTTTTAGAAAGAAGCGGTGTCTGGAGGCATGGTATTGTTAAGATACAGCACTATGGAGGGCAGCTGAAAGCAATTTTAGAGTATCATTGTTAAGTCACATTCAATCATTGAATGGGGATGGGGGGAGCATGGCAGTTGAGTAAGAAACACTGACCTGGCTACCTAGAACTGCTCAGTTGAAAATAAATATCACAGCAACTCTGAATGGAAGCTGCTCTCTAGAAGTATATTAATGGCTGTTCAGAAGAAACTAACAGCCAGTGCCATCTCCTGGACTGGTTGTAAGTACAGAAGGAGGCAGCCATGCTATGTGAGGAGTCTGATCTTGATGGTCCATTCAGTGTAATGGACCAGCAATCAAGGAAATAGTTCTTGAATGTTGCATTAGTGCTTGTTCTGTATACTGAACCAGCAAGGCACATTATATAGTTTTATGAGCAAAATAAGGGAGCTCCTTGCCCTGAAGAACTTATATAATTTCAACAATGGGTTAACATTTTATCACTAAACGACATAATAAGGTGAAGATAAAAGGTGAAGAGCAAGGTTGGTAGAAGTGGTAAAGGATGACTATGAAATACTACAGATTTAGTTGAATGGGGCATTTAGGATGTTAAACCAACTCCCTGATTCACATTATGTCCTTATACTTTACTCAGGAGAGGGAAGTAAAGAGTTCTTGAAAGTAATTGGATGTAGTTGTTTCCTGTAATTTAATTAGAGACTGTCAGTTTCACTGACTTTCCCCAACTTCATCATTCAAAATTCTGGAGAAGATTATGAGGTAGTGATTACTAGATTCTTCAAGAACACATCCTGCCAGATCAGTCTCATTTTATTTTTTGATTGGGTGACCTCCCTGATGGACTGTGGGAATGCCATGGACATAGCCTATCTTGACGGCAGTAAAGCTTTTAACAAAGTGCCCCATGATATTCTGATTAGCAAACTCCCTAAAAGTGGGCTAGGTGGAACAACAAAGATATGGATCCATAGTAGGCTACAGAATCAGATTCAAATAGTGCCTATCCATGGCACCTTTTCAAAGTGAGGAAAGGTAAAAAGTAGAGTACTGCAGGACTCCCCTTCCCACTCTACTTTTCTTTGATTTCATGAAAGCACTTGCATTCTGGTAACATTCAAAATAAAGCTCTGCAGTGAAAACCTTCAACTGTTACTCAGCTGTGATGGATGTCTGTGTTGTAATATTGAATAAAGTTGCAACAGCAAAACAAGTCGCACCCCCTGTTATTTCATTAGTACTAGAGGTCTACCCTGAACTTAAATTACAGTTCTGAAAACAGTTTACATACTTGTTTTTTATGAAGTTTTCCCTAAAGAGCCAATCAGTTGCATGTAGAATTTTTACAAACTACAAATGCATCCATTGATAATAATTGTCTGCTACTCATAATGTGACAAACCAAGTTACTTATATAATATCAGAGAATCCTAAGTTCCTCACTGTGCTTTTAAAGTTCTTTGTTGTGCTTGAAAATTGCATTTATACCCTCTTGAAAGGTCTCTGCATTAAAGCCTGTATGATTTAGTTTAAATCCTGCCTTCTTATTGAGTTTTTTTACCCCTACAGCTGTGGCTTTCATGGCAGCCTCAATCATACCAATACTTGTGGTGAAGGTTATTTTAGATGGCCTCATGAAAATGCCAAACAGACGTGATTATGAATTTACTCTTTTAAGATTCAGTCTGATTGATTTTATGCTGTGCTAATTAAAAATAAACGCCTTTCCTTTCAGGGGCTGTGTCTTAAATTCAAGGCCAAGGCAGAGCTCCTTTGGGGGGTGACCATCAACTCACCATTGCTTCAGAATTGAAACCATGAACATCATACTTATCAGCTGTATGGTAAAGGGTATCTTTACTCTTTACCTGGCAGCTAAACATTTGCAAAGCAAGTAATAAATTTTCCATTAATCAAAAGAATAGCTATGTTTGATGAACTCTGAATTGACTGGCAACATCATATAACAGAACAAAATAAAAGCTGAGTGGTGGATTTGAGATAAAGAAAACAGCTGCTGGGAATTTATAGGCTTTTGTAAAGTGCTTTCATTGTTTTAAAAGCCTGCAGACATGTGAAGTATAATCAGAGAACTCATATATTTGGTTGTAGAAATACTGATTATGACTTATTCTAAAGTTATTTAATAATGTTAAGATGAATGTAAATATTTGCATCATTATTTGCATTATATATTGGAAACAGTTATACATATTCTTTTTCAGACTTTAGTACTTGTATGGCAATGCAAACATTTTTTTTCCCTATCAACCTTGCAACATTTTTAGATAAATAAAAATGTATGAGGAAGATAATCCCGTGCACGTGTGTGACTTTGTGGCAGAGAAACCAGGGTTTCCTATCTAAGCCTGGCTTGATACAGCTAGGACAGGAAGTGGAGCCAAGATTTTATTTTCCATCCTGTCCAGAGATGTTTCTTCTAGCTTTCCTACCACTTATATTAGTAGGATGAAAAGTAGATCTGGCAGCTCTAGGGCTCATTCTCACGACTGTGGCATTCAGCAATCAGTTGTGTACAACAAGTAGCTATGTCAGCTGTGCATCTGTGTATGACTGGAATATAACTCTCTCCATTTATTTTTTTTTAATTTATATTCTTATATCCTTCACTATCGTGTCTCAGGACACTTACAAGATTAAAAACAATATCCATAAAAAACAATCAGTAAAAGAATACAATAACATTACAAAAACCAGTACAAATGAATCCAATCAAAACAAAACAAAAGCGACTGTGAATTGGTAAAAATGCTAATTTTTAAAATAACGATTTAATAAAAAGGTTTTAACCTGGCGCCGAAAAGAATATAGGCTTGGCACCAGGCAAACCTCACTGGGGAGTGTATTCCTTAATCTGGGTGTCACCACAGAGAAGGCCCTGTTCTGAGTAGATGTCCTTTTTATCTCCTTTAGGGAGGGTTCTTGGAGTAGGCCCTCTTAAGGGGCATGAAGGCATATAAAGAAGGAGATGTTCCTTCAGGTATCCTGGTCCATTGATGTGTACTTGTGCAGGCCCAATTAACCATCTTGTGTGTTGGATACGATTCCAAGGAAATGAGGTGCATTTTTTTAAAAAAGTATTAATACATAAAATGTATTACTGCATAAATGTATTATATACATTAATATAATGCATTAATACATTCAACATATTCAGTATACACACTAACATCCTATCAGTTTGCATCAAATCATGCAAAAATATTAGCCTTGAACTAAAACGACTTGCATAACACTATATATATAAATCCATCATTGTGTTAAATACCAAACAGGATAAACAATACAAAGGCCAAATTTACATGTCATGAAAAGCAATTCTGCAGTTTTTACTGTGTGCACTTTTTGTGGGAAGTACCTGAAAGATGATCAGGCTCAGCATGGTAACTCCTCTCATCCACTATTTTCTTCCATCCTTCTCCTCCAGGTGGTATCACAGGAAGCACCACAACATAATGAGACTCCTTATGTGATAAACTATAGTCACGAGCCGAGTTTGGCTCACTGTGGTCCTCAAGCAAGTCTCTGCTTCTCAAACAGGGTTCATGCCCTCAAGTACAGCAGAAAGGGCAAGTAGCTGGTCAAGCACTTTCCCCTCTACTCCAGAGAATACTCCTAGAGTAGGAGTGAGCTGCATGATCCACACTCAGGCAAAAATGGAGTGTAGATCAGGCACCTTCCTCCTACTGGGCAGTCCTGAAGAAAGGAACTGTGGCCCTCCACAAATGTGTCACCAAAGCACCTCCCTTGTATGAAGCTCAGGACAAGAAGTGGCAGTACCCGGTTGATGGCCATCCACCACAGTGAATTCCCCCATGTTACCTCTCTCATGGGGACAGCAGGGCACGAGCCAGATGGTTGGCAGTAATGAGGATGGCACTACCTCCCCCCCCGCCCTTCTCACCCTGGCTTGAAAGAGACATGTTTTTAAGGCAGCACTGGCTACATAGTGCCAGGTTGGGAACACTGATCTGGAAAGCCGAAGCAGGGAATATGAGGGATGTGCTGTGATGCACAATCCGTAGCCATGTGCCACTGCTGTGGCTGCATGACTGTTTCTTGCCTGTCTGCTCTCCCAAGAACAATGGCATGGGTGGTGTAGCATGTCATTCTGCCACCCAGCTTCTTCTGGCCCTGCAGTTCACATGAGAGTAGTATCATGGAGAGGATGCATACCTGCTTGTGCAGGGAGTGGTGACGGGGGAATCAATTGACCAGTGCTGCTCTTTTCCCAGCAAAAAATGTCCAATCACCTGCTCCTGCCCTAAAAGAGATCTAAAGAGATCTAGTAGCAGGCCCTAAAAGTGGCCTGCATGATTCTGGTACCAAGACAAGTTATATTTTCCAGATTTTATAACACAATAAGTAATCATGTCTCAAGAAACCACATAACATTAAATATATTTAATAGTGTTCTATTGCAAAATAATCCTCCAAAAATAAATAGATGATTTTTGGAATTCTAAATTATATTGTTTTACTTAAATTTTCTCTCTATAGCCACCACAAATGAGAAAGAGAAACTATTCTGGTTTATCAAATGCTGAGGTTGGAATTGCCCAGTGTATCTCACATGATTATATTATTTAATCTCATTGCATGATATTTCCAAATATTGTAAAATATAGTAATACTTTACCTTGAGATTGAAGTCTCTGTGTTACTGTTAAACTAGTGCTGTATTTCTTTTTACCCCATAGTGAATATATGTATATCTCATCACAAAGCAAATTGTTTATTGTTTAGTTCAAACTGAAGTTTCTAAAATGAAAAAAAAAAATCCATGTAATGTGAGCATTTTACCAGAGCAATCCTACTAAACCAGGGCAGCTTTAAATTATTCTGTGTTTTCATATCCCTTTTTATATTCTAACATGGTAAAAAATAATTTATTTTCCTTTCATCAAATCATCTGGTGAAAAACCGACCTTCAAATAGTGAATACTTTCATTTTACCATTTAAATAATATTGTTGCACTATTTCCTATGTCCTGTACTGAACATATATTTCTATCACTTCAGTATTTGATATATTTTATATTCTGAGACCTAGTAGTATTGGTCTATTATTTGTTTGTGATTCCTTAGGGTCCTGTTGTAATATTATATAATTTACACGTAAACTTAACTGATGTTTCAAGCCTTGATCTTCAACTTTTATTACATGAATATTCTTATATGTCTTAATCTTTTCTGCCAAAAGCTCTGCACTTACAGCAGATTGGAATGAAAATAATGGATAACCTTTCCATTTCCCATTTAAATATCAGACATGATTGATAGCTGACCATTAATCATTATCTTGTTACTGATTCTCCATGAATTGCTCTTAAAGGATGAAGAAATGGGCTTTCTAGATCTATTTTCTGATGAGAATAAATAGACATTGCTATTCCATTTTATCAAAGGCATTCTTTGCATAAAAGGACCATAATGTCTTTAAGTTTATGTTCTGCAGAGAAATGAGTGAGAAAGCTCTTTTAGTAGCACTTCCCTTTTGAGTTAGAACTCTAAAATTTTACAGCAATACTGTCATTAGTATTCAATAAGGTGGCTTTGTGAAAAGATCCAGTTTGATCAGTATGTACATATCCACCATTACCTTATTTAACCTTGACACCCCTATTGCAGTATAAGTTTTAGAGTCTTAATTCAAAAAGAAATTGCCCTGTAAGAATTCAGTAAAGTAAGACCTTTCTTTCCCTTGAGTATTGACCAAACTTTTTGTTGTCTTATCTGTTTTTATACTTGAAAGTTATTTTATCATCTTCAATTAAGGTTAGATTAGTCAGTGTTTATTTTAAAAAGTTGACTTCCTTTCCTAATGTCTTATTGAGTTTATATAAATGTTTATAATTCACATTTTAAAAAACTCTTTCTTAGATTACATTTCACCTTTCTTAGACTCCATATATTATTGGTATTTATTCTTTCTTACTCTTGTGTAATATGGTGTATCAACAATCTATCCATTTTATTATTTTAATCAAATACATCTTTTTTAAGCTTAAAGCCTTTCTGTCTTAATCTGTAATTAATAAATTTAATCATGCTCTAAATGCTTTCAATTTAGCTTGAGCCATCTATATTTGAATACTTTCTTAATTTTCCATTCCATTAGTTTGAACTTCCTACTTGTCCTATTTCATTTGAAATATGGCTATACTCTCTATGGCTATATTTCCACACATAGTATCATAAGGACACCAGGGAGCTGTGCATAGGATCAAGTCGCAAGAAATAGACAAGACTTTAACACTGTTTTTCTCAAACTCTGGATGACATGCTTTAGTTCTTGAAAGTCCAACAACGTAAACATTTTTGTTATAAGATACTTGAGATCACTGTACATTTATATGCTTTTGTGCTCATTCTTAACACTTGTTCTGCAGGGTCTACAAACACATGAACAAACAAACATCTAGCCTAGTTAGAGACCTACTAAAGGAATGAAAGAATGGTCAAGAAACATGGACAGAGAAATTCAAGCTTAGGTTTTACATAAGTGACAAACTCCTGTGAGGGAATATTCCAGATACATACTCAGACAAGTATGAGGCCAGGTCAGTAATAAGCAAAATTATGAAGTAGGTAGCACCATGAAGAGCTCCAGTTGTGAAAGGAAGCCAGATAAGATCTGTATATATGTTGCTGCAACAACTAATTGACTCAAAGAACCTTGGTAAGAGTTTTGGATTACCTTATGTTGCATTGGATTAGAGGTCCTTCCTGAAAGGAATCTTGCTTTACTTGAATACTTCAGCTGTGGCAATGTAGAGGAGACAACAGTGTGGTAGTTGTTCTGGAGCTGAAATCTAAAGATGATGTAGGGGTGCTGGTCTCATCAGCTTTTTTAGGGAAAAGTACTCTGAGGAAATGCAGATGTCAAGACATGTAGGCTATGAGTGGTCAAGGGGCAAAAATAGCCCATCCCTGAGCTAGAGCATAATTTCAAGCTTCCTTCAAATAAAAATTCTATGCATGCAATGGTCTATCCATTACTTGTCAGATGTATCCTGACAAAGGCTTAAGAGTAGAGGAAAATAGATTAGCATCTCGTAGGAGTAAGAAATTGTACAGTGTTTATCAATGTTTGCTGATGTAAATAAGTAGAATGTATTGCCTACAGCACACAGTTACTATGCCGCTTTTGGTGCCACAGGCAAACTGCTGGCTATGCTGTTATTTCTTAATGTAACATTACAATACTAAACTTTGAAGCTTTTGTCTTATGTTTAAAAGTAAAATCAGTTGAAATGAATTAATATTAATCTCCAGATCAATCCTCATGTCTAGCAATCTATTACTGTAAACAGGTATGTTCTGCATTTGTAAAAAGTAGGATGTGTCTAATGAAATATCATAGAATATTAGTTTGAATGTTTAATTCATACAGCAGCTTTGAGTATTTTCATGTGGGGAGGTAAGCAGTTCTGTAGGTTTTCTGTGACTCAGATCCAAATTTAGGTTCCCATATCAAGAACCCCAAACCTTAAAAAACTACTCACAAAACAACAGTGTTAAAAAAAACCCAAATGTCTTTCCTCAAATAATATGCCTTTCTTTAGTCAAGCATGTTCTGAATCTTGAATACTAGATAAATCATTCGTGTTAAAATATATTCTGATCAGCAAAGTCTATAAACATTTTTGTAGGGTTGCTCTAGAGTATGACTAATCTATTATGAAAACAATAAATTGGTCTCTATTTCTAGTTTGTTTCCAACAGTTTCTCTAGAATATTTGAAGAAGAGATGTCTACCCTTGAGGGAGGACACTGGCTTTTGCAGCTTCAAACTGATCAAAACAAACATTCTTCTTGTGTTAGTTCTGAATTTGCCAAATGTTCCATGAAACCTTAAGGCAATTAACTGGAATAACAAGGCCTAATGAATCTGAAATTACTATTCAACAAATTGCTACAGGTTTTTCCAAACTAATTAGGATACTGGTTCAAGGCACACACAGGCAGCTCTTGTTTAAAGTGTGTCATTTTCTAGGCTTCATAATATCAAGCTTTTAACCTGCTTAACTTTTTTATTTAGAGCATGTAACAATAAATAAATTATAAGATAGCACACAAACACACATGCCAATATACCAATGTTTGGAACATAAGCAATGTAAGTATCCTCAATTGGAACATCATAAACAGGGTTAAGAGAAGTGTAAAGAAAAATGTGACTTATTCAGGGAAGAATCAAATCCTGAGCAGGATATAGTTAAGCCAGCAGAAAAGGCTAAAACAGTAACCAACAAAACCAAGGCAGCTCCTGAGGTGAAGTCCAACAAAGGAGCAGATAACAGTCAGATACTAGCAAAGACATAGCAGAATCAGAAGCAAAAGCTAAGTCAGGAAGAGGTAAGAGTCAAAACACAAGTAAAGACAGTACAGAAAATTGCTACAGTCATTATAAAGACTCATACTACTATAGAAAAGATAAGGAGCACTGAAAACATTCAATAGAGATTCTGGTGGCTCCCGGCTGGTCTGAATGATTGGACTGAATCCTGCAAGCACCTATATATCTGATCCCAATCCTGCAATACTTATATGGTAAACCAGGCTGTCTTCTCTGTTAGGCCACCAGGGCTATATGCATTGCTTTGCAGATCCTGACACTTAAGACCTAATTTCAGCCACGAAAATAAAGTTCAGATAAGTGCTTTCATCTCAATGATTCTGAAATACAGGCTTCATAAACCTCTCCAGTGGCCTTGATGTTTTCAGAGATGATTTCCATGTAATGTTGCTTGTCCAACAGAGTATCCATGGAAAGAATTGGGGTAATGTCATAGATTTTGAATAAATAGTTGATGGATTAGAAGTTAAGCATTGTTCTTTCAGATACAAGAGATTACATTCATCTGAAGTATGCATATTTATATCACCTTCCCTATCTTTTAAACTCATTTAGCAATGTCGATATCACAGCTTTTAATATAGGGCAATTTCTGATATAGGCCTTCTATATATTCTCTCTTTAGATTCAACGTGTACTGGAAACATCTAGTAACCATATTCCCAAGAAATCATTCATAAAAATAGGGTGCAAAGTGTTGTTAATTTGCATAGATCATCTATTGTAAGCCTTTTCAGCAGGCTTGGGGCAACTCAGAAGCAAAATAATAATAAAAAATCTTAAAGAAAAATCCCTAAGCCATCAGGGTTGTTTGAAGTACCATGAATGGTACTGGCCATCCACTTTTAAAAAGGACATTGATAATTTGGAAGATGTCCAGAAAAGAACAACCAGTTTGCTGAGGAACCTGGAAAACAAGTCCTATGAGAGAGTTTTGAAATTTCTGGATCAGTTTAGCCTTAACACATGATTAGTTGTTGTTCTATGCTGTCATGTCATCTCAAACTTACAGCAATCCTATGAATCGATGTCCTTCAAAATGCTCTGTCCTTGTCAGACCTTTTTAGCTTTTGTAAATGGAGACATGACAGTAGGCTTCAAATATTTGAAGCGTTTTCATACGGAGGATGGAGCAGACCTTATTCTAGAGGACAGCACTAGAACCAATGGGTAGAAATTACAGGGAAACCAATATCAGCTAAATAGTAGGATGAACTGCCAAACAACAAAAATTGTGGAACAGATTACTCTGCAAAGTACTGCAGAAACTGACAGCTATGGATGCTGTACCATGCATTGCAGAACCTGTAGATGCTGTCAGAGGTATCTGATAGCATAAAAACTCTGACATGCACCCATTCCTGAGAAGATGGTTCCTTGTTGTTATGAGAGATAGCAACCTTGTAAAGTAAAGCTTATTATATACTTACTTCCCAGTAAATATGACTCTTAGTTTTCAAACTGAGAACCTTTGTATAAACATTCAAATTTGTAATTAATCTTGGAGCACTTTTTTTTTTTTTTGGACGGGATTTGTTTTAAGCCATAGTGACTAATATTACTTTTGTTTTTCTTCCCTGTCTCAGAATTTTCTGCAGTGGTGGGGTATATTTCCATTTTCTTCCAGAATGATGTAACAAGCAATCAGATTTTCTAAAAAGTCTAAAGATGCACACATACATGATTTACTTTATGATGCTGTACAACCTATATTACCAATCCACTAAATGGAAGTTTAGTGAGAGAAACAATAAGAATGTTTGGAACAGCAGTAATATGGATAGATTTATCTCTGTGTTGCAGTTGAAATAGACTGTGTTAATAGGATGAAGTTTCTTCACCTGGAGCCCATCTGTAATTAGATAAGGAATACTGACAGAAGTAGTGAGTAAGTGGCTGCCCTCCAATGACAACTATTGACTGAACACTAGGTTGTGCATGAAATGGTGAGGCAGTCGATAAAAGTATCAAGCCTTGTTTGGTATAACCCTGCTGATTACTGTCTAATTTGCTGCTTGGAAATGAGCCACAAATGTTTCTGTCTTATGCTTAGGGCTGCTGCTTAGGTTTAAATGTACATTTACTAACAAGCATCGTATGATGAGGGCAATGCAGCATCGTGCAAATACTCAGCACCAGAAGTGTTACGTTTTTCTGCTAAGCCAGTACTGGGCATATGGCAATGGCTGTAAACATTTCAGTGAGAGACAGTTTTTAGGCAGTTCATTTGGAAATGAACACATGTTTATAGTGGTATCAAAGGTCAAAATGAGAAGAGATAAACAGGAAGGAACATATGGGTTGTGCTGGAGTTAAGGGATACCAGTAAGGGTATGAGCTTTCCCAATTTATTCCTGAAATACTGATGAGGCAAGCTAATAATTTGCCCAATATGTCTGCATATGAATCTACAGACATAACTGTGATTTACTTTGTAATGTTGTACAACCTATATCAGAAATTTGTCCATCCCATCTCTAACGGGGAGAAGGGAAGGAGAGAGAGAGAACGGTAGGATTGACTCTTGACATCAGTATTTTGTGTTGGCAGGGAGCACAAGGCATTCACAGGCTGTGGGAGTGTGGAGCACTGTGTTCAGAGCTTGCCTCTTTCTTCCTGCTATGTTCAGAGTGTGTTTGCTTCCCTTAGTGTCTGATTTTTAGACTGTATTTCTCCTGTTTGTGTGTCTATGCAAAAGATGAGTTTCCCACACTTTTGCTAATTGTTGGAAGTTGCTTGATTGCTTCTTGATAACCTGAACTACTGGATAAGATGGTGAGCTCTTTATCTGTGTTGTTAGGTGCTATTGAAGTAATTGAGATGACTTCTAGTGTCTCAGGTGAATGGGCCATACTTCTTGCAGGGTTCTTTTGTCTTTTGCCTAGTCATTTTCAAGGAGAAATGTCTGACCTTTCCTCTGCAAGAATTCGAGTATTCATTCTTCTCACACTTGCTAGCCCAAGATAGATCCTTCTTCCTGAATCCAAAGTTACCCAGCAGAGTCCTTGGCCTGAAATTCCGTTCTGGTCTGGGACTTCATTGCTTTAATATTGATATAAAAATGAGTTACACTATGTGTTACCTTCTTTATTAGGGGTGCTGTGCTTGCATTCACCAATTGCTGTGTACCTTGGCAGTAGGATGTCTTGCACTCATTCTGTTTGAGGAATCCTGTGGGCAGCTGTTTTGCCATGATATGTACAGAGTGCTGGACTAGATAGACCTTTGGCCTGATTCAGCATGGCTTTTCTTATGTTTTATTTATTTATTTCATTTGTATTCCACCCTATAGCCAGAAGGCTCTCTGGGTGGCTCACAGTGCAGTCATAAGCAGTAAAACTTTTACCGGACCCAGGCGGGCAACAACAAGAGCAAGAGCCCTTTTGAGTCAAAAGGTGCCTGAGAAGAGACTTAGAGCCAAAAACAAATTATTCTAGTGCACTTTGGAATAAAAGCAGACAGAGGGAGTTTAAGCTTTCCTAAATCAGGGTTTCAAAAGTTGCACACCAGTATATATGTTTCATGGGGTCATGAGGAGTCAGGCATGACTTTGCAACTGAACAAACAAAACAAAAGAAAAACATGTGTTTTGTACCCTTTGGAAGCAATCAGGTCACCTAATACACATCTAATACATCAATGCATGCACCTCCCACTCCTGCTGTCAGCTTCAAAGTATCCTTTCTTCTGTCAAGGACTGGATATTTCCCATGTCTATTTTTTATCTGCTCAAGGTTCACACAGGTTTGCCATGTTATTACTCCCTGCACATTTGCAACTTTTATGGCAGCTATAACCAGTTTCCACGGTCCCTTTGATTACTGTATTCAAGATCAGGCTAGCTTGTTGGCTGCAGGTTACACAAAGTTCATTTTGTTCTTATCCTCCTTCCCTTCTGAAACAGGAAATTCAATATGGCTGTGTTGTTTTTACTATGTGGCCTCCCTCTGACGAACTAGTTTGGAGGTGTTTTGGAGTGCTCCAACAGGTAACAATACAGATAAAAATAGAAATATAGATAAAAATGGGGATAAGATGGAGGAAGAGAATGATGTAAGCTGTCTTGAGCCCTTTGAGGGAAAAGGCAGGCTATAAATCAAAAATAAAAATAAAATAAATAAAAATACATGAGAACAATGACTGAACCATGAAACATAATAGAGTAAAAATACAGTATAAAACAAGAAGCTAAACACAATGTAAACAATAAAACAAAAAACCAGCAGCAAGACCAATAATCATAATCTAAAAAACAGATACTAAATAAAAAAAGTCTTAACTTGGCACCAAAAGCAAGGTAATACACGTGCCAATTGTATCTTCCTTGAAAGGGAATTCCAAGGGTGAGATGTGTTGACAGAGAACACCTTGTTCTTAAACAGTCATAAATCTGTATTTCTTAAGGTTTGCAACAAGTTCCCCCTCCCACCACCAAAAAAACCAGTGTTCAACAATATTTGTACATTTGAACAGTTCATAAAGAAAAACTCATACATTCTCAAAATGAGTACACACTTCAGTCAAATAGTTTGGGTATTCAAAATATTTCCCTTTTAAAATGTGCACATGCACACACAATTAAATGTATCAATGAAGTTTGATAGGGATGTTCGTTTTTTTAAAACACAAGTCTGTGCAGAAGTGGGCTAGAATGAAGCTCAAAAGCCAACAATGTCAGGAAGACTAAGACTGACAGATCTGGCCATCTAACTGTTTACTAAGAATTGGTAAGGCAGGTTTTGTTATTTTTATCTTCTTTAAAATGATGTATCTTTAAAGTTCAGCTGCGAAAAATGAAATTGGTGCTAAATAGGTTACAGTTGTTTCCTGTCAGCCTGTAAAGAACACCATTACCTGGCTGTAGATGAGTTAAGGCTTTTTACCTAGCAATAGGCCACTTATCTTCTGGAACAGAATGATTAGTCCCAGAGCTCCCTGTTGCCTGCAGTGGTTGTGACCAGTAATTGGTACATTTTTTTTTTTCTGGCAGGCTATTCACATTTTGCAGATAAACATTTTCCTTTTGTGGTGCATTTTGTTTTGTTTTTATCTTTAAGTTGCTCTTATTGTTCAAACCATATGCTTGTGTTATATATATATATATTTAAATAGGAATAGGAATATTAAGTTAGCATTAAATGAGTAGAACTATATAAATGTGCTTGTGAGCAATCATAGTAAACCAGTACATAGCATGCGGTTAGTTATGAATATTTAGAGCCACCTGCCAATGTGCTTTATTCTTTTTGAATTCAATGACATTTAAGTGTGCATAACAGTGCATTACATTGTGATCTGAAGCTGCCATTCAGTGAAGAAACAAAATACATCACTGTGATTCTGCCAGTACCTGATATGAAAGTGGAGAGTTCTGTGTATTTTCACAGCTTAGTCTGCTGCGTGTGCAAGAGAAGGGAGTTTAAATGACTGATTCTGAAACAAGTAGACTTAAAGGAAGGATTTCAACTCTCTTGGGCCTATGGACTCATTAGTATTTTTGAGAAAGCATTTCAAGCACCATGACAAAACTTCTGTCAGGGGAGAATGACAGATCATTGCCATAAGGTAAGGACAATCAGAAAATTTACTGGGAAAACAACATATCCATTTCATAGGAAGTAAGCCCATTTATAAGAAAATTCTTTGGTATTATTCCTCCCAAATTAAATTACCCCAAATAGGAAGGTTATCCTCAAATTATTTTCCACAAATAGCCCTCCCCACCCCACAATACATAAAGCCTTCATTCACCAAAACAAAACAAGCACACTGCTTTCTTTCACCGTGGATCACCCATGAACTCTTTCTGTGTTTGACATGCACACACAAACCACACATGCCATCCATCATACAAACACACACCTCTCTCTCTCTCTACACTGTTCCCAAAGCTGGTCCCCAACTGTCCCCCCTTGGTTTTACCAGTCTTCATTCTCCTCTCCATTAGTTTTCACAGCTATCTTCTTGTTTTCCTTGCTCGATTTCCTAACCTCACTTAGCCCCTGCCCCGCCCCACAAGAAACAGATTGTTTTCCTGGTTGCAGGGTCAATGATGATGAACCCATTCCCTCTGATGAACCCATTCCCCACTTCTGGTTTTGATAGAAAAGCAGCCAAGCTTCATCCTGCAGCCAGATGCCTGTTTACTTTTCTGAAGAATGCAATAGGATGTTGCATTTTGGGCAGAGCGAAGGACAAAGTAGGGTGGAAAAAGACAGAGATATGCTGCTTTTCAGTCCACCCCCCACCTTTTATGTTTAAACTTTTTAAAAAGTATAACCTACAGAATAACTGGAAGGGGCAGAAGACTGCTGTTCTGTATGCCCTAGCTTCGTAGTGCCAAGGGGACATTGATTACACTTTTTGTTACAAATTACAGAAGTGCAGCCAATACACATGGAACTTTTGCAAGAAATCATCTGACAGTATAATATATACCGTGTTTCCCTGAAAATAAGACCGGGTCTTATTTAATTTAATTTTTGCTCCAAAAGACGCATTAGGGCTTATCTTCAGGTGATGTCTTATTTTTCATTATGAAAGCCATAAGATTCTTGCCCCAAGAGTCCTCCACAATTTCTTTCTTGCACTCAACAGAAGAGCTCTTTCTTTTTGCATTCATCTTGTCTGGGGTCAAAATATTTTTCCCTTTAAAAACTACCATTAAATCAAGTGTTAATTGAAGACTTATGAGACAGGAGTGGCAACACAGGAGTGCATTAAGTACTCCGTTACAACACATGATGAATTAGGAAACACGTCTGTTCATTGTCAAGTGTGCACATTATTTGTGTGTTGTGTCTGTACTCTGATTGGTCATTCAGCAATAAGTCTCGAGTTCATCTGTTTGCATAGGCATTTACCTCTTGTCCAAAGGTGCCAGCTTGAGTATTTACAAATAATTATAATTTATATTAACATTTATTTTAAGTATTAATGCCAATCATTTATATTTAATTCCATGTTAATATTATTTTATAATTTAATACATGTATCGTGTGTTGCAAAGGATGTACTAAATATGTCCGCCTGGCTGACAATCTTAACTGGGGCTTATTTTTGGGGTTGGGCCTATTTTATGAGCATCCTGAAAAATCATGCTAGGGCTTATTTTGGGGGAAATACGTTATAACTGGTAGCAAATTCCACTGAAATCATCTAGAATTTGGTGTTTTATTGTATTCTCTCCATATTATGCAACAAAGAATAGGAAAGATATCTTCTTTGCACTTCCTCTTTCTGTCCTGCCTTACATAATGTTCAAAATGACTATGTTTATGTTTCAAGAATTAAAGAAAAAATCATTACATTCATTTTTGGTGTGTGATCTTCAGCCACATATATTCAGAATATTATAAATGTGTTTAGGATCAAAGCCTGCCTACTTACATAGTTAAAACCAGCAATTATTTCAGAACACTGGCTTGAAATAAAACACTAAATATAGTCAATATTAATAGAAAAATATAATTAAAGGTACTGCTGTTTGGTCTAGACAGGAAGATTATGAGATGCAGTGTGAAGGGAAAAACATGTAAGGTGACATTAATGAACATAAACAGATTAGTTTATAAGAACTCAGAGAAACCAACTGATCTTCATGCCTTTCAGTATCAAGATACTGGCCAATTCATTGCTTAAGTGTGGCAGTCAGGACTTACTTTTCTACATGCTTCTTTTTCCCTGGGAGATCTTCTGCCTGTGTACTGATGAGGCATGATCCTGCACAGACTGTGAGATCAGAAAAGATCAAAGGCAAATGTGACATGCCTTTAGGCCATGTGCTAAAATAAAGTCCCAACAACTCACAATGCAATTATTGTTCATTATGATTTCCTTTAGGGGAGCTTCTCATAAGGAATGCTGTAACACAAGTAAAGGGGTTATCAGAGTGTCTGAAAAAAGGTGGGTAGGGATCAGAGAGAAGGAAATAACAATAACTATTCTGCACCGCAAAATGAAGTGACCTGTTCAGTAAGTTTGCCATTTTTTTTCTAAAATCCTTAGTGACCGACATTTGCTGCACATGATGTCTTCTTTCTTGTCTTAGAACAGGACAGAACAAAACAAAACTACTCTTTACCCCAAATAATGAATGTAACTATGAGCCTGTTGATTATGATTGGTTAAATAATTACTTTTGAGGTATTCTTATTACTGTAAACTTTATCTGGGTCTCTGGAAAGAGCACATTAATTGTAAAGTTCATAATAGTTCCCTTTACAAATTTCTTAAATATCTGTAATTAGCAAACCACTTTAAATTTTTAAATGAAGATTTGCTGGTTGAAACCCAGCATGCTGATTGATTAGTATTTTTTGGAAGTTCATTTGTGATTATTATCTTCAATCTAAGAAGTTTATGAGTTGAATCACATGCACAGAATGGAGTGCACATTTGCTACATTTACACATGTGCTACCTGCAGGAATCATTTAAAAGAATGAAGGAGAATCCTACAACAGGCACATGAATTTGTTTTCCACTTTGTGTATCCAGTGCTTTTTTTGTCATAGAACACACCGGAACAGAGTTCCAGCACCTTTTTTCAACAGATTTTCCAAGTTTTAAAAGTAACTGTTGAAAATTTGATGTTTGGTCCTTGTGGATTTGAATCGCCCTGTCAAACATAGCAGGTCAGCGGTAAAATCTTTGAAATGGTGCATGCAGGCTGCTTGTGTGTCGAGTCCGATGCATGCGTACTTAGTCTGCACTGGTTGTGATGGCACCGCTCAGCTTATGATTGGTCGTGTGGTCGCACACTGAGTGCTTTCCTCAGGTGGCGACCGTTATGTTTCGTTGCACAACTGACGTGTGCGGGTGTGTGTACAGTGATTGACTACGTGCGAAAGGTAAATAATTTCATAAGTTCCGGCACCTTTTTTCTTACAAAAAAAGCACTGTATATATCTAATGTGTTTGGACATATGTATCAGCTCTTCAAACTTCATGAATTTGCTATAGAAAACCAATCATTATTTCCATCATCATGACACACCAACAGATTAAGCAAATATGACCAAAACTTCAATATTCAGGTTTCAGGAACTTGTAGTTCATGAATGTTTGTTTTCGCATGTCTGACACTTTAAAGTTTTATATATAGGTTAGATCCCAATTAACTTACTTGAACATAGTTTTCACTGAAGTCAAAAGAAAGAAAAAATAAAACAGGGAAAGGAGATGCAAAAAAAGGAAAGAGAAATAATTGTTCCTTACAGCAAATTATGTATAATTTAGATTAAAAATAACAACAAAAAATCTCCTGGCCCAATGGTAATGAAGGGGGAAAGAACCATCTCTTCTGCTGCAGTGAGCTTTAGCCATGGTCGATTTATAATGTCCAGGATACTTGAATAAAAATATCAGGCAATTTACATCTGCAAAATTAAGTAGAAGAGTGCCCCTTTCAAAGTCCTTTCCAAGCAGAGAAACAGAAATGTCTTAAAATAAGGTCACAACCAAAATCATAACCTCACGTTTCAGGTGTCTAAAAAGCCCCATTGCCCTCCGTTTCAATTCAGAAAGCACAATTAAGCCCGAAACTTCACCCAGTTAGTATTTTCATACCAAGATTAGTTTACAGTATTCGTAATTCTTCGTTCTAGAGTAGAGATATCAAAAAACTTTACAAATGTGATGTCATCTATCCACAATATAAAAAGAAACAATAAAAACTAAAAGAAATATAAAAGAAAAGAAAAAAATAAGGAGTGTGCGCAGGGGTTGACTTTGTTAACTGTTTCCAGTTTTACCTTATCAGGCCATCTTGATGTAATCAGAACTGTAGACCAAGACTGAGACTCTTGATGCTCACCTGACATTTAGAGAGGGAAACACCCCTTAGGGTGATTAATAATAATCCAAACATAAGGGGGAAAGCGGCAACATTCACTGCTGCTTGATCAGGTTGCCATTCCATGGGAAGTCTGTCATATAATTTTATGTGAGGAAAGCCTCCCTCAACATTTTGCACATCATAGACTTGAAAAAAATACATTAATGGTGCTTGAATCCACTAATAAGCACTGAGTTTAGAAACATAGAAACAGAGTGAGTCAGAAGGGGCTTCCTGGGCTATCTAGTCTCACCCCTGGCTCCAGGCGGCTCCGCTCATGTCATGCCTACCATGTGCATGTACAGCCTATCCTTGAAGACTCTATAGAAACAGAGAGAGCATAGTTTATCTGGATATTTTTGTTGCTTGAGTCAAAGAACAAGATGGTGCCCCAGCCCATTCAAAACACAGAAGCTGGTTAGGCTAGCAATCTGCCTTTAGTACTGGTGTTAGTTAGGACAACATTTTCCAGCATGTGTGAGCACATCAGGTTAACTTTGGAAACACAGGGTGAGGCATGTCTCACATACACTTCTGCCATCCAAAATCATGCAGTTGATTCCCATGTCCTGCAAGTGCCTCCTGAGATAGGAACCAATTTCTGTATAGTAGCATGGTTTAGTCCCTGAGCAGGTTAAAGATTAATTTTCCTCTTCAGGAAAGAAGACAGACCCCCTACTTGACTCCAAACAGCTTCCCCTCCTCCAAATACAAAATGTTAGTAGTTTGTGATTTTGTAAAATGATTGTATAGGGTCATCTGACACATTCATTAAGGAATTACCTTATGTAAGCTTAAATTTCTGAACTATTTCTTTTACTAATGTTTTCTTAAATATAACATTTGCACTCTGTTTCATGGTTGAATAATACTTTAGACATACCTGTATTTTCTTACACTATTAAATGCTGAAGACATGTTGAAATGTATGTTTCCTTCATGTATAAAGCCATTCTCAGGATGGAGAATACTAGAAAATGAGGTAGTTCTTCCAAATTAGAGAAATGTAGAACTAAAAGCGACATACTTCTTTAAAATAAAATATGCTGAATTTTTATCCAACAGTTTTTCTCTATTTAAGGTATTTCATTTTATCAAAATGTACTATGCAAACAAACCCCCCAACCACCCCCCAATCCAGACATCATGAATCTCATTTGTTTCTGGCTGTGACTAGAGCAGAAAGGGATTAGATATGGATCTATATTATGTCCTCTTGTACTGAACTGTGAAATCTGCAAAGCCAGCTGAAGAGGTCTAATCTTCAGACAAACAACCTGATCTTTTTTCTAACGATAGGATTAATAACCTGTAGGTAAAGCAATGATATTTGTAAACACACTTCTGACTTTCCCCAGGGCTATAGTTTTGAATGTAGTTCCCTTCTATATGCAAAAGGACCTGACAGGATTGTGACAAGAATTCTGACACCTGCTTCCTTGCTGTGCCCTCAAAGTCAAGGTGAGGCAACATGCATGCTATTGCATCACTTACTTGGTTTGAAAGAGGAAAGATGTACTTTGCAGTGAGAAAGAATCCACTGAGAAGTTAAACCTTCAGGCAAAGAGATTTTAGTATATAAAAATAGAAAAAATAAAGCAGTCACACTTCCTTAGCAGTGTGTTGTTTCCACAAATAGAACAAAGAAAATAGCAGTACCCACCACCATCAGGGGTTGTAAATGGCTAGTCTATGTAATTGTTCATATAGCATGTATGTTCCATTAGTACTGGAAAAGACATTTGGAAAGCACACACCATACATTGCTCTTAAATCCAAGAACAGTCCCTAAGCTGATAGTGCTATTTTATTTTATTTTGCCTGTATACTACTAACTGCAAACCAGATGTTCAGACAATCAGATGATGTCTCACTTGCTTGAGATACTTATCAACAGAAGCCAGGGGCTTTATACATGTATTTGATTGCTCTACTGGACATTTCCAGTTCTTTGCATATGCCTTGCAATCCCTCTTTGTGCTGCACTGAGATGGTAAAAAAATAAACTTGACACGTTTTTCATCATGGAGCATGGAAAGAGATGAGCATGCATTTTATTCTATATTTCTTTAGGGTATATGCAAAAGTATTTCATGGTGGTATATAAAATACCAGGCATAAGTAAGATAGATTTCCCACAAATGAAGGAAGAACAGTAGGGCTGTTGTTATACTATGATGGAGAAGTTTGCTCATGATTCTACATGAATACACGCTATAAAAAGCAATGGCTAACCATATTGATTGCTTAACTTATTCAATTACTACAGTATAGATAAATATATTTGATGCTGTATCTGTGTTTTACATTCAGAAACAGATGCAATATTAATTTAATAGTAATACAAATATTAAACCATATTTGTATAATTTTACAACAGTACTACATTGTAATAAATAATATTTTCTTACTGTGTCATCTGTAGAATTGTATGTTGTTTAGAAAGTAAACAGATGCAGTCAAAGTGAGAAGATAACTATGGGATGCACATAAATAGAAATAATAGAAATATGAGAAAGCTTTAGTAACTGTATCCTTTTGCCTTTTCCTCTACAGTCTTTCCTCTACTTGTTTGTATATATGTATATATGAAGTGGGGCATATTACTGTATTTTGCATGATCTGTAATACAGTTTTTCATGAAACAATGGTTTTGTTTTGTAAAATCAGAGCATATGCTAGACAATCTTCTTTAGGAAGCTTTGCATTGATTTTCATTTCCAAATCTGCTTTACAAACAGATAAAAAGCCCTCCCACTATTAAGTGGTAAGTTCTGCTTGAAATCTGGCCTGCTTTTTTAAAAAAGGCTGAATGTACAACAGTGACAAATGCTGTAATTTTTATCACTGAGTGCTTCACTTACTGCAAAGAGCTATGATTTCTTTTCTGTTCAAGCAGAAGTTTCTTAAGACAAGGATAATAGCTCAGAGAGCAAAGTACACAAAACCTGACCCACTAGCCTCCTTTTAGCTTTTATCTCCTGGTTCATTTCCCAAGAAAGACTTCTATTTTCCTCTCAGATGAAATATCATAATTCCTACAGAAACTAGCATCCTGCATATTCTTGGGCTTCTCTGTTTTTGCTCTCCTTTGACCAAATGCACACACCCATCATTGTAGACAGAATCTGGATTGCAGAAAGTCTGTTGTTGTGGGCATGCAGAAGCCTTTGATCATCTCAGACATGTCAGAAAAAATTACAGAAGAGAAAGATAAATGGCAATTTCTGCTATTCCCCAGCAATTTCCACATACTTGTCAGTTGCTGTGAAGCCTTTACATTTCAGGAATGGGTGAAATATGGGAAAATGCATGCAAAAAGGAAATCTTGAAGTCAGTTGTACAGCTCTTTTCAGGCTTGATAATTTTGTAAGAAAATACCTTCAGGCAATGGAAAAAGCCCCTTTATAATGTCTGAAAACCCAAGGCAATATGTATACTTACATACAAACGATCATGTTTCTGGGAAAAGAAAAATATGTTTCTTGTAAAATTACTTTAAGACTTGAGTATGTGAAGCCATCTGAGATCCAAATAAATGTATGTGCCTGTGAAAAGTGATTCAGGCTGCAAAGTTATTTCGTTATTGTATTAAACATAAGCAATGTTGTATACACTGATGCTCACACAGCACTCTATTTAGCATATTTCCAGTGAGATTGGATTTGAGGTGCCTTATAGATTCATGCCCTATATGGCATTGATCTTCACTATTTTTCAAGTAGAAGCCATGTTGGTCTCTGGTTGTGCCACTAAACTTGAGGCCCTTTCCCAGGCTGTTGGAGGGCTCTTCAACCTTTGTCAAGTGGTGACAAGTGGTGACCCTAACTGAAACACTTTTCAGGTGTCTTCTTTCTCTTCAGCTCATCCAGGCAAAGCTTCATCAGTTAGTTACCAGGCAGAGGTAGCAGGCAGAGGTCCAGGAGAAATCAACAGGGTTGGACTCGCCCTGCCTTTCTCCCAGCAAAACTTATCCCACAGGGTCACCAAGGCAGTTTCCACTCCAAACACAGACCTGAAGCCTAATTGAAATGGAACTAGATACTCTTTTTCATTCAAGATGTTGGCTCCTGGCCTATAGTTATTTACATCCTCTGGATCCAGGTTAGGCTTTTTCAGGAGTAGCTTAATTACAGCCTCTTTTAGAAAGGCTGGTACCACTCCTTCATCCATATAAAGATACCTGCCTTTGTTGCCAATCCATGATGGACAAGGGTTGCGTGTACAAGTGGTAGGCTAGACTTGATCAAGCAACTTGTCCACATCCTTGGGCATCAATAACTGAAGCTCATCCCCCCCCCCACCCCCCAAAAGGACTAGACAGCACTCTGGATGACTTTGCTAGTGGAACTACATTAAATGAGTTGTCCAGTTCATCTTAGATCTTAGCAACTTTATCTTTAAAGTGCTGTGCAAATTTATCATAGTGAAGTACTGAGGGCTCTGCAACTTCTTTTTCTTGCCTAGAATGTAATAGGCCACAAACCACCTGGAAATGCCCTTATATTGCATATTTTGAACTTCCTATTTCTTACAACATTTTATAGGATAGCTGTAAATTCTTCTCATTAGGATTTCAAAGAAACAGAATTGTGAAAAGATGGCTGTCAGATCAAGGAAATTGCGGACTTGTCTATTTTGAATGGGGTTAACCTCTGAAAGAACAGCTCCACAGTGCGGCGGTGATCTAGATATATCTTTTCACTAGCATTCATATTATTCTTTGTGGAATGGCATAAAAATGACTTGGCCTGCCATAACTTTCTTGACAGGAATAATCTGCCCATAGGGACCCATGTTCTAATGACCTTCCAGTCCTCCCTACATTGCAACACAATGTAGGGAGGACTGGCCTTGAATGTAGGGAGGGCTGGCCTTGACTGGCCTGGTGATAGACGTACCCTCCAGAATGTTAACTGATATGTAAATAACACCAATTTTGAAACAATTTTACTAGCTGGTTGTTCTATTCTGTATGTCTTTAAAGCCCTGCATAACTTGGTACCTAAATCATTCTGATCTTTTTTTTTTTATAATGCCCTCCTTCATATGCTTCCTTTGTTAGATCTGTTGTATTCCCCAACAAAAGACAGAGCTTTTTTAACAGTAGCATGTTGGCTATGGAACATCCTTCCTAGAGGTGCTTTGTTTATGTCGGGATCACAAAACTGACAAAAATATTTTTGTTTACCCAAGCATTTCAATCAGTTGCATATAGATTTTATAAAATTTATTGTAATTCTGCATTTTTGTTTGGTTTATGCAGTAACTTGTTCAGTATGAGGGCTGCATTCCATTTTAGCAAAGCTCTCAAGGGTTGTATTCCTGTGGTGGGTGAGGGCAAAGGCAAAAGGAGAGGAGTGAAAATAACAATATGCCTCATCTTAAAGCTCTTACTCTCAGAACTTCACCTGTAAGAAAAGTGTTGGAAAACTACCTGATTTGTCACATGGTCATGCACATGATCACATTCCATTTGTGTATGAATACATAAATAAAGTGAAATAAACACAATCTCTTATGCCCCTACAGAGAAGGAGTCTGGCTCTGTGACAATAAAGCAAATAAATGATTATCATTCACCTAAGGTTCCCCTTCAAGGAATCCTCTATCTTTCAATTGCCTTTCTATCGTGGAAAATTGTATAGTTCAGAAAAAGTTGTAGTTGGGGAAGGGCAAAAAATATTCCTTTCATCTTCCTACCATATCTCAAGAGCCGAATTGATTGAAATCTTTTTTTCTAACATAACAATATATAAGGTGATATATATTTCAGTCAAGAAATGTTTCAGTGCATAAAATCTGAGTGTGTGACAAGGAAAGATGCTGTGGTAGACATACACATCTTTCCCCACCAAGCCTCATTAAATCAGAATTCTAAAGAGAGCCCTATCTTTTTATAGGCAGAGCAGGTATTGTCCTGATGAGTTGGGGGCAGCCCACCAATTGGCAGACCCATTGGGTGATAAATGTCCTAAGGCCCCAAGGCTGACGACACATTTTTCATCATTAATCCAGCCCATTGTAAACTGGTCTACTCACATTGATTCCAACTAGGGGGCATCATCTGTTGTTAAAAGGGTGATGACTCGCTAAAAATGAAGGCCTGAAACTAATCAAGTATAGTTAGAGCCATTGCTGGCAGCTTGCTTAGATAGCTGTAGGGTACTAATCGGAAAGCACCAGACATTTGGGCAGGCACTTTTCAGCTTTGTATGGGAATGCAATAGGTCCCTTTGAAAGCACATCATGTGATTATAGTTTTTATTGAATAAAATGCTAGTGTGAGAAGCCCTTTGTCTTTTGTGATGTTTGTTCTCTTTTTGAAGTCTTTTGCTGTATTAAAAATACAAAATAAAACAGTGGGATTCTGAAACATAATGTAATACCCAAAATTCCTTCTGTAATTTTTTTGTCAGATTGTCTGATTTGTCTACCTCTCTGAGTTTCAGTATAGCTTCTTAGGGTTTTGCTTTCCTTTTGCACAAATACAGGTGACTGACTTTGATGTCTTTGATGTTGCTTGTTAAATTATACCAACTGAGAGATTAAAAAGAAAAAAATCCGCTAAACATTATGATCGCATTCAGTCTGAGAAGTGAAGCTGTAGAAACTCAGACCAAGTCTTTTGGAATATTATTCTGTGTATTTGGAAAATGACTTTTTAAAAACTCGTCTGTTATTTTTGTTTCTTGTTTTGACATCACTTATCATGGTATGTATGTATGTATGTATGTATGTATGTATGTATGTATTTATTTATTTATTTATTTACTGGAGATTCCCCTCAAGAAATTATCATGGCTAGAACAGTTTCCCTTTCAAGATTTGAAACAGTTCATGTTGCTAGAGGGTCTGTGTCCTTATAAACAACTTCTTTCCTCTAGGGCTCTCCTACTGAAAGTTCATGTTCAAGAAGCACTGCAGCATTAATTGGTAGTATATGCAGTCATCAAACATTGTTAGAAGCACTGCCTAGTGATAAGTTTTATTTCTGTGGTAGCTAGTTCTTTCCTAGATGATATTTTGGAATGCAGGAATAAGGACTCACTGCTTCATTTTAAGATTTGGCCTGACAGTTTACCATAGCTTGGATAACAGCTTCTACAAGTGTTGCATACCAGCATCATAAACATTATTGTTATTCCAGTATTAAAGGAACACAATGCAGAATTGGGCCATTCTACTCTCTTTCAGCTTCTCCACCATTTAAATTCAGGTTTACAATTTGAGAGACTTCACACATTTCAAGATTCCCTTGAATGCCAGTTATTTTTTTATTTATTTTTATAAGCATATATCTGAGGTTCTTCTTTCAAATTGGTCAAACTTACAGAGATTTTTAAAAAATCTTCTAATTATAATTTGGCCCCAGTGCAACTACCTGATTTGTTCCTTATGTTTTATATTAATTAGTTTTGCTTCAGTATTCTACTTACTTGTTTTTCAGTATTCTGCCTAATTTTTTAATTGCAAGATCTAGCAAAGGCCACAAACTTGGATGACTTGAATAGAGAATTTGATACATTCATGAAAATAAAATTATCAACGGCTACCTGTAGGCTGCTATTTATGACAAATGTGTATTAGCCTCAGGATTAGAAGTAGTCTCAATACCAGTTTCTCAGGAAACTGAGTTTCTCAGATGAGGGTACTATTGTCCCCATCTCCTCCTTGTGGGCTTACCACTGAAGCATCTGGCTGGCTTCTTTTTCTTAGGTGCAGAATTTGTCATTTTCCCCCATTAAATTTCATTCTGTTCTTTTCAGCTCAGTGCTCCAATCTATCAAGATCATTTTGAATTTCTTTCCTTTCTTCCCTTCCCGCCCCCTTCCTCCTTCCAGAGTATTAGCTGCCCCAAACAATTTTGAGTTACCTGTAAATTTGATATGCTTTGCATGAGGTTTCTCATGCAAATCATTAAAATGTTGAAGTATACTAGGCCCAGGACTGAACTCTGCAGTACCCAACCTGTTACCTCTCTCCCATTTGAGAAAGTGCCATTGATAAGCATTCTTTAAATCTGATCCTGTAGCTGCCTATGGATCCACCTGATAGTTATTTCATCTAGCCCACTTTTAGTTAGATTAGCTAAAAGTGGGCTAGCAGGATATATTTCCGCACTTTGTCAGAAGCTCGGCTGAGGCCAAGGTATATAGTGTTGCCCGCATTCTCACAGTCCACCAGGGATGGGATAAAAAAAGGAGATCAGATGTGTCTGGAAGGGCTTGTTCTTGACAAATCCATGGTGGCTTGTAGTAATTACTGCATTGTTTTCAAGGTGTTTGCAGTTTGACTGCTTTATGATCTGCTCCAGAAGGGTTTGCTGTCAGATTGACTGGTCTGTCATTTTCACTAACCTCCTTTCCCCCTTTTTGAAGTTAAGAATATTAGCCTCCCTTAGACATCTGGCACTGTACCCATCCTCCATGATTTTTCAAAGATAATAGACAGCAGTTCTGAGATCCCTTCTGCCAATTCCTTTATTACTCCAGGTTGCAGTTCATTTGGCCCTGGATATTTGGACTCCTTCAAAGCAGTGAGGTGCTTCTTTACCATTTACCTTTCACATTCAAGCTACCATTTAGCCCTTTTCATCTTTGCCAAGGAGGTCACAAACCTTTTGAGAGAAGACCAAGCCATAATAGAAATTTCATCCTTACCTTCTTTACAATTTTGGCATCCTCACTGAGTAGTTCAACCATCATTTCTTTCTTCTATCTTTTATTATGCATGTATCTGAAGATGACTTTTTGTTGCTTTTAGCATCCCTTGCTAACCTCAGCTTATTCTCAACCTTCCTGATGCCATCCCTGAAAGTTCACACTACCTGCTTATAGTCTTTCTTTTCAGCCTGCCCTTCTTTCTACTTCCTATAGAAGGTCCTCCCACCTTCTGCCCAGTATCTTCTTTTGTGATGCTACATTAGCTTCTTGTGTTGTTCTTGACTTCTTATATTGTCCTTTACCTCTTTTTATTGTTGGATTTTTTTGTAATTGTGCCTTTAGAATTTCCTTTCCTTTCCTTTCTAATTATCCCCATCTGTCTTGGACTCCTTTTCTCATAACAGCTTCTTGTCATGGGACCTTACTTATCATTTATCTTAAAGAATTGGTTTCCCTAAAATCCATGGAATAGTTTGGGCTACATTTGGCATTTGCTTTCTTTAGAAGTAAGGATTCAAATATGGTGTAAACAGCAGGTGTTTGGACATGATGGCCTTCTTGGATCCTCTACTATTCTATTATTCTATGATTCTATGATTGTCATATTTAGGGATCAAAGTGGACTGTAGTCCACTTTGTAGCAGTCCACAATCTTAAGTTCTTGGCAACTGTACCCAACATTCAGATGGCACTCACCAAGAATCAAGCCCCATGCCCTGTACAAGAGTACACAGTACTCTTGTGTGCTAGGACACCAAAGAAGGCTGATCAAAAAGTGCTTGCTAGAAAAGCTGCCCCACATGACCACTACCACCACCCTTTTTCATGTACTGGGAGCTTGAAGTAGGAGCATTGCAGCTGATGCTTAGGAAGGCATGGAAAGCCCCTCATGACCACTGCACATGCAACATCCCTCTTCCACACCTGCTGTAGCTACCTTGGGGGAGGGATATGGATGTTCACAGTCTCTTTCATCTTGGCCCAGTTTGAGAAACCAAGTCAAACACAAGAGAAAACACCAGGAATGCTTGGAGGGACAGATTTTGACAGGATTCATTCCTGTTACTGGAATGTGCCAGACCTGAAGCCAAACAGAGCCTGAGATGAGACTTTGAGCCAAAATCAGCTTTATTCTAGTGCACTATAGAATAAAGGGAGACAAAAGGGGACATTCAGCCCAAAGCATTGTCTCAAAAGTTGCACTCAAGTACATGCATTTTATACCCTAGGTAATCAATTAGGTCACCTAATACACATCTAATACATTGATACATCAATGTATGCACCCCCTCCCGTGCTGGAAAAAGAGTCCTTTCTTCTGTCAAGGACCAGACATTTCCCACGTCTATTTCTTATCTGCTCGAGATTCACATAGGCTTGCCATGTTCTTACTCCCTGCACATTTGCAACTTTCATGGCAGCTAGAACCAGTTTTCACTGTCCTTTTGATTGTTGTATTCGAGGTCAGGCTAGCGTGTTAACTGTGGGTTACACAAAGTTCATTTTGTTCTTATCTGCCCTCCCTGCTGGGACAGTATAATTGTGGTGTTTTTACTATGTGGCCAACTACTTTTGGGGCCTTCCTCTGGCCAATTACTTTTGGGGTATTTTAGGGTGCTGCAATTGGCAACATTCCCATAACTACCGCTTCATCTACTGAGTAAACCTTATTGGTTAGAATCAAGTAAAGGATAGGTGATCCTCTACTTCCTTCCTTCTCTTTCTGTAGGAGCTAGCTATAAGATCAATAATTTTCTGGAGAGACCATGTCTGGTACAATTTGTGTCCCAAACTATCAGGCAAATGGAAATCTCCCTTACTACTACATCATGCCTCCTTAAAACATTGGCAGTGTGCTTTTCAAAAGTTTCATCCTAATATTCTCCTTGACTGGCCATGCATTGGCAATTCTGACCGCTATGTTCCTTTTATTATTTACTCAATTTATTTTAACCCACATGTTCTTGATGCAGCTACTAAACTCATTTCCCTGTATTTTCATACAGAGATATGCATCTTTAACATATAGTGCAACACCACCTCCCTTTTTGTTCCCTTTTGAACAAGTTATATCCCTCAATTGCTGAATTCAATTCTTGAGAATCATTCCACCAAGTTTGTTATACCTATCCAATTTTATTCACCAAGTTCAAGTTTCTGCTGTTTCTTTCCTATATGTTGGACATTAGCATATTAGATGTTGAAAACATCTAGCTTTCTTCCCACAATTTTTGGAAGACTATTATTTAGTGGGGTTCTAATTTCTCTGTTGTAGTTTCTAAGCTTTTGCTCATTTTAATCGTCCCCCCAGCTTAATTCTCTCTCATACAATTCAGCTTGAAGCTTACGTAATAAATTTCTTCACCTTATGGTCAAACACAATTCTTCTCAGTCCTTGTAAGGTACAACCCATCCCCTACCAGAACTCCATCTTCTGGGCAGTGTAGCTTATAGTCCCTGAATCCAAATCGCTCATGTTGGCATCACTGTCATAGCCAGGCATACATCCAGAGTATGTTTCTTTTCTTTTTCCTCCCCACACACCCACCTACACTAAGTTCTGAAAGGATGGATCAGAAAACTGTCTCAGTTCCAAACTCCTTGGATATAATTATTCTTTGCAAAGCATGAGTGTTTTAAAACTTTCAAATAATATAACTTAAGGATTATATACAATGTTCTATTAACTTCCTTCAATAAAACAGCCACTTGAATATATCCTATACACAATTAAATGAATTAAATATTACCTTACTCTCACATGTAGAACTCAGGGAAAAATACCCCCAAAGACCCCATCCAGTCCAAAGAGCACAAAAGTCAGCCAACTGTGAAATTACTGATCATCTGGAATTTGACTGTGTACAGTGAACTAAAATCGGCACATTTTCTGAAGTCTATAGCAGTTCTACTTCAGTGTTTTATACCAATTTGCTGCAGTTGATTGCGTGTCTATCTTGCAAGAGAACTTCTTTGAGCATGCTATATGGTATATTGCAAATTCCTAGCTGAGTTTGAAGAGAGATAACACAGTAAGGTAATGCTGTTGTTAGTTGACATGCAGCTATCAAGTTGTTCTCTTAAACCAGAATATATAGCATTTGGAGAATGCATACAATGTGTACAGGTAACTGTCATAAAAGTAGAATGAACAAATCCACTGTTAAGTCTGAAGAAGGTGATTTTAATTATATTATTTATTCAAAGGACAGTGCAGTATAGTGATTAGAGGATTGGACTGGGACTTGGGAGATCCAGGATCCAGCCATAGAGGTCACTGGATGACTTTGGGCCAGTGTACAGCTTAGCTTAACTACCCCACAAGGTGAAATGGAGAGAAGGAGAACTAGGCAAACTGCTTTGGGCTTCTTGCAAGAAGCAAAAAGGTGGGATATGACTTTGATAAATTATATTCTATTATATTGGCTCATTTTGATACTTAGCAAACATGAATCAGTATTAAAACATTATGAATCCATCTGTTAGTAAACATTATGAATCATTGCATGTATAGGATGTAGTGGTATCTAAATTGGCATGTGCAATCTTTGTATGATTAAAGAATGGATATGCACTGGGTATGTATATTGTGTTGCATATATACTATTTAAAAAAAATTGTTTTCATTATATCATCATCATCATCATCATCGTTGTTGTTGCTAATTATTTCATATCCATACTAAGGCACTCAATCATGTATTGCTGTCCAAAGCTCTGTAGCTCTTTATAGGTTAAGAGCAGCACCTTGAATTGGGCCCAGAAGCACACAGGCAGCCAATGCAGATGGGCCAGAACTAGTCTTATATAACTGGACCCCCAGGTCCCAGTTGCTGCTATGTTCTTTACCAGCTGCAGCTTCTGAACCATTTTCAAGGGCAGCCCCATGTAAAGTACATTGCAGTAATCTAATTTATAGAATACCAGAACATAGGTTACTGAAACTATCCCTGTGCAGCTGGTGGAAGGCACTCCAAAGCCATAATACCACATGAGGATCCAGTGACAAACATGGATCAAGGAGCACCCCCAAGCTACAAACCTGCTCTGTCAGGGGAATGCAACCCTATCTACACCAGGATGAACATCTCCTGTCTGGTCAGAGGAACCATTTATCAGCAGCATCACAGTTTGTCTAGATTGCATTTCAGTTTGTTAGTGTCGTGGACTGGCAGCCCGGCATGTAAACGATCCACACTTTCAGAAGCAATAAAACTAAAGTCCTTTAATGCTAATTATCTACAAGATTTACAACTCTATAGATAAGCCCTTCAATTGAGGTCCTTGGCATGCAGATGTTAACCTTCTAATGGCTTCTCTCCCCGAGCCCACATGGGTCTACTCATCTAAGTCACGCCTTTCCTCCCTCTTACGTAACAAAGACTGTTGCTGTTCATAACATCGTAAAATACGGCGATTGGCTGCTCGAGAGAAATCCACCAAGCCAACTGAGTCTTCTGTTTCATGCTCAGGAAGATCAGCATCAGAGGGGGAAGGAGCAGTTTGTTCTGCCTCCTTCCGAGTAGAATTTGCAGCTTCTTCCTTCTCGGGACTCTGGCTTCTCTGAGGGCTCAGGCATTTACTCAATGGGCTGGGAGTCAGAGGGAGGTGCAGCTGCTTGCTCATCTGTCCCTAGACTGAGTTGTGGAGTCGGCTTTTGGGCACAGGGTGCTAAGCACAAGACCTCCTCGTGAGTCACTGTCCCTTTCGGGGCTTCATGCATGACAGTTAGTCCTCATCTAGTCTATTGTTGCAGCCAGGTGCCAGGATAGGGAGATCCACAATTTTGTGATACTTGGTTTCCCCTGGTAAAATGGCTAAATTTGGGGGTTTGCAAAACTAGGCCTGGAGCCCACTGCATTGCATGGCTCTGGTCATTTCTGTCAGATAATGTCTGGAAAGTGGTATTGTCCCTTGGTGGTTGGTATCTCATACGGTACTATTTTGACTCCTGTGGTGTTTAAATATAGGCATATGTTTGTGTCATATAAAATTTCTGTCTGAGATCATCTGGAACTTTGGAATAAGATGGCACCCACATACTGATGGCATTCAGTTATCTTTGGTTTTTGTTACCTGATTTACAAGGAAGTAGTCTTTGAACAACCAAAGTTTGATAATGGATTGGATAAGAATAAATCAAATTGGATTAAATCCAGTAAAGGAAAGAGATCCTGGTGGTCAGAACTAGGATTCAGCCAATTCTGGATTTGTTTCACTCTCCCCTTGAAAGTCAAGTTCACAGGTTAGGAGTTCTCCTAGATCCTAAACTGCCCTACAGTTTTCAGGTGGTGAAGAGTGTGCTTTTAAAGCTACATCCAGTGTGCAACTGCAACCATTCTTGAGCCAGTTTGACTTGGTAATTGTCATCCTAGCATTGGCTACCTCATGGTTAGAATACTGAAACATGTGGCTGCCTTAAAAAGCATTTAGAAGCTCTAATTGATGTCAAATGTGGCAAGTAGGCTGCTAACCAGTGAAGTGGATCAGTTCATATTAGCCCACTACTTGAAATATCTGTACTGGTTCCCAGTTGTTTCCCAAGTTCAATTCAAGGAATTTGTTTTAAGCTTTAAAGTTCTAAACAGCCTAGGACATGCTATTTCAGGAACTACTTATTGATATATGAACCTGTTCATGCATTATGATCAGCAGGAGAGATCAGTTTTGAAGATACCCTTGCTTGCTGAGGCTTGTTCATTAGGCATACATGAAAGTGCTTTATTCTATATTGTTCCCAAACTCCAGGACACTTCCTTTGGATTTGTGCCTGGTTTCTATTATCTCTGTATTGGGGAAAAGGGTCAAGATGCATTACTTTAAAAAAGCTGTTACGGTTTTTAAAGTTCTTTGTAATGTTTTGCTGTGTTTATTGTTTGTTTGTTATCCCACCCCTTTATCTCTAAGGCTCCTTTATGTTTAGATTTGATCGCAATAATTTTCTGAGCTTTTTTTAAGCTGCTTGCATTGATTTTAGAAATTGGGTATACGAATACCACAGATCAGTCAAATACACCATAGCCTGAATTTCTGCAGGCTTGGGCCACTTTTTTTTTAAACAATTGGCACTTCAACTGTGTATGCATAAATACATATGCATTTGTTTATGATTACAGGGCACTGGGCATCATAGTGAATTGTGATGTGTTCTTTTGTTGTATGTATGCAACTGAGAATTTCCAGGTGATCCTGTAAATTACAAATAATATATGAACACATAGTTTAACCTGAGGTATATTTGTGTGTGTTTTATAGTTACTGTAATGCTCAATTTTCTATCTGGGAATAATTGTGAATAGCTTTATTCTAGAAAATAGAACAGGATAAAATTTAGGGACAAGATGATTTTAAAAATAATATTCTATCTATGCATTTAGAACAATTCTTATTATTTGTCAAATTCCTCTCAAATCAATGTAGTCAAAAGTTTATCAGTGAAGAGTTACTCATGCTGGCATTCATAATAAAAATATTAATACCTGTTCTACCACTTAAATATTAATTAGATTTAGTTTAGTACACACACAAATCTAATTCATCTTTCCATAAAAAAAAATGATTAAATAATGTTCAGTAAGTCTCCAGAGCTATAATATTAGTATAATGATAACATACTTTTTAAACAGAAGCGTTTTATTGTAGATATCTTAGGTACATAATAATATGAGCAGTAAATATCCTTATAATTTTCAGCATTACAGCTCTAAGACATTTGATCCAGTGCCAGTTTTTTCTAAGCAGCTAAAAGGTGCTTTGTTCTCTCCCTCTTTTCCTTATCTTGTGTAGTTTGCTTTCTATTCTGAAAATGAAATAAAAGATGGCATAACTAAAATTGAGAATGACATATTTCAGCAGCATTTTTGTGACCAGGTATCACCAGGCTTGATATCAGCAGACGGTGTGGTGGAAATTTGGGGCCATATTGCTCAGCCTGGCCTATACTATTTCCCATTTGACAGTTGAACTGTCAGAGACAAGAGTTCTGCAGTGATTATACTTTCCTCTCAATTGTACTTACTTAACTGTGCACGTGGGAGAATACTAACTTGACAGCTGTGTGACTCTGGATCCATTACAAATGTAGTACCACCATCAATATGGAGTACACCCAGTCATGCGAGTAGGGGCTGTTGGCTGCCCTATTTCAGCATTGTCACTTCTAGGAAGCACAACTAATAATGAGCAGTGGGAAGACAATCAATGCTGGGGGGACACTCATTCTAGCTTGTCCATGCCCCCCACCCTGCAGCTCTGGAACTGGACCTGTATTGAATTAAATTAGAGCATTTCATCAATGAAGTCATTGTACTTAGATAAAAGAAAATGAGTCAAGGACTAATTGTAGTCTTAATGGAGTAACACAGACATATTCTTTTTGTAAATTAGAATATTTTTATTTCTTTTGATCAGTTATAGTCTTGCAAATTAAATCCATTTTCGAGTTAGATGGAGAGACAAAACCATGTAAATAAGCGCATATGCCCTAACAGTATGATTAAATCTGGTGTACTATATGGGAATCTTTTTTAATGAATATGAAGATTCCTTCCAACTGGTTCAATGGGCACTTGAATTAGGATATCCCATATAGCTATTTTTCTCTTGAAATATACATGAGGTAATTTTTGTTTAGCTTAGCTATCTTAGTTCAGTCAAAACCACTTTCAGCATCATAATTTTTCTGACTTGTTCCACTTGTCTCTATTTACAGTCTTTGGTGCAATGTTAGATTATATAAATAGTTAAGAAGGACACTACTCAAGTATTTTACTGTTTTTTTTAAAGGCTTTTGTCCAAAACATTATAAGACATGTACCATATTCTCTGTTGAGAGATACAATGAATTAAATATTGCTATTCAATCAAACTGTTTAATTTCATAATGGAATTAGACAGGGCAAATATCAAAGCTCAAAGAAAGCATATGTTTCCAGGTTTCTAGTTACGCCATGCCAACATGCTTGAGCATTCTTGAAGGGGTGGACAGTCCCTGTTATCCTTCCACTCTGAGCCCAAGCTCAGAGGGACAACTATTGAGCCAGTAACCATTTGGCCATCCTTTCATGAATCCCAGAAGTTTTAAGGGTTCCTTGACCTCTTTGCTCAGAACCTTCACACTTCTCTGTCTCCTCCCAGCACTCCCAGACCTTTCTACTTCTACATCCCCCTCTTTTAAATTAATGGAAAACAAGATACATTGTAACCTCTCACATCATGGTATATCATAATATTCCAAAGCTATGACATAATCAAGAAAGTTCACAGTGGGAGTCATCTGCAGGGCTCTTCCTCCCTATTTTCCTCTCCAGCAGACTTAGATGATATTTTAAAAGCACAGCCTTTTAGAGCTTAACAGTTACAAAACAGTACAGGCAGTCCCTGAGTTATGAACATCTGAGTTATGAACTATTTGTACTTACAAACAAACTGCCCCAAAGCCTATCAATTAAAAAATACTGCAAAAAATTGTTCTCACCATAGAGATAGAAGCAAAGGGAAGAAAGGGAGGCCTCCAAAGCATGCCTTACTGCTCCACCCATCCGGAAAAGGAAATCCTTTGGCCTTTCCTTGCTGCAAAGAGAAGGCACTAGTGAGTTTGGGTGGAGGAAGACTAGAGATATTCATGTTTCTTCTACTTTCACAGGGGTCCTGCACCCATAACCCCCATGAATTTGGAAAGTCAACTATATACATGATCTGACTTCTATGCAAATTTGAATTTCCATTTTCTCAGGAATGGAGCTTATTCATGACCCAGGGATTGCCTGTAGAAGTCAAAGTAGTGTTGTCTTTGAGATGTGGAAGAAACATCTGTCCATGTGAAGAATTGTACCCAAATTGAAACTGAAACCCCTCCTTCCCATCATTTTCACCCACACTGGGTTTTCATGTCATGCAATATCTTTAATTTCCCCTTTGTACTAAGGGATGTTGCCAGTTCCCTGCCAGTGTTTAGACTGGCTGTACCTGGTCAGAACAGGAGTAGTCAAACCGTATGCAACAGCATGTTGCCTTGCTCACAACTTTAAAAAAAATCCTGGTAGTTGAAACCTGAGAAATGGGACAGAGTAGCAGATCTAAGATCAATCAGTCCAGCTTAGGTGAATGCTTGCCTCCCCTACCATCCCCTTTCATCCCAACTCACATAATTTAGTAGGGGTATTCAAGCTTTTAGAGATGCTTTTAGGGAGCACAAGGGAATGTAGAGGAAAATCAGAAATGTTGCTTCTGTGAATTCTGAAGTGACTGATCATTAACCTGTTCTTGAACAATGCAAAACTGGACAAACCTAGGAAATAATACTTATTGTTATCGTTTATTATAACAATGCTATTTATGCTAATGGTACTATTTAAATATATTCTTCACCTGGATGTAGTTAATCAGAGATCTGAAATATATTTCAGTATCATTAAGTTTCTACTAAGTTTCTACTAAGTCTACTACTAAGTTTAGATTTTTGGACATTTAAGTTTAATCATTTGAAGGTTTCTGTTTAATTTTGAGTGCTATAGTTAATTTTGTATTCCTGCACATGAATGTGAGAGAGTGTGTGGGAGTGAAAATCTTAACACTAGATGTTCAGTCAGATTTAGAGCTGGTTGCAGCAAGCCTGCTCCATAAATAGAAATGGCTGTCTTAGTCTAGTCTTTACAACTTCAGAATACAAAATATCACTGTAATGATAAATGTGATTTAAAAGGTAGGGGCTTGTCCTCTTGTAGATGAACATATTTTTAATGGGCATTTAATCCTTGTGAAAAGTGTTGAGTTGTGACAACCTTCGAAGATGGATTCCTGTATTTATCTGCAAAAGGTCCGCCACACAGGCAGCTGTGGAATATGCTTCCCCAGCATATGTGCCTGAACTCTGACCTAGAGATATCACCTCAGCAAGATGAGTCTTCATGCCCATTCAATCCCTGACCCTTTTGTTTCAGATGCCATTGACTTTGCCAATTTATGATGAAGACTCAGTAGTGTTGGTTTCATATCTACTGCCAAACTAGTTTTGAACAGCAATGACCTTATGATAACCTGAATATAGAGTCAAACTGGTGTCCTAGAGGTAAAAGGTTGTCAGTGCAACATTTATCATACAAGCATTCCTGCTTTTCTGTGGACATATATGCAAGCTGTGTTGTTTTCTGTATCACCATAATTATTTGGAAAACATAGAAAATCAAAATCCTAACATGAAAGAAAAAGAAAGTCAGCAGAGAATTTCTTTCGTTTGTTCTTTCGTTTGTTCATTCATTCATTCCTTCTTTTTTAAGTGACATAATATACCTGGCTGGCATTTGCAATGTGATTTTGATTCATACCACAGAAATATGGAGATCTCTTGGTTGACCTTCCATGTACATAGAATCCTTTATTCCCATTAGGGTGAAACAGAGCCAGCTAATGCATTTGAGATTTTTTCCTCTTATTTTCCCATTATTAATTAATTCTAACTCAGTCACTTTCTCTAGGGCTTTAATGGTGTCAAGGCCCTTTCCTCCCCCATTCCTTTCCAAAGCATTTAAATAACACTGCCCATTTAGAACCTGTCTTAACCTTGGTATGTTCAGGCAATTTAAATTCTTATTCTTTCTTCTTTACTATCTACTCTTCCTGTTGTTGAATGCTGATTCAGCCATGCATTACCAGTCAACCTTACGTATAAATTCCATAATAAATTAAATAAAGCTCTGTGTGGGTCAACTTGGGCTAGCCCGATTAAAAAATGATTTACTAAAGAGACAGTAGGAGAGGGACAGTAGAATGTGCTTCTAAATCAATTATGAGTCCATTCACTGCCAGACTGTTGTACATAATAGTGTATTAAAATGCATTCTATAGTATAAAGAATTGTCTCTTCCATTGAAAATGAATTAATGTTTGCAATCTTATAATAATTTTGAAAAGCTATAAACATTCAAATTTAATCCCTCATTTCAGGCTAAGAATATAGAGCGAGCATTGTAATATTCAGATAAGTCTTTATATTATGCTTATGTCATTTATATAACAAGATGTTCACAATGTTAAAAATAAATCTGGGCTGCTGATTATTCTCATAACCCTGTAGTACAGTTGAGAAAGTAGTGCCACTGGACTGTGAAAATAAAAATAATGCCTAAAGTTATTTTTGCATATAAAATAATACTTGGTCATGTTTGTAAATTATTATACACTCTCTTTAGCTTATGCACATCTTTGTTAGGTTGTATTGGTGTGACCCTGTAAAGCATGGGTCTTCAGACTATGGCCCATAGGACGGATCCGGCCCACCATGACCATCCATCCGGCCTGCGCCGCCATTCGCCCCATGTGCGCACGCTTGCTGCACAGGCGGAGAGGTGGTGGTTCGTTCACTTGGAGATGGTTTTGGACTCGCTGGGAGATCTCCGAACAAGTGAGCCACCGCTGCATGCACCTGATGCCGCCTCACCCGATGCCACCTTGTGCATGCCTGACAGTTCCTCACCGGCCCGTGCCCCCCGGCACCCCCACCTCACCAGCCTGTGACAGTCACCGCAGCCTTTCAACTGGACCCTATTGAAAAAGTTTGAGGACTGCTGCTCTAAAGGAATACTGAATTGGTCCAGTTGCAATAAAATAACATATAACCAGTAAAAAAGAGGGGGTTTCAAGTCCATCTGTGGGCAGAAAAGCTTCTAGTCAGATAGCAGGCCAGACCAATACCTCGTGGCTATTTAGACACGCATGCATACTACCTGATTTCTTTAAACATGATTGATCTATGCTTGTAAACTGGCAGCTGCATGTGTGAACAGATTTCAGGAAAAAGTACTGAGTTTGAACTGTTGGAAGGGGGAATTTGTGATGGGCCATTCATGCATGCAGTATTTGATTATGAAGTTAGAAACCTTACACATCCCTTACTGTTGAAACACCAGCGCAGGAAACTGTGTCACTGTTTGTACCAAATAAAACACTTTTGTGTGCATTTCTGTATGCAGGCTATCCCCTCCCCCCCCCATCAGTCAAATAGGTAACTATGGGCTTCTTCTATTAATTTTCTTCTTTTACTCTATTGTTAGGAACACTCTATTGTTTCCCATCCTGCAGACTTCAACAAAATCAGAGAAGCACACAATCTGAGAATACAGATTTATCAACAGCATAAATCAGCATAAATCAAAGTAATTGTCCCTTTGAGATGTGGAGGTAGTGTCTGTCCATGTGAAAAGAAGGAGCATTTCCCTGTTTACCTTCCTTTAGGAAAGAACTTGACTCCAGTCTTGGGGCAGGTCATGTTGTTTGAGGGGTAGGAATGGCAGACCATATTTAATTGGCCTGCTCTTTTGGCCTGATGCCTCTTGATAAGCTCCTTGCTCTTCTATAGAGTTTTTCTCCAAGCTCCAAAATGATTTAGTTTTGATGCTCTGACTGAGAAATCATTCATGGTGGCCTTACAGACTAGCAAGCTTGGAAGGCCATTACCTGGGATGGCTGGGACTCCCCATTTATTTATTTATAACTTTTATGCCATCCACTAATGAGGTCTTGGGACAGTTTGGCAATAAAGCAGAATATCACCTCCCTTATATTTTATTTATTTATTTAAAACACTTGCATTCTGTCTATACCACATAGGTCTCCAGATGGCTTACAACAAAATCAACACAATTACAATAAAGATGAAACATTACAATTATTATTTTAAAATACAATAAACCTTAAAATACTGGGTAAATAAAAAGGTTTTGGCCTGGTGAAAATGAATAAAGTGTTGGTGTCTGCCACAACTCTCTAGGGAGTAGGATCCAAAAGCTGGAGTACTACCAGAGAAAAGGCCCTTCTCCAGGTAGCCACTCTTCTAACTTCCTCCAAAGAAGGCTCCCAAAGAAGGACCTCAGAGGATGATCTTAAGGCTTGGACAGGTATATAGAGAAATAGATGCTCCTTTAGATATTCAGGCCATATATCACTCCTCCTGAACTGTTCTTACCCTAGTTTCTGAAGTGACAAGTTGTGAAAACATTGAACCACTAGTAAGTGTTCTATCAGCTCTTAAGAGCATTCTTCTGGCGCATAACCCTTCTAACCCCCATGTATTGCAAGCAGCTGAAAAACAAGGTGGGTTTTCATGAAAGGGGGCAACAGCAGTTTGAAAACCACAGGGTTCATTTGTCCTTTGGAAATGCCAATGTAATGAGCAGTCATAGAATCACAGAATAATAGAGTTGAAGGGGCTTCTGGCCCAGGCAGCTGCTTTTGCAGAACACTAAGTTACACCGTCCTATTTAGATGACAGTCCAAATGCTTTTGGGATGACTCTAATGCGAGAGAGCTCACAGCTTCCTCAGGTAATAGGTTCCATCATCGTATTGCTCCGACAGTAAGGAAGTTCTTCCTGATGTCTAGTCTAAATCTGGTTTTCTTTTTGGAAAACTATTAGCCAGATTATTATCTCATTCCCTGAGAAGTTTGTAAAATAGTGTTAATACTATTTATTTATTTATTTATTTATTTATTTTATTCTTTGGCCAGGGCAACTTAAATTATACTGTTTTATGTTGTGTTTATTTATGATTGTGAGCCGCCCCGAGGCTTCGGCGAATGGGGCGGCATAGAAGTTCTCTAAATAAATAAATAAAATAAATAAAGTTTGAAAAAACAGATTGCGGAAGCTCATCCAAAATTTGCCTGCTTTTAATCAATTTTTATATACTTTCCCACATTTTCCCGAATCTCCATGTTGTGTAGTGGGATTTGTTGCAAAGGAAAAAAAGAAACATTTCAGAAGTTGTTGGGCACAAGGACAATTCCATCTGTTTTCAACATTTCTTTGAAAGAAAACGCTTCACCACCCAACCATCAGCTTAATTCTTGGAAGTATAGTATTTTTTTAACATCTTATCAATGATTCAAGAAAGAAAAGATAAATATTTCCTTGCCTTCACCTTGACAGAAAATATTTAGAAGACTTAGATTTTGATATGGAATTCTGTTTCCATTCACTTCCATCAAGTCTGTGGTATTGCAGAAAAAGTTGGGAAAAAGAGATGGACAAATGAGTTGGTTGGTGCTGAACCATGATGTGACAATGCATTTGGGCTTGGCTTGGTTTGAAATCACTTGGGGGTTTTCAGACTGCATTTTTAAAAATGTAATGTGTTTGTGTGGGCTGGGAGTGGGGGTCTGTCTGTAAGTTTTTTAATGACACTGTTTTGCTTATTCACTATGAGGGTCAAGTTGTAATAGTGATTTGCCCACAGCAGTGAAGAATTTTACATAGCACACAAGGCTTCATTGTTTAACCTTGGTTAGTGCTCATTTGATTTGGTGCAGGATATATTCAAATTAAACAATTTCTTGTCCAGCAAGTAGATGAAAGAACAGTAGTACATTTTCTTCAGTGCTGGGAACTATACCTTTCCACTGATTCAGGTAATTCTAAGGTTGTACATTCACTCATTCATGCTAGAATGCTTTTCCAATAAAATAAAATGTAGCACCTGCTACATAAATGTAATATTAACCTAGATTTCTCTGAGGACAAAAGTAAATGCTAGAGTGCCTGCCAGAATCAATGTGGGAAATGATATTAAAAGATTATTAGTGGTAGAATTGAATTCAGGGGAATGTTCACAACTAATATGTGTTGATTTGGAGGGAATGAATTTTATATTAGATTACATTCATATTAAGAGTTTAGGATAATCCTAAAAGATTTATCAGATATCTTAATATAACTGATATTAATTCCTATAGAATATTACATTCTAGGAACAGTGCTGGACAGAAGGAATCTGTATTTTACCTATGGAATTAGAAACAGCTGTTTTGAAAAGATACATAAATGTTAGTAGCAGTGTTTGGTATTGTAATCATTGAAATTCTGTGCAAATAATGAGACATTTTTAAAGTAATAAGATTAAGGGACAATCCATGTTCAGATAGAAAGAAGTCCTACAACTCTCAGCATTCCTTAGCCAACATGGCTAGCTAGGAGCTGTATGATATTTTTATGCCTTAAATATTCATAGAATTACATCCTTACTCATGCATCTTAATGGCAAACTAATTCTTCCTTTAGAGGATTTTTTTCAAAAAATGGACATATAGTAAAATAACTGTTTTAAAAGCTGAATTCTTCTTACTGTCTTAAAAATATGCTCAACTAAGTCAATAGTGGCTTATAAGCTTTAGTTATAATTTCATATAAACCAATAACTGATTTATATTTTTTTAATCACTGACTCTTTATATGTCACTGACTGTTCTGCAGAAATGTCTGGATTATTAAAACTATGAATGATCAAAATTCTTTATTATTTCTTAGAAAAGTGCATCAAGTAAATTACAAAGCTCCTTGTTAATCCCACACTAGTATAAAAGATAACTACATATAATATGCACTTTCTTTTAACTTCACTGTGGCTGAGTGGGATGCTAGAAATCCATAGATTGATCTGTATTCCTGCCTAAGGCTAATAATACAGAGCCTTCTTTTTGTAATCTAATAGATTTGCTTTTTAGAGTAGCCTCTAAACTAAAATCCCAATAGCTTTAACAATGAAAAATCCTTCCCTGCTGGCTTCTTTTTTCATATCATTTGTAAACATTAAAAGTGACAGTAAACAAAAGCTCTTTTTGAGCCTCCAAAGATTGGGGTTTTCTTCCCTTGCTTAATTCTATCTGTACAAGGAGCATCAGTGCCAGTTGTCATTTCTGTGTTTGCTAATGTGTAGTGTCCTTGGAAATATATAAAATATATTTGCATATATTTTATAGAGCACTTTGGACTACTTGAATTGATATTTCTCTTATTAAGTAGTAAGATATTCTTTCTGCATATCTCTGTGTTTAGTCCCTTTGTACCTTTTTGTGTTCTCTCTGTTGAGACTGATGACTAATGTTACAAACTTACTGTAACAAGCAGTAAGTCTCTATATTCAACTGTAAGAAACAGACAGTATCAGTGATGCTGACTAAGACAGCATTTGTTTTCGCTGTCTCCTAAAGAATGTCAATATTTCAGTGTGGCAAGCATGTGTTTATCAGAAGCTTCTATTTTATTCACCTGCTGTGAGGGGATTTAAAGAACCTTCATGACTTACAGGCTGTCATTTAGGATCATACAATGATGCCTTTGCTCCATAGCTCTTAGCAATAATTAGTAAGGGCGATCATTTTCAGGCCATATGTCAAATGGTGAAGTAATTCCTCTTTCAAACATTTGAGCAATGATTTAATAAATATGCACTTGTACTACATTTCCCATCATCATGGAGTTGTATTCCAGCACATCTGGATGTCATTCTGGAAGATTTCCTTAATACATCATTTCCCAAAGTGGCCATAGCACAAAAATATCGATGCTCATGATTTTTATAAACAAACATCAAATCAAACCTCTTTATTGGCATGTCTGTTCTGCCATGATTTGCTAGTGCTTTGACTGGCATCTGCAACACCATCTGCTGGAATGGGCAGAACAAACCTGTCTGTTCTTAAATGCAGTCTAAAAATAAATTAAAATTAAAAACAAAAATGGCCATACCTGGTTAAAGAAAAAAAAAAAAACTCTAGCACAGAACAAGGGGATCAGCATGATTTATTCAATATGCCTGGCCTGTTTTGATCACTGCCCTGTTCCCCTTACACTAAGAATTGGTATGTATCTTTTTTAATAAGAACTGCCTTCAGCTATAGTGCCTTCGAGACATACCTTGTTCTATGACTTAGGAGGTACTCCAATATTAATGAACAGCTAATTATATATAAGATCTGTCCAAACAGTGTCACTGTTCCCACTCCTTTTTTTCCTGTATTTATCCAGCTGGATCATGATCAGCCTTGATATTTATAATTCTAGGTGCAGCACACAATTTAAGGATTAGGTTTTATGGAAGAGGTCTGTAAAGAGGGAATTTTTAAAAATCACACCACAGGAGCTGTTGACTAAAGTGTTATTAATATATGGACAACTCTTAGCTTCTCTCTCGTTTCCATCTACTTCGCTGATAAGGCTGTGCAACTCATGAACCGGTACCAGTAGACAATTTTGGGGTGAATGAACAAGATGAGATTTAATCCATACAAGAATGAAATTCTGACTATTTGCTCAGCACTAGAAGCAACTATCAGTCATCACTGATTGTTTCTAATGTTGCCCACAAAGAATTGTGGTGACTTATTATGGTTGACAGCCATGATGGGAAATTATAGTCTGTTCTAGTCTTTTTACTTACCACAATTTCTTGTTGTGTCATTAAAGCATAGATAACACAAACCATCATGAGGAAAGGACAAGTGAATCATTTGGCAAGAAAAATCATTCCTGTTCTTTCCAGACAGCTATTGAGAGATGTGATTGACAGCTGCCCCAGTCCTTTCCTCCTCCTGTCTCAGATATCTATTCTGGGACATGAGATGGATGCTGGCAATCTGCTCCATTCTTGGAGCAATTCCATTTTGGGAGTGAGCTTCTGAGGCAGGAGCTGGGACATGGATTGACAGAGATGTTCCAAGAAGAGGGTATCTCTTCCAAGCATATAGCCTGCCCTCCTGGCTCCTGCTGAACAGCTTCTCTGCCCTCTCTGTTGTATTTCAGAGCATGAGCCTTGCATGCACCATGGAGACCAATCCTCTGTCACGGAGAGGGGCTGTCCCATTTGTGTATTTTCAGTTAAATGAGGAGCCATATAAAGGGAGCCACCACACTAAAGTCTCTAGTCCACATGAATACCAATCAGGTCATAGGTCCATGCAGAATCACCAGGAAAATCTCATTGGTAACCTCCTCTGCATTGATTGTACTGATTGCTAGTGTAGGCATCTGTCTTTGTCATGATGATTCTGGAAAGACTGTCTTAGTCAGTGTGTATTTTGATCAGCCTCAGAAGCCTCTGCTTGTGCCCATGCTTGTGAGGACAATTAGGGAGGCAGAAACAAGGGGAGGGCCCTTGTAGTGAGCTCACATCTGTGGAGCTTTATTCTACTGGAAATGCACAAAACTCCAGTACTTGGAAGCCATCAAGAAGGCCTTAGAGGGAATTAGAAATCTCCAGGCTAATACTCTAATCACTCCATCACTTTGATTAAAGAAACCACTGATTAATGCTACAGGTAGATCAGGTTGTTGTGAATTTATGTGTTGGAAACAGGTTTGTGACAGTTATTTGACCCTAAAAGCAAGCCTGTAGATAGTTTAAAGAATTTTTATTAGAGGTTACATAATCCATGTATAGGTTACATAATATCTTGATGTAAATGCATCTTAAGTTACTTTCAGAATTGTGTTTAAGATCATAGCCTCCGATAAGATTTATGTAGTCATGTCACTCATAGTTTGGGGTGAGTGTCTTCCATATCATTCTTAAAATATATTCTGGAAACTGTAGACTTAGAGTTAAGTTGTATGGAAAAACAGTTTCTATCTGCATACTGTTTATAGACTATCCTGAATGTATTGTTTCTGGTTTCATCGTAAGGCTGTTATATAGCCCATATTCCTATTACATGGGTTAATTGTTTTTTAAGAAATGTGAGCACTGCCATTTTGCCACCTAGAATATTGTGTCTATGAAAATAATTATAATTATACTTAATAAAAATTCTTTTTTAAAAAAATAGCCCCATTAATTTGCTCTTCTGAATCAAAGGATTTATTAAGGCCTAACATTGGCTTGCCCTTTCTAAGGATCTTCAGCTGTTCTGGAGCTTTGGGATATCACCCTTGCACCTTTGAAAATTAAATATTTAATATTGCTTTGTCTGTGCTTGGCATGGGCTATACTTATCATTTCATTGGGTTCTGTGTCAAAATTCATTGGGAAGAGATGACTAATGTTACTGGCCAAAATGAAACCTCTCATTTCCTTTTAACCCCAGGGATTATGATGACAGTACCATTGAAACAGTCTCTTAGCTTCACTTGCATTAGAATTGCAGTCTGATATTGGGCAGAGTAATCCAGATGGACTTCTTTCATTAATTTGCCTGCAGTGTGATTCTGCATGGATGAATGATTATTTCTGTATGATTAGGATCCTATGTTCATTTACCTGAAGGAAATCTCATTGAATTCAGTAGTACTTACTTGTGAGTAGACTGATAGGCTTGCACTGCTTATGTAAAGAAGGACTATGAGGTATTTAAACAGAGGGATAAGACAAGTATTTTACTCTTTAAAAACAATCAGACTGCTGAAATGCAAGTTTTGTTTTACAGAAACAATAATATCTAGGATATGAGTATTATTTTACTAACCTAAACTTCATATGATTTCAGGGTAGTCTGTGAGCTAGGGAGTGCCTTCTTTGATCAATTCTAATGAAACTGCAGAAGAATCCAGTATATGAAAAACGATGGCAATAATATTTCAAAGGTGTTTACCCTGAAGTTGTTAGAGATAGAGGTATCTAACATAAATGATGCATATGCACCATGCATTGAATAAGATAAAAACCAAATTATAACATTTCTGGCTGCTACTTCTTATTTGAGTGTCTTCCAATATCTGAGGCACATCCTACAAACTGTTTAATGGGACAACCTTCTCTACCTCTATAAAGGCTTTGATATTTCCAGATATTATTGGCTACTTAAGGATCTATTTATAACTATTTGGGCCATAGATGATCTAGCCCAATAATGACCTGTATATTGAGATTGCTTTTTATCAGAGTATGCCATTGTGGGAAAACATAATAAATGTCTCCTCACATAACAAATGCACCTATAAGTATTTTGGGTTTATTTAGCTTCAAAAGAACATGGTTGATCCAGAACTTCAGGTATGACATACTCCCATGTTCAATCAATCAATCAATCAGCAATACAGTCAATGCCTGGCATAATCAAATAAGCAATGTCAAAATACCAATTACTGGACATTTAGATTTAAAATCCAGAGTCTAAACAGATGATGATACACATTTATTATTATTTATTTATTAAAACATTTTTATGCCGCCCCATTCGCCGAAGCCTCGGGGCGGCTTACAACAATAAATAAAAGTAATT
>NW_025335941.1:22462775-22482014 GCF_004798865.1 Varanus komodoensis
CGCACGCCTCTCACACGTGCGGGGCGGGTCCCGGTGCCAGGTGCGGTTGGGCGGTGTTGCTGCCGGTGCGGGCGTCGCTGCCGAGTGGCGGCACGGAGTCGGCGCGCTGCTGTTTAACACATCATATTAAAAAAACTAATTATGGACAATACCCTGTCAATTTTACAAGCAGCTGCCAAAAAGTTCCTGCTTTTGACTGTAATCTGTGGATTAGTTCCCATAAGAAAAATCTTGACCACCTCTGCATTTGATTGTCTGGTAGTCAGGGAGTAGAAAAACTTACCACATACTTTTTGGTAAAGCACTCAGTAAAACATGACATGCTCTATTGTTTCCACTTCTCTGGAACCACGGGGACAAACCCTTTCTGACATGGGCATTCTTCTATAGTGGCCTTCAACAACAGCCAAGGGAAGTGCTCTCCATCTGGCTAGAAAGAAAGCAATCACAGCTCTAATAATGAGAGGTAGGCAGCTGGTGCTACAACATACCTCGCATTCCCCACTGCCAGGAAGTTTAAAGTTCTGCTGATATCCTCTTGTTCAATATCTAACAGCCTCTGCCTTATGGCCAGTTTTGCTTGGTCCCAGCCCATTGCCAGGACAGCTTCTGGGAAGAACCCCAAATTCTTCAGGTTCAGGAAGACTGCCTTAAGCCAGGAAGATTGAAAATTATCTCAGAGGATTAAGGATGTTAAACCCTGTGGATTGCAATTTTGTTGTTGTTAGTCGCGAAGTCGTGTCCAACCCATCGCAACCCCATGGACAACATTTCTCCAGGCCTTCCTGTCCTCCACCATCCCCCAGAGTCCACTTAAGCTCACACCAGCTGCTTCAGTGACTCCATCTAGCCACCTCATCCTCTCCCGTCCCCTTCTTCTTTTGCCATCTATTGTTCCCAGCATTAGGCTCTTCTCCAGAGAGTCCTTTCTTCTCATTAGGTGGCCAAAGTATTTGAGTTTCATCTTCAGTATCTGGCCTTCTAAAGAGCAGTCAGGGTTAATCTCCTCTAGGACTGACCGGTTTGATCGCCTTGCGGTCCAAGGGACTCGGAGGAGTCTCCTCCAGCACCACAATTCAAAGGCCTCAATCCTTCGGTGCTCAGCCTTTCTTATGGTCCAGCTTTCGCAGCCATACATTGCAACTGGGAAAACCATAGCCTTGACTATACGTACTTTTGTCGGCAGGGTAATGTCTCTGCTTTTTAGTATGCTGTCTAGATTTGCCATAGCTTTCCTCCCCAGGAGCAAGCGTCTTTTAATTTCTTAGCTGCAGTCCCCATCTGCGGTGATCTTGGAGCCCAGAAAAATGAAATCTGTACCTCCATTTCTTCCCTATCTATTTGCCAGGAAGTGAGAGGACTGGATGCCATGATCTTAGTTTTCTTAATGCTGAATTTCGAGCCAAGTTTTGCGCTCTCCTCCTTCACCCGCATCAAGAGGCTCTTTAGTTCCTCTTCATTTTCTGCCATTAGAGTGGTATCATCTGCATATCTGAGGTTGTTGATATTTCTCCCAGCAATCTTAATTCCAACTGGTGATTCATCTAGCCCCGCCTTTCTCATGATGTGCTCTGCATATAAGTTAAATAAGCAGGGCGACAGTATACAGCCTTGCCGAACTCCTTTCTCAATTTTGAACCAATCAGTGGTTCCGTGTCCAGTTCTCACTGTTGCTTCTTGACCTGCATATAGGATTCTCAAGAGACAGATAAGATGGTCTGGTACTCCCATCTCTTTAAGAGCTTGCCACAATTTGTTGTGATCCACACAATCAAAGGTTTTAGCATAGTCAATGAAGCAGATGTTTTTCTGGAACTCCCTAGCTTTCTCCATGATCCAGCGTATGTTGGCAATTTGATCTCTAGTTCCTCTGCCTCTTTGAAACCCTGCCTTTACTTCTGGTAGTTCACGGTCCACATACTGCTGGAGCCTAGCCTGTGGGATTTTGAGCATAATTTTGCTAGCATGTGAAATGAGTGCAATGGTGCAGTATTTTGAACATTCTTTGGCATTGCCCTTCTTTGGGATCGGAATGTAAACTGACTTTTCCAGTCCTGTGGCCACTGTTGAGTTTTCCAAATTTGCTGGCATATTGAGTGTAGCACTTTTACTGCATCGTCTTTTAGGATTTTGAATAGCTCAGCTGGAATGCTGTTGCCTCCACTAGCTTTGTTGTTGCTCAGACTTGCTAAGGCCCATTTGGCTTCACATTCCAGGATGTCTGGCTCAAGGTCAGTGACCACCCTATCATGGTTATCAGGGACGTTAAGCTCTTTCTTGTATAGTTCTTCTGGGTAATCTTGCCACCTCTTCTGAATCTCTTCTGCCTCTGTTAGGTTCCTGCCATTTTGGCTCTTTATCATGCCCATCTTTGCATGAAATGTTCCCTTTATATCTCCAATTTTCTTGAAGAGATCTCTGGTCCTCCCTATTCTGTTGTTTTCTTCTGTTTCTTTGCACTGTTCATTTAAGAAGGCATTCTTATCTCTTCTAGCTATTCTGTGAAATTCTGCATTCAATTGGGTGTATCTCTCTCTTTCTCCCTTGCCTTTCGCTTCCCTTCTTTCCTCAGCTATTTGTAAAGCTTCCTCAGACAGCCATTTTGCTTTCTTGCATTTCTTTTTCTTTGGGATGGTTTTAGTTGCTACCTCTTGTACAATGTTGCGAACCTCCGTCCATAGTTCTTCAGGCACTCTATCAAGTCTAATTCCTTAAATCTATTTGTCACCTCTACTGTATATTCATTTACTGTTGTAAATTTTGCAACAAGAAGCTCATGATCTGAGCCACAGTCAGGTCCTGGTCTAGTTAGTTGGAGCCAAAAATTGATAAAGGCAAGGAAAATCCTATCCTCAGCCTTTACCAAGCCAGAATCCAAGAACAAACTCATGTTGGAGACATTTGAAATACAGATCTTAAGAACCCTGACTGGTCACATTCTAGATAAGGGACGGACAGGGTTTTAGGTTGATATTTAATTAAGTGCCATTAGTATATACTGTATATGAGAATTGTACATGAGAATTGAACCATTGCTTGGGTAGTTTTCCAGAAAATAATCTCATGTTGAAAGTGAACAATTGTTGTACTCTACCATTTGGGCTTAGCCTTATATCATTAGTGTGTGTTGCTGTTTCCATGCTGAATTTTGGAACTGTTGATTTCAGAATAATCTGACTGAAACTCTTTTTTGGTTTTACCTTCATAACTCTTTAACTCCAAACTGTACCTTTTTCTCCCTCTCTTTTTAACTTAATGCACAAAATCTATTAAATAATATTTAAAGTAGGAAGTGATTTATATTTTATACAAGATAAAAGGTTAACCCAAAAGACATAAATTGCATTCAGATTGCAGTACATGGTTGATGGTTTGGTAAACTCAAATAATAGAGCCATCCCGAGTGGGCTAGGTTGTTTACTTTTATTGTGTTTTTCAGACCAAAGTTTTGGCAAAAGAAAATGTCACCACCAATGTGTTATATAATATTTTAGATGTATCTTGGTAACAGTACACTGAGGAGCTGATTAAAACAAAGCACCTGCAGAGCTCAAAGTCTTGATTTACAATTGGAAAATGAACTGAAACTGCCTGGCACTTAGTGACTGCACTGTGTTCACTGGCATTTGGAAGGTATCTTCAGGAGAGTTGCAAACAAGAGTTGTGTTGGTCATGTAATTGTAATGCTGTTCTGGCTTGTTTCAGTGAATAACTACCGATACAGAGTTAGGAAATGCTTCCACTATCTTAGGGGGAAAAAAGACCAAATACTACTAAGCTAAACAAATTTAGTCTGACATGGCTTGTTTTCAGTAATATGACCAGAAATGATATAACTGGAAAAATATGCGGCAACTAAATGAAACTTAGTTTGAAAGTATTACTTTATTTTTCCTTATATTATAATTACATCTAAAATTATCTTACTTGTAGGCATGTTCAGGCAGGAAAAAGTCCTGTAACTTTCGGTGTATCCCAGCCAGTGTGGCTGGCTAGGGTATGCTAGATACCATAGGGACTTTTTCTGTCTAAACATGCATAGGATTGTACCCGCAATTATCGTTACAATTCTTGCAAAAAGAAAGCTATTATTTGCCATATTTCAGCTAACATTTCTTTGAAGGTAAAAAGTTACCAATTCTTGATAGCTTCTTGAGACTACTGGTTCAACTGCATATGGACAGTGGAGAATGGGGATGGGTCCAAGTGGGGGGGTTCTCATGGGAAGAGGTAGATATGATATTGGGTAGAGGGAACATGGCCTAGGCAATTAACAACTATGCTATGCTCTTGCCATGCTGCCAACTGCAGGTTCAGTGATTGTCCTATCAGCCTGGCCTCTGGATGTTGCTTTTAAATGCCAAATTGATACACAATAAGACCTCCCTTATCCATTATTTAATAGTGGACAAGGCAGCTGATCTGGCATGCATAACTGAGATTTGGGTGGTGAACAGGTGGGAGTTAGTGTCTCCTAGCTCTGCCCATGTGGGAACTTTGTACAGCATCAAAGTAGACTGGAGGGCTTGGAAGGTGTGTTGCATGGCCTGTAGCAATCCTCTCTTCCCAGGGTTGCTCTCATTTGACTCCTAGTCTAGTATGTTTACATCTTGAGCTGACCCAGCAAGAAAGATTGGGGATTCTGTTGGTATATTGTCACCCTACATCCAAACAGTCTCCCTACCTGAGCTAACAGAAGTTGGCTCAGCTATGATGTTGAAGTCCCCTAGGCTGCTGGTCCTAGAGAATGACAATATCCATGCTGAGGGTATACTTTCTGGGGCAGTTCAGAAGTTCATGTACTCCATAACAATCATGGGGCTGTTCCAACATATTATTGGCCCAGCACATGTAGCAGGGCACACTCTGGATTTGGTTTTCTCAGCTGGGCAGGGGGATAGTGATAATGGGAGACTTTGTATTGGTCCCCTTGTTATGGTCAGATCACCACCTTCTGAGGCATAGACTGAGAATGGCTTTTTCCCCTGCAGAGGGGGTACGGGACCCATTAAGATGGTCTACTTGCCGAGGCTGATGGATCCAGTTGGTTTCCATAGGGTTCTTGGGCTTTTCTGGTTGATAGGGTTGTGGTTCTTACAAATCCCCGGTTGATCTCTGGAATACAGATATGACCTGGCAGTTGAAATGATTCCTCTAGAATGCCCTCTCTATAGTAGAGCTCATACAACTCCATGGTATATCCTGGAGCTGAGGGTGATAAAACAAACAGGAGATGGCTCAGTGCAGATGAAGAAACATGCCTAATGAATACAGCCATGTTCTAGGATATGCTTATACTCAAATATATTTGGAGGCAGTATAAGTGGGGAAAAAAGCAATATCTGTCTGTTTCCATTCAGTCTTTCATTTGCCGTCTAGTGGAACTCTCCAGGATTGTCCAGGGCCTATTATATGCTGGACACCTTGAAGCTGTCTGAGGCCCACTGTCATAGGTTTGCTTGGCATTTTCAGGACAAAATCTCTTGTACGCACCAGGACTTAGATTCAAATGTTACAGTAGTGGAATCAGGTGAAATATCCAGAGCACAGTATGATTTAGTTATGTTGGGTGAGTTCCAGTTAGTACAGCTCAAGGATGGTGTCAAGTTGCTTGGACAAGTTTGTTCAATCATGTATGTAATGGATCCTTTCCCCTCCAGACTAATAAAAGCCAGTAGGGAGGATCCTGCTGAATGGGCCAAGGTGGTGATTAATGATTCTCTAAGAGAAGGAGTCTCAAGCCACCAGAAACAAGCTGTGGTGAGAAGACTCCCGAAGAAACCTTCCCTGGACCCAGAACTCAACAATTTTAGGCTGGTGGCAAATATACCCTTCCTGGGCAAGGTTATTGAGCCAGTAGTGGCCAACCAGCTCCAGGCACTCTTGAATGAGAGTGATTATCTGGATCCAGTTTACCCACTGAACTATCTCTATCTCTTCCCTAGCTGCTCTCTTAGCACTCACTGATTCTTCTTGTTTCACTGTTCTATTTATCTTTGATTCTCTGCTTCTGGCTGTTTCCTCATTTTTTGTTCTTTTTTGTTCTCTTACTGACAGCTCCTCTGACAGCTGCCCAGGACTAACAAGCACTGAGCCCCATTCCTCAAAGTTTCAAAGAGCTAACAGCCAAGGATTAGCAAGAAACCCTGCTGAGAAAAAAGCAGAGAGTTTCCACAACTCTACATTCACCCTTAATCCTCCATTGATAGCTCTTTGAAGCTTTACAGGATTCATTAAGAACATAAGAAGAGCTGCAGTGGATCATACCAGAGCCTGTCTGGTCCAGCATTCTCCCTGCACTGTGGCCAACCAGATGCCCATGGAGGAGTCCATATGGAGGGCAGCACTGCGACAACACCCTTCTGTTCTTGCTTCCCAACACTTGCCTATAGTGGCATACTATCTAGATACTGTAGGTCATATATAATCATCAGGACTAGTAGCCCTTGATGTCATTATCATCCTTAATCATCCTTAGCTAGTTAGAGGAGCTGTAGCTGCCTCTAATGGCTCCAAAAATTAGTAGTTACTGCTCATTGCAAAATCTCTTTCAACTGGAATGCATGGGAGAACCACAGACCACATTCCAGCAGCTAACCAAGACAGAAAACTAACACAAACAAAGACAGAATCAAAGGTAAGAGGACATGGGGAAGGGGACATGCCTGGCCAGGGAAACTTCACAGGCCAGACTGAGGAATCCCAGCAAATGGACATCCATGTCTAGCTGATTCTTTGCTTTTGTATGTGACCAATTTAGTCACTGTGTGTTACATTGTTGCAATTATTTTAAATCTTGTGTGTCCTTTAAGTGATCCAAGTTCCCCAAAGGTAGGATGACTAAGTCAACAATAAAGACTAAACATACGTTATGATCTTCTTACTCAAAATCTGTAACAAATAGAAAAGGAATCTAAGAAGGAAATTCTAGAGCAATGTGCCTCTTTCCAGCCAAGGAATTATGAAGCGAGGTGATGTTTCAGTGACATGGCGGGGGGGGGGGGGGGGAGGAGTCATTTTTTACGGGAGATGTCTGAAATTAGCTGAGATCTAGATGTCTAGAAAAGATATGCTTGCAATAATTAAGACCCAGACTGTTAAGTCAGAACCAGCATCTTGAACTCAGAAACATGTTTTATACCTATTATCATTGCGTTACTTCTATAAACATTGTCATTGTCATCTCCATCATCATCAATATTTCTATACTGCTTCCCATTTGCATAAAACCTGAAGCAGTATATAACAGCCCCATAAAGCATAAAACAATATAATAAATGCATAATGATACAGTATTAGTGATTGTTCAAAACAGCTCATGGCTAAGAAAAAAAATACAAATCTCATTGATCAAGTTTTGCATAGAACAACTCAGGTTGCTTCTACATCTAATTTCTAGATTGAAATCAGATGGTCTTATTAACTTTACAAACACTTTTTCCAGGTGGGGTTGGAGGGATAAAACCAAGACTTAACTGAATACTATTCATTTAATAGCATGAAATCTGCTCAAGTAATTTAGAAGAATTTTAAATTTTGTAAGTAGTAGGCTTTAAAAAATACATATTGCACAGATTTTTAATGTTCATTTCTATACATTCCAAAGTGACAGTTCAAAAATGGTGAAATTGATAGCTAAAAATAAAGTGAAATATTCCTATGCATTTTGCATTTTAACAAGCCTGCTGTCTCATTGGAATGCACTGCCTTTTTGTGCTACAGTTTATTTTTGGAATTTAATAAGGCACCTGTCATATCTGCCTCAAGGCTAAAGAATATAAAGGGGGAGAAATCCAAAGTACTGTCATGTTTGAATGACACGGGGCCAATTTTAATTTTTTATGGGAGGTGACTGAAATTAGCAGGCCTTAGTGGCAATGATGTATTGCTATACCATCTGCTTTAAATACCCTGAGTTGATGATCTAGTAACAGCATTGCCCAGTGATATTCCATAGAGTATTCTCTTTCTTTGGTGGACTTTGTTGGTATGATCATGTCTGCTATAGTGCCATGTTCTTTCAGAAGCATTTTTCATACATTCTTTCATACAGTATATCCTTCACTATATAATGAGAGTTTTGCTTTGATTCCGACAATACCCTGAACGTGGTATTGATAGGACCTGGATTATTGAATGCACTGGCAGGAGTAGGGAAACCACCAAAAGGAGAATTATGACAAAATTAAATGTCCAGAGGTTGAACACGGAACACTTCTTCAGACATAACAACAAATATCTATTTGCCCCTCCCTGTTAATATGAAGGGGGATATTTAAAACTTTACTTTCCGATTTTCTTTTAAACTGTTGTTCCATTTCCATTTCATTGTGTTCTAACTCAAGCTGTGTGTATTGAGCAAACACTACTTGCCATGTTTGAATGTTACAAGTCTATTTCCTCTCCTCATGTATAATAACAAAGGAGGAGCATGCAAACCTCAGGCTCATCGTGTAGTCACATCCGAAGCAGTCAGAGTCTTCTGAAGAATCCGTTTTTATGATACATTGGCAAGCAAGAGCTGGGAGAACAACAACTTTGAAAAGTACACCTTGATGCAGCAACCCAGTTCCTTTCTAGTGTGGTGAGGTTTTGGAGACGGACTTCAGTGGAAACTCATATTGAGTGTTGGAATGCTAAATTAAGCTCATTGTCAGGCGGTTCCCATCACATGTCACAGAGGCTAGTGTGGTATTGAGCTGAAATCCAGAGAGATACTAAACACGTATCAGGTACCAAACCCCCTCTTGGATGCACAGCTTAACATGGTAAGTGGGTCAAAAGCTGAAAGCAATGCTTTCAAGAAGCCAATATAGTCTCACTAGGCTGGTCTCCTTGCGGGTCACCCAAGGTGGAATGGTTGAGGCTGAGACACCAGACTAGAATGCTTCCATTCTCTTCAGGAGTAACAGTCACATCATCAAAAAGAGAATAGATCTCATTCTATTCACGAGACACTTCTGAAAGGCAGCTACTGAGTAGCAGTGGTAGTTGAGGATGACACTGGCAGAGGATTTTACATGTACAGTGGCAGTGATGTTCAAGCTAAGTCTGGTTAGTACTGCACTGAAGAAGGAAGTGGTAATCCACTTCTTAATTTTATTACCTTGAAAACCCTATGATGTAAGTGAAAGCTGCTTTGAAAGCACTTGCAAATAATAAAGCACCTGGAGTAGATAGATGCCAATAGAACTATTTCAAACTGCAGAAAATTAGTCCAAGTCCTAACAAAAATATGTCAACAGATATGAAAAATAAATTAAAGGCCATCAGATTGGAAACATTTAATATATATTCCAATCCCCAAGAAAGGAAACACAAAAGAATATGGCAACCATAGGGCCATTGCATTAATTTCTCATGCAAGCAAATTGATGCTCAAAGTGTTGCCACAAAGAATACTACTTTATATGGAATGAGAAATGCCAAGCTGGATTCCAAAAAGGTAGAAGTTGGAGAGATCATACTGCAAAGATATGTTGGCTACCATAGCACCAAAGAATTTCAGAAAAAATATCTGCCTTTTCTTTATAGACTACAGCAAAACCATTGACTGTGTGGATCATAGGAAGCTATGGAAGGTTCTGAAAGAAATGGGTGTGCTTCAGTAATTAATTGCCATGATGTGGAACCTGTATTATGGACAAGAAGCTGCCATGAGGACTGAATATGGAGAAACAGAATGGTTTCCCATAGACAAAGATGTCACACACGGGCACATTTTTTTCTCAGTTTGTACACAGAACAAATCATAATGAAATCTGGATTAGAATCAGAAGAAGGAGTGAAACTTGGCAGAAGAAACATAAGTAATTTAAGATATGCAGATGATAGCATGCTACTAGCAGAAAGCAACAATGACTGGAAACGGTTCCCGTTGAAAGTGAAAGAGGAAACTGCAAAAGCAGGACTGCAGCTGAATATTAAGAAAACAAAATCATGACCAAAGAAAAATTATAGGACTTTCTTTTCGGAAATGAAAAAAAAACCCAACAAAAGTATGCAAGATATTCCATACCTTAGCTTCAGTCACCTACTCAGAGAAAGACTGTAGACAAGAAATTCAAAGAAGACAGAAGAAATTGGAAGGGCAGCAATAAAGGAACTAAAAAGATCATCAAGTGTAAGTACATTTTACTGGAGATCAAGATGAAGATCATATTGTATTTCCATTCGCAATGTTTGGGTGTGAAATCTAGACAGTGAAGAAAACTGAGATGAAGAAAAAATATGTGTTTGAAACATGGTTCTGAAAGAGAACTTTGCAAATACCTGGACTGACAGAAAGATGAACAAATGGGTCCAAGATCAGATCAGTCCAGAGCTTTCTCTTGAAGCAAAAATGACAATACTCAGGCTGTTATGCTCTGGACACATCATGACAAGGAAAGATCCACTGGAGAAGACAATAATGTTAGGGAAAGTCGAAAGCAGAAGATGAAAGGGAAGACCAAATATGAGATGGATCTAATCCATAAAGGAAGCCAAAATCTCCAACCTGGAAGAACTTAACAGAGCTGTCATGGATGTTTTCATTCACATGGTTTCCATGAGTTGGAGATGACTTGACAGCACATAATGACAGTGACCAAAATGATTACATTTTTCTTTAAAGAGGGAATACATGAAAAACCCACTTGTAAAAGTTGTATCCGTTTTTTACTTTTAATGCATAGCTTCCATCTTAGCTCTATAAAGGTCAAACGGGCAATAGAACTTCAAGTACTACCTGTGATCAAATGATCCATGGAAATATTCGTCTTTATCTAACTTTAAAAGGCAAATCCTGCTTCTTTGTACTTATTGCTTTGCTTTCTGCTGATAATAGGAGGGCCAGGAAATATGGCTATATTGTTAGGGAAGAACGGAGTGTTCAAAGGAATGTTTTATTTCAGATGTATCAGATTTGTCTTTTCCTCCCCTTTCTCTTATTTCATGTTCAAATATTTCCAGGTCTCTGCCTTATCCAGGTATTAGTCTTGATGTTAACTTTGAACCATTATACTGCACAGGATCTCCTGATGGTGGTCAAGGCAGAGTTAAATAACTGTATCACATCTTGCTGCTGTGCTCTGTTAGCCAGTCACTCGTGACGTGAGCAGATGGTCTTGGTTTGTTACAAGATGCTATTTCGCTTTCTCTCCTAAGAGCAAATCACCCAGTGTGTAGAATATTGGTCTTTTTTCACACCAGAAATAAATATTTATAGGAATTGTGTGTGAGCCCTCTGAAAGATGATGAAGCACAGACAACACTGAAGAATATAGTGCATTGCATTATCTTGTATTAATAATGGCAGATTATTACTTGCAATACCAATCTGTTCAGTGCTACTGCATTTAACTTATTTGAAATTTTAGTCTTACACTGATCATAACTTTTTGACCCTCATTCTGCTGCATTCAAGAAACCTTGAATCCATAAATTAGTTGACCATTTTTTAAAAGCTGCCAGCTGCTGATCATGAATGACAACCCGTGACATGAAATGTGAAGTATCTGTATGATTCATTCATTAAAATAAATAATTGGTAGAACTCCTCCTGCTCCTGTATCATAACAACTATAATGCAGATAGCTAGCTTGACTGTGTGTGTGTGTGTGTGGGGGGGGGGTGTAATAGTGTTCATGCACTGAATGAACAGTCAACTATGTTCCCACTTTTATGCTCTTGAAGTTGCAATAGTGTATTTGAAATGTTTAGCATATCCTAAATATTTACCCAAAATCACAGTTTGGGCACTGGACATAGCTTTAAAAATATGATAAAAGCATATATTTTTAGATATTTCAAGAATTCATCACAAACCATAGGATATCATACATTTTATGGCCAATCTTTAAGGGATGAAAGAAGTAATGTATACAATTCGTAACAGCACTTGAGATTCCATTCCTAAATTGGGCAATTCTCAATTAACATAAGAGGGTAAATGAAGTGCTGAAGTAAGTGGAAAAGCTTTTGTTTGAGAGCCTCAGCAGTTTGGCTCCAACATCTTAAGCCTTAGATGGGTATTTGCTGTTGGTAAAGACTGACAGTGTAAGAAAGAGAAGCACAATTCAGAAATCTTTACATAACAGCTAGCTTCACAAACAGCTGCATATTCCAATACAGTGAGCTCCTGCAATGAAGATAAGAAAGTTTCCTAAAATGGAAATTGTTAGAAGAAGAGAATGTGCTACTTGCATAGAAAGGAAATTGGCAATTTAGCTTCATTTTCCATTTTAGCTTTATTAATGCAGCACTTGCAGCTGGAAGGACTGACAGAAATATTTCTCTGTACGTTTTTTGGTATACAACAGAAGCAGTTACATTAATAGGCTTTTATCCTTTTTATCCAAGTGAAAGCTTCATTTCTAATGTGTAGCAGGGATAAAGAGATATACCTGTTGAGTTAATATTACTGTGGTTTTGACTACTAACTAGGGTTGGATCCAAAGCAATTCTTTAATGATTAGGGAGATGAGAATAGGAGAGACTTTTAATGAAAGTCCTACTCCAACTCTCTTTTTCTTTCCAATTCTACACCCTGGGAAGTTTAAGTAGAAAAGGAAGGTGGGACCCCTGTAATTTAAGCATTCAAATTAATTCAAAAATGTTCTTATGAAAGTGGAAGGTGTTCCTATAGAACACCATATTATTTATCTATTTATTCAAATTAGTGTGATGGGGTAAATGAAGTACTGGGGTAAGTGTAAAAGCTTTTGCTTGAGAAGCTCAGCAGTTTGTCTCCAGAATCTGAAGCCTTAACTGAGCACTTAAATGCTCTACTCCAAGTGCCCTGCTCTCTCTATATATACATATCTATATGGATATTATAGTTCACTGCATAAACAAACAAACCATACTATTGAAGAAAAGATCAAAATTAGAACATTGCCATGTTTGAATAAAGTTTAAACATCCATTTCCATCCCTATATATTAGTATATCACAAAACATAATGCCATTACTTAATTTTCTTAATTTCTTAGCACAGTCAAAAAGAAGATACTGGACACCACAACATCCTTCTCATAAGAGCTTAATTAATAAAGCATTCATATATTTGAAATGCAATACTGCTAATACTTTTCTTCTTCATAGGTTTGGCAATGCCCAGTGGCATCTTCTTGTTGGGCTAATGATAAGTTGGATAAAACTTTGGGTGGAAAGTTCTTTTCTGGGAATTTAATGCAAGTTCAACTTCAATGGATTTTCAGTGCGATCTGGTCAGTTGAAAAATATCACAACATTGGAAAGGTGAACAGGCACCTGCAAGAACACAATAGCAAGAGAAGTTTCAGTTTTTGGATATGTGGCCTTTAGATGTAATCTATGAATGGATAAATAAATAGATATTTGGGATGACTTTGTTGACTTATATACTGAGGAAAAGTAATTTCTTTCTTTTACTGCAGCCCCTCATATGCCATCCTTAACTATCTCAGAGGATCATGCCCATGGATGCAATTGATAAAAGAAAGCATGAAATGTCTGACATATTTTAGTAGTTCTGCTAACCTGTTTTAGGATTGAAGCCACTTGCAAATGATTCCAGACATGAATTATCAGGGGTTTTGGATATATAAGACTCAAACAAGAAGGAGTCAGAATGTAGATCAAATTGTGAAATTGTTGAGTCTGTTAATAGGAAGCAATATTAAAATTCACAACTTGGTATTCTATTGACAGATTTTCATACAAACTTCTTTTCCATATTAGATGTGGAAGTTGAAATTTCCAGATCTCAGTTTGGTTCCATATCAGAATCACAGATTTCTAATTTTATTGTCTTAGTTCTTCATTTTATTGTTTCTGATGTTACAAGATAATTACTTTGGTACCTTATAGGGTTACTAAAGTCACTTGGAAAATAAAGAAAAGTAAGGTTATCTCCTATTTTTTATTTTACATTAACCCTTTTTGGTTAATGTGCTTAAGAAGGTGATGGCATCTCAGTTGCAGATGCTCTTAAATGGAACTGATTATCTTGATCCATTATAATGTGAGTACAGCCCTGTCTTTGGGATTGAATTTTCTTTGGTTGCTCTGATATATGAACCTCTTTGGAAGAGGAACCAGAGGAAGTGGGCTGGTTCTCATGCTGTGCTGAGAATCTTCAGAAGGTAACTTAGAAGCTGCAAATTCATCTTCCCAATTCGGTCCTTCATCTACCTCCTCAGAATTGGATGAATTTAACCAAGCAGACTGAAATGTGCCAGTTGGGCCCCATCATTACAGCTTCTATCAGAAATGCCCCTTGCTCTACATGGTGGTGTATATGTTGAGTTACCTAGATAAACATCTAGTTAATTTGATGTAAATTAGTCCATTTACCATTTATGGTTGGCCTTGAGGCATGGTTTGGCTCATTTGAGCTCAAAGATCCAGAACCATAACTTCTATTAAAATACATTCTGGGACTAATATGCTACATTCTGTAAGAAAAAGCATTCAGAACACTGATAAAATTGTCAATCAGTTTTTTTGCATCTTTATTCAGGCTTGATCTCAGACTACCATACTAAGAGCTAATTCACAAACTCTAAGATCAGGTCTGATTGCATAGTAGATCCTGTCATCCTTGTATACTGGACTTCTAGTGGTAAAGAAAATCATTAGAATGACAATTTAAATAAATAAGAAGGTGAATTAAGCATGACATTTGCTGAGAATTTTAAAACTTTTGTTCTCCTTTTTAATTGTATTTTGGTTCACTTGGCTTGTACTCCTCTAACTGTCATAAGCTATTTACATTTGTACATCATACTAAATATGATTCTATGGTCAGAGACTTGATGACTAGCCTTCCACTATGAAAACTTCAATTCAGCACCTCCTGTTTGAACTCAACATTTAAAAGATGCCTCCCTGAAGATAGAAAAAGTTATGACCACAACATGTGCCAGAACATTCACAGGACAAGTTGCAATACTAAGATTTGATTTCTTTCAGGAGGCAATAGTCAATGATGCAATGACTTGCATACCAACTATGCAAAGTAATGGAGCCACTCAAATTGGATTTGAAACATTGGCTCCAGTAGGTGCTTTTTCCTATTTTTAATGCAAGACTTCCTTTTGACAATTGCAATTGATAACTAGCCTGCTCATTTTAAAACTGAACAGGCTGGTCCAGAATATTTGATGTTAATAGTTCTGACAGCAATGAAAACACAATGCTTTTGTCATTTGCAATTTAATTTGGCAACACTATCTCTGCTACTTGGGTGGAAAATGTGCTTGCATTTGACCTGATCTAACTGATCCAGCGTCGGAACCACTGTTTATGACTACAAATGGTGTGGGCATAGCAGCTGCAAAATCCAAATGCCAAGCTTCAGCATCTACATTTACAGCAGTGCCATCTGGGTCTCTGGCTAGTTCCTTTTACTGTCTCTTGGCTGTCTGTATAGATGGCTGTACTGGGCAATAGAACAGCCTGTGGGATATTATCTGGGTCAGATCATTTATGGGAGCCTGTTGTCATCTTTCATTCCTTCCCCACCTCCTTTCAATGAAACTCAAATGAAGGTGGCTTTTTCTCTTGTTGTATATTAGGAGTGTGACTTTGAAAACAGGTGTTTTCTATTCAGAAATAAACACCTTTATATTTTACTTTTACAAAAAATGGAGTGAAACATTTTCTTTGGAAGTTGTTCATGCAATTTGTGCAAGAACCTCAGAACTAACCTACAGATTTAGTAATATAGCCACTTCAGATGGATTCTACAAGTTGACTTACAATATCCATTTTTAAAAGCCACTGGAAAAGGTTTCTTACTTCTCAGTAACCCACTGCTAGTTGTGCCATGTTTCAACAGTAATTAAAAGTGACACAGCATGTGCATCTCATGTACATCTTAAACTTTGCTGTTGCTGTTGCTATTCTCTGAGATAGAAATGGTAATTGTAAGATTGCTAATTTGCATTCTGGCACTGGTTGGAGTATATTTGTCTGTTTGGTTATTTTATTGGATTTATATTCCATTTATTGGATTTCTTTCCATCTCAAAATTAAGATTCACAAGCATGAATTTTGAAAATAAACCCCCAAACATGCATGGAATTGTAGATTGTTATATACCTTTGCAACCCCCCCCCCAGCCTGTTCAACCACACCCCACTGCACCTGACACACACAGAGAGAGAGAGAGAGAGGGAGAGAGAGAGAGAGCGAGGTGCTACCTGAGGATTCTTGTCTTAGTCCTAGCACTAGAGAGGCAATAGCTTCCTTATCTACAGTTCTAAGGAAGGGATTACCTTTTTAGCACAGGGGCAGTGTGGGGGTTGGGAGATGCCCGAGGAATGAATTCCTTCATTCAAACACACAAGGTTTCTCTACATGTGCATGTGCAAATGCATGGGTGTGACTGTACTCACCCATCTGTGGCCCCTGATTCTACCCTTGGAGTCAAAAGGCTTCTGTGCCTCTACCTTAAGCATTGTAAATGAAGGTAGCAAGAATGTAAGACCAGACATTAGCCCTGGTTTTTCTTTAAATGTGTAAAATCTCAGCCAGTATTTTTACTTATACTATCAGCAGCACAATTGGCTTCACTTCCATGACATATATAACATTTTAAAACTATCCATGTGGATATTCTAATTCTATATTGTGGGCGTGCAACATGAATCTGTAACCTGTACCTATCACAGCAACATGGGAAGCAATCCTTATGGGGAACCTCATCTTTATCCTTCAAAATGCATGCATTGTGAAAATGTATGTTCTGAAAATTAAAGAAATAATTCTTTCACAGTTTTTCTTTTCTTTTTTAAAAGGCAGAAATTTCAGAAGTGAAATGTGTATTTAAAAGGTACTGATGTCCTGACAACAAAGAGCTTTCAGAATACAAAGGGTGTTTCTTTTTCAAATGCAGCCTTGAAAAGAAAAAAGGAATATGGCAACACAATGCTTTCTGTTTTCTGGAACAGACACCTAAAAGAAAGTGGTTTTTCCTCCCTTTCATTTATAGGTGGCGGTGGAGGGAACTGTCTTTTTTCTATTAGAGACAAAGCTGCAACAGGAAAATAATTTAACAAGGAACCATGAAAATATGTGTTGTAGCAGCACAGTAGTAAAAGTAATAATAGACAATTTAAAAAGAGTTTATATTACCTCATCAGGAAGGAAGACATCCTCCAAGCTTAGGGCAGTTCCTCCAGGTGCTCTGATGCCAAAGAACACATATCAGATCTCATCTAAAGTGTGAAGGCAGGAATAGTTTCATAGTTTCTCTGAAATATCCTTACACTGATTGGCACAGTTTCTGTACAGAAAATAATAGCTTGGGGCATGCCCATATGGTGATCCAATGCTTCAATTTTGTACAATCTGTCTCTAACTGGGAAATAAATTTCTTACCAAACTATAATGGTTGCGTACAAATGTATGATTTGAAAACTTCTCTGGTGCACGCGGCTGGAATATCTCTGGCAGTGTCATTCTATTGCAATAGAAACTGAAAGTAGGAACATTAGATTTGTTAGAGATTCTGCTCAGCTTTGTAGCGAAAATTGGTATCCTGCTTGATTCTTTTTTAATGTTTTAAGAAGTGATCACTAATCAAATAAGTTTTATTAGGATGGCGTTTTGGGTGAGCTTGGGAGAAACAGGTGAAGATATAGAGAAGCAAGCAGAAACTTAATTCAGGCTAGATAAGACTTTTCTTTGTCAGAAATATGCCCTGTCAGAGAATAGAAGCCCATTCTTTGTGGAGTTATTATTTCCCTTAATAGGCTTTTACTGCTAGGGAGTGCATCTGTATGTGGTCTTGCCCTAAAGAGACAGGTGCCCACTATGGTCAGCATGCTCTGGATGAGCCTTGGTCAGTGTACCGACTTGAGCTTTCCTTTTGATGTCAGAATTTACCAGTTGCACATGGCCTGGTCATTTATTTCCATGTACCTCTCATACACCAGCCTTCTGTTGGTGCAAAATGCAGTAGCAGGACAAACCATCTATTTCTGTTATCATGTGATTTCTTCAGTTTGCTAACTACATTACATCCCATTTTGTTCTTAGGTCCAGTTCAAAGTGTTAGTTTAAGCTTTACTGTATCATATCCTTCTGCCACATTTCAGTGAAAATCACTGATGTATTTGAAACAGGTTTATCAAGGAATACTTCACTGATTTGCCAAACTACTGAGAAATTTCCTTCACTTTTCTCTGGCCATTTGCAAATTTCCACAGTGGTACTGTTGGTGGGTATATACATTTATTGTGTTCATGTTTAAACCATATACATGGTGGCCCAATAAGCTGACCAATAGGATCAACTTATTAAGTGTGCCTGAGCACTTTCCTGTCAGCATTCTGGCAGTGGGGTGGTAGCAGGAAACTTTGGAAGAGTGAGGGAGACCTCCTACATTATCAATAAATCACTACTAAAGAGAAGGAGGGAAGGAATCTCAAAATTAGACCTAGCTTTCAGTTTCCTGGCTTTGTGGAGTGGAAGTCAATACAAATCAGCCTTAACAATGGACTGAGTGTTTTTGTTTTATTTTTAATCACTGAAATGTTGCATTGGTTTAGGGTTAAACAAGAACATTTAATTGTATATTTGTTTCACATAAGATAGATAGTGTGAATCAAGAATTTAATAGGCACTTTTTTGTTAGTATATCCAAAGACTTTTTTGTTAGTATATCAAATGACGTATCATAACATATTCAAAAACAGCAGCGGCTGAAGTATTAACACTTGCTGGAAAACTGAATTCCACAACTTATCTGCAATTGTCAGTTCATAAGCATAGTCAAGGCTATGGTTTTCCCAGTTGCAATGTATGGCTGTGAAAGTAGGACCATAAGGGAGGCTGAGCGCCGAAGGATTAAGGCCTTTGAATTGTGGTGCTGGAGAAAACTCCTGCAAGTCCCTTGGACTGCAAGGAGATCAAACCGGTCAGTCCTCGAGGAGAACAATCCTGACTGCTCTTTAGAAGGCCAGATACTGAAGATGAAACTCAAATACTTTGGCCACCTAATGAGAAGGAAGGTCTTCCTAGAGAAGAGCCTAATGCTGGGAACAATTGATGGCAGAAGAAGGGGACGGCAGAGAATGAGCTGGCTAGATTGATTGATTGATTGATTGATTGATTGATTGATTTAGGGAAATCAATTAGCCCCATTCACCGAAGCCTCGGGGCGGCTCACAACCATAAATAAACTTCAAAATAGAATAATATAAATTAACAATATAAATTAACAATATAAATTAAGTCGCCCTGGCCAAAGAATAAAATGAATAAATA